>NC_079371.1:4710000-5310000 GCF_021018895.1 Seriola aureovittata
AACAGCGACATCTGAAAATGCCTCCGGCTCTAGAGCTGGTTTTGGCAGAAACAAAGTAGGAAATAAGATCACATGCTGACACTAACCTTTTTTAATGTTATGGATCTTCCTAACTGGTGTACTTACGTATATACACTGAAGTGGAAGTGAGGAACACAAAGAACACAAACACAAAAATGCCAAAATGCTCCCAGACATCATTTATAACAACAATAACTCAAATCTCATTTTAGAGGAGCTGTGAATAGCACAGATTCATGGTTATACTGTTTGGCAACACCATGTCACATGAGAGAAGAGTGAGAGGTCATCTGACTGTGGGAGTCTGCCATCACAAGTCCTGAATAGTGATACAGAACAAATGAAGCCAGAGTTTTTTTGCCAGCACTTGAGCGGCATGTGAAGTATGTGTGACGGCTCATAAGGCGTCTATTGTCTGACGGCAGCTCAACAAGCAAAAGACGTCAGTGTTACAGTATGAGTGGTCAGCAAGCTCCATCTGTGAGTCTCCAAGGAGAAATGGGAATTCATTTTTAGTTTTTGACTGAGACAATTAAAGCCTGAAATGCTGCTCAGCCTCCAAACCAGACGTGGATTTCATTTGGGGATTGAAGACCTGGCTGCTCTTGCGTCAAAGACAAGACCACAGGGTAGAACTGTTGCAAAAAAAACACCCAAAGAAGAACAAACACACCACAACAAATAGATCCATATGCCTGTTTCTTTTTTCTTTTCATATGACTCATCTGACACCTCAATGTTAAACAACGTTGCTTGTGAAACTATAACGTTGACGGTTGGTAATGAGGAGATGAGATGAAAACTGTGGTCCATGGTGTTGGTCAACCCTGCACCTCCTCCAAAGTGGCTCCGCATTTGACAATGTTTTGTCAAACTTTTCAAAACCAACAATCCGACAAGCACACGCTCACTTCATGCAGCAACTCGCCAGTCGTGTAGAGGAGAGAGAGCTGGCTGAACTATGGTCTTTTTTCATTCTTCACATAACTAGTTCTGTCACTTTGTGTGTGCACAAACAAATGCAACACTATGAATGCCTTTGAGGAAAGAGTGTGCACCATTATGCCCCATTTCAATAATTATCCAGTCTTGCCTCTCTGTACAGCAGCAGGCATTCGATTGTGGCCATTTGGAACAAGTATAAACTCTTCTGTCATCAGTCATGGTCACATGAAACTTTTTAAGAAATAGTTTCAGGAACACTCAGTATGGGTTTGCAGAGCTTTGGGCTGGATGTCTTTACAGTCCCTCACAAACATGGCAAAATTTGGATCCCGCTGAGGTTTGTCGCTGTGCAGAGGTGGAAAATATAATTTGAGGCTAATTGCAAGGTTGGCATTGTTTAGTCTATTGTGTAATACCTATTGTGTCTCTCTATAATTCGGCACATTGTGGCACAATGTGATTCAAGGAGGAATAAAATGATAAAAAGGTTCCAGGGCGCTGATTAACGTCTGGGGAAGGGGCCAGATAAAAAGGGGGGGCCAAAATCTTACCTATGACAGTGCGCAAACATCCAAAACACACACAGCGAAAAGAATAAAGGGTTAATGTGCAATAACTGCCACCGTGGAGGGGGGAAAGGGCCACAGTCATTCACCAGGCACCCTGTGGACTCAATCAGCAAGTCCTAAAAATTAAAGGATGAAAAAGGATTAAGATAAAATACTTACCATATCGTATACAGTGAGATTTCCACATCTCTTTTGATTATAAAGCAGGTGCAGGTTCTATATTAATACTGAGAAAGTATCAAAGCGTTCAGTCCATGGTGAAATCCATACGGCCTGTATTCAGACACGGAGCCTTAAAAGGAGCCGTCGGTACTTCTGTGGCTTTGTGATGTCATAAGAAAGCAGCCTATGGATATCTGTCTCCAAACTGTCCATCTGTTCAAACCCCGACAACAGCTAAAACCAGTCGAATTAAATAAATCAAAATAGCCATGCAAAACAGTAGTGGCAGGTTCCTTTTCACTGTGAATACAGCATGTTGCTTTTGTGTGTGTGTGTGTGTGTGTGTGTGTGTGTGTGTGTGTGTGTGTGTGCGCCTAACTGAAGAGTGTTTCCAGGTGAGGGGGAAGCCAGAGCAAAGAGGGTGAAAGGGGCAGTACCTTGAGTCAGGGATGCGTTCAAGACTGCTGTTCTATATTCTAGTGTCATTGCATAAGTCAGTTTTTAACATCAGTTTCAAAAACTGAAATATAAAATTTCCCATTTACTGTCATATAAAACACACTGCAGACTCTAGATATTGATTGAAACAGGCAGAGTATGATTATTAAATTACTATGTAAAGTAATATGTTCCATGTGTGGAGGAAGAATATCTGTAGCAGCTGTGTGTGGCATCTTGGATGGATCTAGAAAAACATCCCAATCTCCCAGTGCAGAGTTTAATTTATTCTATTCCAGAGACATACAAATAACAAACAATGTCACCAGTTCACATGATCACCATATTTCACATGACAGTTTGTGTGTGTGTGTGTGTGTGTGTGTGTGTGTCAGTTTGTCTGCTGTGCGCTGCCATTAATCAATCTGTCCTCCACCAGAAGGAGAAGGACGGAGGTTGGTCTGAGAATGTGAAGCGTTTTGGTGGGAGATCCAAGTGATTGGCAGATAAGAAACGCTGAGAATTGCTGCACCGAGTAGAATGAGGCTTTTTAGGTGAAAAAAAAAGGAGGGGAAAGAAATACATGAAAAACTGAAATACATGATGAAACACGCCCGCAGACCTACAGAGGTCTCTGCTGTCACAACAAACAGAGCAGTGGGTGACCCGTGGAGTCCGGTGGTGTCTCTGAAATCAGCTGTCCTTTTGTAAAAACAGCCTCCTGCTGTTCGTGCGATCGGGTCATTCCCAAACTCGGCAACCTGAGTGGAAACAAGTCCACCAGCTGTGAATCTCCAGATAACATCTCCACCCTGTGTGGTGTCTTCTTAACTTAGACAACTAACAGAAAAATCTGTCCAGGACTGACGTGCTTCACTCTCTTTATACAAATCCAGATGGTCGGCGCTGCCCTGAGCAGGGAGAGGAGCTGGCAAGAGACTAAAATCTATATTTTTGAAAGATTCATTTAAGCGGGCACTTAACAAAGAACAAATTCTTGTTTACAGGAATGGCCTGTCAGAATAGCTGCAGGGAGACACAGACCTCATACAAAACACAGCGGGCTGAAGCGCAAGCCTTCTGCTGCCGGATACTGAGCTGCTCCACTGGAGCAGTTAGTGGGTAATGGTTTGCTCAAGGGCAACAGGGCAGAGGAATGTTACTCATACCGCCTTCCCCTGATCTGGTTTCCTTCAGGGAATTCAAACCAGTGACTTTATAACTTCATTTCACGGGTCACAAGTTTGTTTCAGCGATGCTGAACCCTTTTCCGAATGGTCAATAACAATATGACAACAAAATAAATACACAGTCTGCATAATTATGATCTTTAAATGATGTAAAAACAAAAAGAATTGATTGTGAATTCACTGAAAAAAAACTATAGAAAGAGGTGATATGGTATTAACAAGAATATTTTTCCAATAAGCAACTTTAGCATCACATTTCCCGCCACCTGACGAATGTGCAAGCTCCTATTTGGTCTCCCCCACCTGCTGAGGTAAATATCTAATATGAATTTTTAGCTGCTAAACTGTGTTCAACACCTGGTCACTACCTTTCTGAAGTGAGAGGAGAGTTAGTGATATCAAAATAAAACAGGAAGTATGTGAAAATACAAGACATAACCAAACATGAGAGCATGACCTAAGATGCAGAGCTGGATAGTTACAGTGGGGACAGGGAGAATTGACCATAAACTTTTTTGAGTTGGTTTTGGAAGAAGAGCTTTGAGGCTCAGAGTGGGCTGCTCCGTCGTCGCCATCTTGGCAGTGCATTACTCCGCCTAACTCGCGGCTAATCCACAAAATGGACAAAGTGGTGTATGGAGCTGAGATAATGGTGAATAACTGTATGTGGCAAACATTTATTATGTATTATGTGTAACTTTAAACCTTAATAAAAATTTAAACTGGTGAGTTATATAAAAATACATGCCCGCACAATTGTCATGAAGGGGGAGATTTGTTATAAAGACCAAAACTGTTTTTTGTACCAGGCTGTAAACATGTTTATTTCTGCTGTAAAGTTAGGCTTTTTAACGTGGGAGTCTCTGGGGATTGACTCTCTTTTTGAGCCAGACTCAAGTGGTCATTAGAGGTACTGCAGTTTTGGCACTCTCGTGTTGGCTTCATTTATCAGTCCCGGAGGTTGGTGCTTGGCTGTAGCTGCTGATGAGATCAGCAGGAGAGAACCAGAACAGTAAATATGTGGACTGATGAAGTAGAACAACGAGCTGAGGGGTTAGGGGAATTGCAAGTTGGGTAATAAGCCCTGTCACATTACAAACAGTATTTTCGTTAATATATAAAAGCACTGACTTCTGCAGCTTTAAATGACCTTGTTTGCATAACACTGTATTATCACCATAGATAGAAAAAGAAACACGTACAGGAGTAATTCAGTCTCTTGCTGGCGGTGTGAACCAGGTTGCAGTGACAGCTTTAATGCACCAAACAGGAGCATCACGGCCGGTAAAGAGCTTTCCCCCCCGGCCCCCTCGCCCTCCTGTAGACAGCAAGTCAACTGTGTCATTGGCCTGCTAATGGGAGGGATCACGCATGGCTGTATAACAAGAGCAGGACAAGCTGTCAGTGGTCCTCTGACAGGTGCAGCTTTCCCAGAATGCCTTGTGGCCGTGCCGCAGAGTGCAGTCGAAGCCCCTAAATCTCTGGCTGCTTCTCTGCTGACGAGCCAAACGCATCCATCTCCCACAGACACAAGTAATTAGGTTTTCACCTGGGCCTTACGCAGCAAGCCGGGAGAATAGTACTCTGCTGCTGCTCTCGCTCGCTTCCACTCTTCCTCTCTTTCACCTCCAATCAAACCACCTCCACTTTTCACAATGGAGAGGGCTGTGTGTGTCTGTTTGTGAGACTCAAGGAAACAAAGGGAGAAAAAAAAAAAATGTTCTCTTCAGAAAGCCTGAGAGACTGAATGACGATGATGCACAGAACTCCCACAGCTAATAATGATTCGTTACAGTAACTGCCAAAACATCTCAGCCAGTAAACAAGTGTGGGAGTGGAGCCCTTGTCACTCAGTCAGGCCCGCTGAGCAAACACATCATCACAGCAGCAGCTATTTATTTACATAATACAGTTATATAATGAACATCAAGCCTAATGCAGCACTACAAGGCCGGCGCTAATCACACTGCTCGGAGTAAAAACACTGTGTCACCTAAGTATGTATATTTTTAAACCTGAAATATGTTTCACCTTCTATCACTATGTTGTGCTCAGAATCTGAGTTTGTAATCTGTTGCTGAATACAGTAATGTGCAGGACTTTTGCCACAGTTTGGTGAATGACATAAGAGACACAGAGGTGACATCTCATCACTGCACAATAAGTCTGGGCTGCACAAAGCGCAGGAGTTAAGACACCAGACACCCAGGTTTGCATCTGGACTCCTGCATGTGGTTTGGTTTAGCCAACAAGAACACTATAGCTAGGATCAGGGGAAAGCTGGTGGGTATATATTGAAAAAGTAAAGATGTGTTGTCTTGTGTTCTACTGTGATAGAAGATATTGTAGGGAAATATATGAAGTACATTGTCAATCAACGTTTTTTGCAGATACCTGCCGGATAAATATTCTTCTACTTTGCAGATACGATCATTAAAATGTTTCCTCACGAGAAAAGTTGAAGGGGTTGTGTAACAGAAAATTGAATTTAGATTTTCTCAGCTTTGCTATTTTTCTTGTTGAATATTCAGACGAAAAATCATCTCAACTCAAGGCACAAATCTTGAGATTTTTCAGAGCTTTCAACCAAGTGTCATGATCTTCGTCAGTAGAATGTAAATGGCAGTGTAGTCACATGATAACACCTGAGACATTTCCGTTCGCACTGTGATCCCAAGGTCAGTAATGAGCTCCCATGATGAAATAAGACATCCTGCACAAAATGTTCCATGGATCTCTGTTGTGTTGCACTACAAGATTGTAAAAAGATTATGGAAAGTATTAAATAAGCAAATTTTGCACCCCTACAATTATTCTTATTATTTTGTTTTCTTTAGAAATAAATAAAATAAACTTTGACAAACCTGGCAGATCACTTTTACTGCTGCTTTGAAAATGCTTCATAAATCCTTAAAGTGGCAGTCTCAAAGATTTCAGTGCTGGTTGATTTGGCGACACCCGTAGTTACTGGTATTAACAGCAAATGTGGTTTAATATTAAAGGTCACAGAATTTTGCAGGCAGCAAAACAATGTATTGTTGTTTTAATAAAGAAGTCAGGCAGTAATTGGCCTTTTCCCATCATTCTGTAAGCAACCATGATCTCATTGTATGCTGCACACGACGGCCTGAGTCTGCAAACAGCAGGGTGCAGTGAAAGGAGTTGGTTACCTGGCTGAGAAGTTGGAGGCGTGCAGCCTCTCACCCCGCACCTCTTCATCAAACAACTCGACTCACTGTGGCTGCTCCCTCTTCTTCCATTACCCCCTGCATTTTTGATCAATGATTGAGAAGCTCACTGACAAACAGACTGCATTTCCTGTAACTACTGTGACTATATAATAAAAGCCAACTCATCTTTCACTCGTTAAATGCTTTTTATGTGAAGCCGCATCAGTAGGAAATGCTCGGTTTGCATCAGCAGCAACTGAAAGATCCCATATTGCATAAAGTGAGATATCCATGTCTGTTTTGATTATAAAGCAGGTTTAGCTTCTATATTAATACTGTGAAAGTATCAAAGCCTCAGTCCACAGAGAAAGACACACAGCTTGTATTCAGACACTGAGCCTTAAAACCAGCTGCCCAGCACAGACAACCTGGACCCACCATCCAGTATTACAGGATTTGGTTTTGGAGAGTTTACCTGAAATCTGCTGTACTTTTACTCAATCACTCAGACAACAGTCAAACAGTCAACTCACCGACCTGTTGTTGCTAGAGCTCCAGAGAGAGGCTTGTTGTAAGAGATGTTTTTTAGTATTTAAAACTACAAAAATCTTCCTTTGTATTTCAAACCTTCAAATAAAACAGTGGAGAAGTTTAAAACATGGGACCTGTAATACAGCAGTTTTTTGTTTTTTTAAGGGAATGCCGCCACAGATACCCGGTTCATAATACTGCAAGTATATAAATAATTTCCTCTGTGGGCCATTGTGTTACCTCATTGGAGGATAGACAGCAACTTAACACACATTTATTTGACTGAAAATCTTCAAAGTATTGCCTGAGTATCAAACACTCATCTCCTGCGGACTTGCTCTGAAAAGTTTTTATCTTGCTTCTCTCATACTGAGCAAACAGATCAATGGCAGAGCAGTGGGTGATGCTCAAGGGATGATTTCTATGGATGTTTTGATTTTTTTGAGTTTTGACATGTTTTTTATTTGTTTTTTTGTTTTTCTCGCCATGACTTTGCCCGACTACAGCTGCCATCCTCTGCAAGAACCCAACGTGAGTTTGAGCAGCTTTCTTAGTCGAAGCTACAGAGGAAGAAAAGGGAAGTGAGAAGGCCAATAGGGATCCTAGATAGAGCTGCTTCTGCTCTGACATACTTTTTTTTTTAAAACACTGAATAGAGAAAAAAAGCCACATATGTGTGTTCTGCCCCCTTTCCCCCTTTTTAAAGCCGGTCGACATAAGTAGGGCACCAGGAAGAGACACTGCATTTTTCCAAGAGGATGTTTGGAACACACACTCTCACAGGCCAGAAGTAACGTTTTTTTGGTTCTGTCGCTGAAAAATGTGAAATGATGCATCTCGCTGTGTGTATTTTCTAGGCCAGGACTGTACGCCAGATTCACAGTGAGTGCCGCCATGAAGTGGGAACAAATTTATCTTGGCACTCGCAGTGCGGATACAGCAGAACAAGTCTTCACTGCATCCTCTAGCTGTCAAGCAGATTCTGCACTACGACAAAAACGGTGATTTTATCTATCATGTCGTTACACAGTCTGTTTTGTGCTTTGTTTGTGCGTGTGTGTGTGTGTGTGTGTGTGCGTGTGTGTGTGTGTTGTGAAAGAAGTGAAGAAAAAAAAAACCTGTCAGTTGGTTCAGGTAGTCGTCTTTCTAAGCTTGTGAACAAACTTGTTTTTGCTATCAAAAATGTCTTGCTATTCACTCACATTTTGTGCCGTATGTAATTCCAAGTGTGAGAGTTGACGCGCAGAATGTCAATGACCGGTCAAAACTTTATGAAACTGAACTTTTTCAGGGACATCTTGTTTAGCTCCACACAGTTTATCCATGAGTTAGTTTATCCATAGGGCTTTGAAAAGTTGTTTGGAGTCCAAGGTTGGTAAAACTTTTCTAAAATATGTGCCATGAAAATCTCTGAGACTGGAGTTTACATAGAAAAACATAAATGCGATACAAGATATGAGGATAATGACAGAGCAACATTCTCACAACAGACGGACTCTGATTAAGGAAGTTGTTTGTTTATGTCTGAATCTTTTACTTAATAAAATGACATTCTCTCTACCAACCTAACACATAGATCAATACATCTTTCACTATTTGAGGTATTTTGACTTTCTTTAGGCTACAGCTACACCAGTGCATCTCTACTGCTACGTTTAACAGCTGGCACCCACACCACTGGAAACACTGCAAACCCGGTTTTAATTGGAAACTCTGTGGGGTTGCGTTTGAGTCTGGATGAGTACAAACGACGATGTCAGCACCGACGTTCACCTCCTGACTGCGTCTCATGAGTCATGACGTATCCTTCCCTGATTCGTCACGCTCCGATGACGTGAACTAACAAAAACACTCGTCAGTAAATTTTCAAACCTTCTCATACAAAGATTTACACACTTAATGTTGTCAGATAACATCAAGGGAATGTGATAATGTGATACTGAAACGTGAAAATTAAAAAGCAAAGTTTGAACAAACCTTGACCTCCTGCAGAACAGAAAGTACAGTTTATCATCTGACCCTCAATCTCACAGTATGAAACCATTTTATAGGCCACTGTTTATTTTCAAAAGTGCAGATTCATTGATCATGAGACGAGCCTGTTTTCCTGAAATTGACTTTGTGGAGAGATGTCAGGCTTTTACAGCAGCAGCCACAAACACCAGAGTGTGTGGAGGAATAATGTGCAGTGGAAAGGGAGGGAGGAGGGAGGAGGGAGGAGGGAGGAGGGAGTGCTGAGAAAAATCCAGATCTGCCATCTGACAGCCTCCATTAGAGAGAGACTGGGCTGCAGACTGGGGTTAACTGGTGCAGATCAAGCTGATATGGCACAACAGCAGCTGCTTTCTCATCCACTGTCTGCTCAGCGCCGCTTAACCAGGATCTTTATTGTTGGAATATGAGACCACGCATGAGGAGGAACTGTTGAGAGCTCTGCTGTTACTATTCTGTTTGTAGTATCTGGTAAAACTCTGGTACTCATGCATTACTTATCAAGTTTTCATTAAAATGTGCAATTTTAGTGAATTAATTATTTGAGGAAAGTTCATTTCTGCCCAAAAGAAAAGTTGGACAACATGAAAAGTTGACATTGTGGGGATATAAAGCTTCCCATGATAAAAAAAAAGAAAATTTTCATGGTAATGTAACTGCACTCAGATGACTTGTTCTGTGGAGTTTATAAAGTTTGAGTTCCTGTTGGTGGTTCTTGTTTCCTCGTCTTTTCATACAACAGTATATCAACCCAGTCCTTTTACTCATTCCACACAAACCACTGTTTCTTTTTCGAAGCTGCCGACTTCCGAGCTAAATCAGCCCACAACATCAAGTTGCTTCTGCCAGCGTTGAGTGTTACACAGTGAAATTCATTTACATTAAGACTAAACCTTGGTAGGCAAATGAGCGTGGCGTATGTGAGTCATTCCCCTTTCATGTCTATTTATGCAGATTGCGATCGGTTTCACCCGTCTCTGTCATCCATATTTCAATGCCTTAGATAGCATAATTGCAGGGTATGCTGTTTCTATTTTTGAGTCCTCCTCGGACTGCGAAGGCCCAAAGAGAATACATGAAACCCTGTTTGAACTGCTGGAGCACAGTGGATGGAGAATACATCTCAAAGTTAAATGAGAAAAGACAACTTGTAATGTTGCTTTTTCTGCAAAACATTACATAGTTGTACAATTACTGTACAATAAGTTACACTAGCTGTGGTAATCATCATGCATCAAACTCGGTTTCAGATTTAATTCCTCAGCGTGCAACAAAACAATTATTTCAAGATTTACCACCTTGGAAGAATTTTCTGCAGCTTTGGGTGAAATATGAGCACATGTGGTGGAAATGGACTCCCACACAGTGGAGGGAACTAAATACAGCTCCGATGGAAAAATCTGTCGAAATGATACTGTACAATCCGCAGTGGAGCCCAGTGATATTTCTTTAAGAAAAACTTCTGGCATTCATCTGTAATTGTTTAACTGGCTTTCTTTTTCAGCTGAAATCATGTGGAGCCAGTGATGAAGTGTGGTATTGCTCTTTTTTTTTTTCCTGTTTATACACAGGAAATAATTGAGAATTGCCACATTGCAGCATGAACTGAATCTGAACCATATCCAATCGCCTTACAAATATTTTTCAACTAAAGGTCTTTATGTGGAGCCCTGAAAAACAAAAAGGTAGCAAAAGGCAAAAAGGTTATCAGACAAAATACAACTAAATAAATAACTAATATGGAGTGTGCCGAAAGAAATATAAAGTTTTATTCTATGTTTTAACCAAAAAAGCAAGTCAGGTCCAAGGTTCAAGAGCTTTTTTTTGTCGGTTCATACTGTATATGTATATCATACATTTGTGGAGGTGATATATCGTTTCTCATGTACCACCTGGCAGGAGGGTGGGGGGTGTTGGCCAGGGTGTGCAAGCCTCACAGCTTGGGAGAGGAAGCTGTTGCAGGGCCTGGTAGAAGAGGTCCAGGTGCTCCGGTACCTCCTGCTGGATGGTAGGAGGTGAAGAGGCTGCAGCTAAGGTTGGCAGCGGCCCTTCATGATGGTTGAGGGCCTTGTGGGTGCACCATGCTTCATACACATGTTGTACTGAGGGGAGAGATGTACAGTTGAACTTTTCTGTTGTGATCACTGTTTGCTGTGAGGTTTTATGATAAGAAACTATACAAGACACTGATCCACAGGATGTTTTCAGTGGTGCTTCTGTTGAATGTGGTGATGTGGTGGAGGTAGGCTCCCAGGGGCAGTCAGGAGTGGGCTGAACACACAGCCTTGGTGGCCGTGTAGCTGCTAATCTGAACTGACTGCAGTCTACCAGCGAGGAAGTCCAGGACCCAGTTGCAGAGGGAGGTGTTTAGGCCTTGCTGAATCAGCTTCGCAATCAGATGTGTTTGGGTGATTGTGTTGAAGGCTGAGCTAACGTCAGTGAACAGCATGCTGACTGAACCATTCTTTATTTTCGGGTGGTACCAGGCACAGTTTATAAGTAAAAGAAAACTTAATTTTACTATTCTATTTATCTTTCACTAACCCCCTACGCGGTGTTTTCTTTTTTTTCACGTTTCTGTGTCTGTTGTATGGCTAGCTTAAAGGCTTGAGACTCTACAGTGACTCGGTATCAGAAAGTGACGAGAGGGTCCAACGGGACCAGGACTAGCTGGTTAGCACTGGTGTCGTTTCCACCTCTGGAGACAGCTGCTGGTGAGTAAAGGAATGAAGTTTGATGCTTCTTCTAGACTGGTAAGTAAACAGCTGTTAATGCTAATGTCGACTATGTAGCAATAGCAAAACTTACAAATAGCTTTAACTGAAACCACTGATAAACACATTTAGCATCGTCCTTTTAAGCTATGGCTCCCTAGCTGAAGCTAACTCTCTGTATAAAATTAGCCTTCACCAGCCAGTCCGTGCCATGTTAATCATCAATACTGTAGTACTGCTGTAGCATGACTGTATTTACTTAGACAGAATATGAAGACTAGATCACATGCTAAGTTTTATCCAGATTTACAGATGACAAATGAAGAACCTTAATAAAAGTCACACAATCACAAGATAACAGGAGCTGCTGTGACTTGCAGCCATCCGTGCGGCGCCGTCTTTTCACGCACCAAATCAAGACACTGACATGTCGAGCGCAGACGTGTCCTCTACACGTGGCGAAACAGTAATCTGTTGTGGTGATTAACATCTCTTCCCTCTCTTGTTCCTCCTTGGATTTTGCCCTTGTCGTATGTTTGTTTTGACTACAGCGGATCAGATCCTATCTGTAAGGAGACGCAACTCTCTCCACATCTGCTAACCTCAGGAGAAAGTCTGGAGCCATTTGTGAAATAACAAAGGACAGTAAAGTTGTAGTCAACACTAAGTGATAAAACAAGAAACACCACAGTAGCTGTGTGTCAGGAGCATCAAGGATTTCAAAACAGCTTGCTCGATAGTTTTCTCGCCCATACAAAACAACAAAGACACTTTTATTATGCAGCAGGAATTTCCTCCAAAAATATAAAGACAGAGTCGATAAAACAGTAAGAGGAACCTGTGTTTGTATTTATATCCACCATGGCAGGAAGAATTACAAGTACTGCCTTGAAATCAGAAACAGTCATAACTTTGTTCAAATAATCTTAAATCTACTCAAGACTCACCAAAACAATACACTCACACCTGGCAGTTTTATTATTTATGTCCAGTGATTTCATCATGTTTCTTTCTGCCGTGTGAAGATTCAGATTCTTTTCTTTTTTTCAGTTTTTGACTCGACATCTGTTGTTCACGCTGCCTGGCTTTAGTTCCAATCAATAAATAAATCCCTGTCATGCATGAATTATGAGAAAATGGTGGAGATTGTTTGTATTGTTCAAAATTATACTAAAATTTAAATCCATTTTATTTATTTATTTATTTTTCTTTTTTCTTTTTTTTTTTTTTTTTTTACAAAATTCTGTTTTATTTAAAAGTTATTTAACTGTACACACATATTTAACAAAGGAGTAAAAAAGGTATAAACCCACAGATGAGGATTAGACCTCCCATGTCTTCTAACATCTAATGTTATGCACATTGCTTATTGAATGGAAGCACTACGGTGTCTAATCCACCGTCCAGATGGTCCAAATGGAAGACTTTTCTCCTCCCACCTTCATGTCGACCTTACTTAAGAATTCAACATGGATCTGATGTTCACCACAGAGCAGGCTTAGCGCTTGCAAAGTAACTTGTCTTTGGATGTCACCTTTGGATATTGAAGAAATGATTTCAGAAATGTAGACATTTAGCGTCAAACTGGTGGAGCGTGTTGGGATCACCCACCGATACTGTGTCCACTTACCTGCAATTAACATATAAGTTCTGTTTGTTCATGTGATACAGCCGAGCACACTTTACAATTAAAACAAACAAACAAACAAAAAAAAGTTCAGCATGGAAGGTCACTGGAAATAAGACTTAATTGTAGCACATCTCACAGTCTTCAGCAGGAGGTGCCCATTTGTCATGGAGTTGTTGCCATGACAACTGAGTAAACTCCATCTGCTGATGAAGACAGTGACATGAACCTTGAACCAAGATTATTTTGCCAAATTTTTAAAATAACAGCTACTATCCTAACAGCTGAAACAAGTAACTACAAACTCTTAAATGCTACTTGAATAATTACAGACGGACAGTATTTCATTGTGATCAATTAATAAATGGATAAATTTGATACCACTACAGTATGTGTAGAATTTAAAAATGATTAAATTTAATTAAATAAAATTACGTTAAAAAACATATGATTGCTCTTTAAAAAAAATAATTCATTTATTAACAACTTAGGCTACAAAGTGTTTATTTAGAAAGGTGATAAGGACAGAACTGCATCATTGAGAAATCTGCTCCTGAACTTTTACCATCCATTGTTCTAAATTTGTGTTGAAACGTTGACTGTGATGCATTTGAGGACTCACTTGACCTATAAACTCGATCCATAAACCTTGTCAGTCCAGTCAGTAAACATGTAAAACCAGTTCAGAGAGGCTGAGAAGAGGAGCAGCTGTTGGCAGATGTAAACAACTGTTACCTGAGCTGAACTGACCTGAAGTGACCCCTGGTCAGTAACATGCAAATAAACATCTCTGTGTGTTGTAAGTGGCCAGACGTGTGGGAGTTACACACAAATCAGATAGTGTCAAACTGACATTCAAATACTTTTCCCGTTATTGTCTCAACTTTCTGGCGCTCTTTGTGTTATGCTTTGTGGTCAACTCCACCCATCCATTATGGAGGTTAAAACAAACAGCAAGAATAAATTGACTCTTAGTCTTATAATTAGAACATTTTTTGTGAGAGGTCAGACAGTTTATAACAACGACATAATGACTCAGAAACACTGATTTTAATAAGAAATAATTAATTGCTGAAAACAACACAAAGTCACCTCCTGACTTTTCTCTGCTCTTCTGCATGTTTTCACCCATTGGTTGAACCCATAGCTTTATTTATTTAATTTATTTAGGATTGCTGTATGAAAATTAAAAAATTTTATTATTACTTTTTAAAAAAGAAAAAAAAGATTATTCACTGCATCCCACAACCCCAACTGGAACAGCTTATATTCAGTTATGGTAACACATGAAAGTTGATTCAAATCTGAAAGCTGACTTGTGGCAATTGAAAGATTATCTTAAATTTTCTGCCTGTATTTATATATACAGAACAATAAGATGTAAGAAACACATCTCAATATAAAACAGTGCAATAATTCAGCCAGACTACCTACAGGCCTCAGAAATGAGCACAGAGCTGAATCAACACCTCCTAGAGAGCATCAATAAAAACTGATTGCAAGCTTAAGACTGGATTTACTACAGAGGTGTCATTTGATTGCATTATAGAGTAGCAGCATGGGATGACGTATTTTTAGGCCTACTTGGACGTCCGCATCACCCTGGTTCCCTCAACAAAAAGCCAATGGGATTTTTACATTGGCTTTTGGATTACTGCAGAAAATAAAAATTACAAGAAAATTACAAAAGCACAAGGTGGATCGGTTTTCATGTTCAGCGTGAGGACGTTTAACGTCCCCAACAACCTCTGTTTTTAAGAGATGTAAAAGCTTAAGAAATCACAACTGGACTATTTTATGACGTAGAATAAAACGTGACAATGTCTTCAGCTTGTGTTCACCACAGACCTTATTTGAGTCTTCTAATCAAAAACCCATTCAAATAACCCACAGACTTCAGGATAAGGGAACCACAAGTGGTAAAATGCTAACTAGTTTCCAGGTTTTAAAACTCATTCCTGCAGCACTATGTTGTACAGCTGTGCCTAAGACACTGGTAACTCAGTTTATTTTTACTCTGAAAAGTTTTGCAGGTTTACTTCAGGCTGAAGGTGCGGGCTGGGACACCACCACACACCGTCTCCATCACATTTAATCACCCATAGAGCAACACAGCAAGCACAGGAAGGTGAGAGTTCAGTCAATTACCACCGACACATGCAGTGAAGAGGAAGGCCTCATCCTATCAGGTGCACAGTCAGCAACTGTCCATCACATTCTCTGTATACAGAGGGATAAAAGTTTCATGCATAAACTACATTAAAAAAAAATAGCAAATGGCAAAGAAGCAGTGGTCAAAGTCCTGAAATGAGAAGCACTAAGGTTTTCACATTAAATCCACAGACAAACATTTCAAGTATTTACCTCCACATCGTATAAAAGGGGTTAGTGTTTTTACACATACTGTACAGGACCGGCTCCAGCTCTCTAAATCCTCTGTCCAAACAGATGGAGGGCCTTTAACAAAGCATGAAACCAAACACAAAGAGCCTTTTTCACGGCACACATTCTGACTTGTCATAGCGAGGAAAGCACAGGTGGAACTAATAACATTAATTTAAGTGACCCAGTGAGGCAGCATGAACAATAGCAGGACCCCTTGAAGTGGCACACCTTAATTACACGTAGCCATTATTGTTACTAATTACAGCTGTGCTGGACATGTCAAAATGTCTGAGGCCCATGGATCTTTTCAAACGCAGCTCGTCAAATGCCTTTTACAGGATTTGTGTCGGGTCTAAAACGACTCATCCCGCCTTCGGAAGACAGTGCACTTTATTGAGATGTCAAACTAACACTAAAAATGAGAATATGATTTGTCACACACCAAATGCTCAGGTTTAGATCCACCTCTGGAGCAGCAATGTGTATTCATGTATATGTGCGCATGTGTATTTAACTTGTAATTTCTTTAATGTAAGTATTTGTCATTAGATAGTATTTTTTTTAACTATTGTACCTTCTCTTGTGTGTATTGAAATCTACATAGTGCACTTATATTAATTATTTCTTTACTTTTTGTAAATGTTAAACTGTGTGAATAATATGATGGATTTTATGTTTCATCGTAACTTAATGAAGGTGTATATAGAGTATGATTACATGATCACGTGATCTGTCTCCTAATTGACAAGAGAGGCTAGCAAACATGTTGAAGTCACTCTTCCAATACTGAAATAAATTAAAGGGAATGTTTCAACATTTGGAAATCCATTTATTTGCTTTATTGCCAAGAGTTGACCAGTAAAGACTGGTACAACCTTTAATGTATGTGCATGAAGCGTATTAGCTAGGGCAGCTAACGAAGCTCAGCATAAAGAGGGGGAACAGGGGAAACTGTTACCCTGTCGTGACTTGTTAGTTAATTTCATACAAAAACAGAAATGTGACTATTTCTTGTTTTATTTTGTTCATCAAGAAATAGTGAAATAGTGTTTCAGGTGGATTTTTGAGCTTTGGGAAGAGCTGTTCTTTGTTATTGTAAACTAAGCTAATCCCTGAGCTGCAGCTCCGAACTTAAACACACAGGCAGGAGACTGGTATCTATACTGTTATCTCACTCCTGGCAAAAAAAAGCAAATAAACTGAAAATGTCAAACTACTTTTAACACGACTAGAGCTTATAGTTTTTGCAGCAAACCTGTTTCTCAGGCTTTATTATTTCCCCTTACCCCTTACATTTCGCCAGCTACAACTGCTTCATTAAGATGTTCTACTAAATTAAAAATTGAACTGTTAGCAAATTTAAAACAACTCTAAGCATATTCTCAGTGGCAAATGTAAGCCTATACCAATTACCCAAATGCCTTGCTGAGAACCTGAGAAATTCAGCTCCACACACAGACACCACTAACGAGCTACAGTGTTGTATACAGATGAGGCGCTTTACTTTTTGGGAGAGAGGAAAGGGGAACTGGGTGAACTGGAAAAGCAGTTTTATTTATATTTTATTTTTTTACAAAATAAAGTTGTAAATACATTGCCACTAAATTAGTAACTGACATATGTATTGATGTTGTATGCATTATTTCTTAGGCATGGTAAAAATCAGCCATACCTCCAGAGGATAGACCTGTTCTGCTCCTGGAATTCACTCCTCTCTCCCTGATTGAACTGGACAGGCACTTAACTGTCGGACATGAAGCGAAGAATACACATCTACCACGACCTGTTCTCCCAGACAGGATCTGTCTGCTGCAAATCAGCAGACTGGATTCCAGTCGCCGTTCGCTGATGGAGTCCGGCAGTTTTAATTGAGTTGTTTAGTGTCTTCAAACTGGCAATTTAATCCTGATGTTGGTGTCAAAGGCTGGGAAGGATGGAGGAGAGGCTGATTTTAACACACATTTGGAGAAAGGGAAACTCAGCTGAGCGTTAATTACGAGTGATTATCATTGATAGGCTGGTGAATCCCTGGAGGCCGGGGTTATTGAATCTGTGTTTCAAAGGGAGGTGCATTTTAAATTAACTGCACAGTTTTTTTTACATGAAAAAAAACAACAAAAAAAAACAGAAAATAACATCTTACCTGTGGGAAAAGAAGTACTGAAAATAATGTTATTTCTCTCCAAGCTCTTGAAATGAAAACAAAAGCAGTAGAAAGCAAACCGCCAGGGAATGGCTGCTGGTGGGAAATTACAGGTCTTCCACAGGTTCACATCTAGACTGTGTTTGTTAGTTTTTAAAGTGTGAACAGAAATTAAAATATAGTGCCAGGTCATGTGCACCAACGCCTTCTCTCAAAAGGAGCACTGACAGATAATTATTCTCACAATATCATAGATGTAACTGCCTTGTAAATGTGTGTTTTAGGGTAATTTTTGGTGTTTTTGTCTTTATTTGATAGTCAACAGTAAAGAGGCAAACACCCCATGTAGGGGTATGACATGCAACAAAGGTCCACAGCTGGAATATAACTGGATGTTGCGGGTGAGTGGCATGATCTGGAGCCATTAGGCCATTACAGCACTCCAGAAATGCATTTATTAAATACAGAGGGTCTCTTTACCTTTATTATGACTATGTCTTGGGAGACGAGAATCACAGTATGTTTCAATATAAGAATGCAAGTAGGACAAACAATACTTGATGAGTCCATGTAGCTGAAGATGTATAATGGAGAAAAGTTTTGATTGGGGTTTTGATGGACACCTAACTGTGTAGTATGAATTCTCCAGGTTAGAAAATCAAAGTTAAATAAGGTAAAAGTTCAATTAAAAACTAGAAGGTCACTCAGAAAGCTCAGACTTCTGCCAAGGCCAATGTCCAACAACATACACCAGACTTCAGAGGAAAAAAAAAAAACAAATCTAAAAGTCTATTATTCAGGTCTGCCCCCAAAAGTGAATGGGTTCTTCTCTGGCCCATGAACCATCCTTCCACTGAGTTTGGTGCAAATCGGTTCAGTACTTTTTTGCGTAATCCTGCTGACAAACAAAAAAACATGGGTGAAAACATACTGTAACCTCCTTGGCGGAGGTCACTAGATGCGTTCTTGAGTGAAACTTTAACACCAGTTTTAAAACGTAACATTAATTTTGGAGAGGAACTACACTTTATGATGTTATTAATAAGCGAGTTACGGAAAAAGAGTCACTTCTGCTTTTTTCTGGAAATTAGCCCCTGAATTTGTATTGCAGTCAGTGGGAGAGGTGGAAGGGACTCCCATCACCTTGAGGCTCATGTTCAAACTCTGTAAGTCTCTGTGCTGAGGCAGACACTTTCTGTGAAACAGCACAAATTTGTCTACTATCGAGGTAGTCGTGATGTGTGGATACTGAAATATGTGGCCGTGAGGACGAGGTTAACAGAATATTTTCAGAGGAGTTCTTCTTGAGCTTCTCCTGCTCTAGCGATGATGTCATCCACTTCAGCTCTGAACATTCAGTGCAATACACACCCATTATAAAGTCTGCAATGCTCTTAAAATGACACAAAACGTAAACTGCGATTTTGTGGAAACTGTAATAGTTGTCAAAATATTGATTTAACCCAAAAGAGTCTCAAGTCTTGCGACCCGTTTAACATTTCAACCATTTTTCTACATTGAAGTATGACGCAGCAGTAGAGCTCCAAATTTTGTTGTTTTGAAGACGTCTCCCCATTCATTCTCTATTGGAATTTTTTCTGCCTTTTATCGGCATTTACGTCGCCACGGTTACTCGAATCGCTTAGAAAAGCCATAGCACACCATTCACAATCGAGCCGCCCGCATTGATATACATATATTGTCTGGATGTTCTCAAAGCTGCGGGACTAGTTACGCGCCTAAATTTCGATACGGAAGATGAATAAGACGAATAAGTTTGCAGAATAATCAATGCTAATAATCAATAATCAATGTGCTTCAATGCTATTGCATTGCAGGCACATAAATAATCCTGATCATAATCAGAAATTAAAACTGAGGCCTAGGATATGAATGAAATCTTACTAAAACTCACTTATGTTACTCCCTCTCTCTCTCACATCGGAGACACCTAATTGGCTGGGGTGTCGGGTTGCCTGATGCCTGCCTGGTGGCCATACATCAGCTCAGGATTAACGGCAGGCGGAGGTCAGCACATAATCACCCCTGATGAATATGGAGGAGGGCCTTTGGGTTTACATGGGAGGACTGCCAAAAATGATAACGACCCCTCCTCCAGTGCCTCCTCAGGGGAACCGCTTGCGCTCTCATCTCAAGGTTGTGAGTAAAACAGAGGCGGTGCCTTATGGGGGAGGACGGCATTGGAGCTCATTGGAGCCTCTTAAGTCATGAGCTAATGTGATATATACAGAAAAGCCGCGGGTATGTTCTGAAATGTGATCTGCATATAATCACCTGCAAGTCAAAGCTTAAACATCAGTTTATGACACTGTTAAGACTTGATGGTGAAGGCTATATGAATTAGCATTTTACCATTTATGTAACATTTAACTGCCTTAAAATATAAGGCAGTTAAACACTAAATCTTAATGAAGAAATAAGTTATGAGATTAAGCCAGAAACGTAATAAAATGCTGAAAATGCTCCACTGATGTCAAGTATACGTATAACTGTGGTTTGTCATGCAGAGGTGACGACTTGTGCAAGACTGTCCTGCTGTAAAAAAAAAAAAAGAAGAGCCTATAGGTCATCTTTGCATCAGTTTATTATGACACATAGATTTTATTGTCAGGTGACCTCTAGTGGCCGTAGTAATTATGACAGGAGCAAAGAAGGAAGTCAGGTCAGTGGGGGCAGGATGAGTCAAGAAAACACAGGATGTTCACACAGAAGACAAAAGGCTGTTCCCTGTGTGAAACTGATTGTCACCATTTTATCCATGACTGCTCCATAACCTTAACCATTGTCGTAACCATGGTGACGAAGGTGCTGTAACCTTGAGAAAGTACTTATTTTAACCCAAACTACAATCTATTCCCAGTGTTAACTGAACTTAACCAAACTGTGACCCTTCCACAACCTTAAACACATGTTTTTTTTTTTTTTATTGTTATCATGCTGATGAGGTCCACTACATCTGCCACTGCTGCGCTCCTATTGGTTGTATCCCAGGGTAGGAATATTTAAGATTATTGAAGCTGGAGGACTTGTTGAAGCTTACATATATGGGTCATTAGTGAGTAAATACCTAACCACGCTAACAAGAAATGCGAGGTATGTATTAAGTTATATTTTGGCAAAAAATAATATTTGGGGAATACTGTGTATAAAAAGGACAGATCAAATCCAAACAGATTGCCGCTGCCGTCCTTAACGAAGGAACAATCTACAGACTTTCCAGAGTCTTTCAAAGGGTTTCATATTTGAAAGGTGGGTTTCGTTGGAGTAGCTGCTTAATTAATGATGACATGACTTTAAATTTTCATCAGAGGCTAGCCTATGTGATCTGAGCTCTGAGGAGCCAGACTTTGGTCCGTTTGTTAAACTGCAGACCACCATGAACCAGGAAAGCAGTTGTTGCCAGGGTAACAACAAATAGTGACCCCAAATAAACAATCAACAATAAACCATTGCAGTGAAGACATGAATATGGTCACTAACGAAGTAATCATGTTAAAGGAAAAACTTCCTCTCTTGCAGTGATTACAGTTTTGCTCTTGCATTAAAGCGTGCATTAGGAACTTTAACATTTATGTTCACATGAATGCTTTTTCATTAATGAATTTAAGTTAAGTTTAAGTTAAAGTAAATTTACTAAAAGCTAAGAGAGATAAGGAACAGTTAGAAAGAACCAAATAAAGAACCAAAGTGAATAATGAAAAGTAATGTCTCGGGATGATTATTATCTGAATGTTGCCCTGTATCTTATGACAGAGTTAAAACTCGTCCCTGTGTTGTTATTGTGTGCAGATAGCAGGATGCTGAGATGTCGATAAGTCCTCGCCTCTTTTTTTTTTTTCCTCAAGTGACTGTTTCAGATCAACTCGTGAGTTATAGAGGCTAATTTATATGGGCAGTGCAGAGTGTGACAGGGCTGAGGGATGGTGTCTCTCATCCACAGTCATTTCCCCTTATCTCCATCAGACACTCAGCAACTTCACCCTCTTCATTTACAGCCTCCCTTTAGTTTGGATGGGAGATGTGTACGGCGTCGTGATAATGGTCACTGCTGTGGTCACAGAAGAAAAAAGAAAAAAACATTATAAGCTTTTAGATTGATCTGATATGGAGACATTTTCCACCACTGACATGTTTGGATGGTCAGCCTGGTTTGGACAAGATACCATTCATTATTCATTCAAGAGTCCTGGAGGTGATTAGGAAATTCAGCCCAGTCGGTAAAAATAGACCCACGTTTTCTCTCTGCTGAATTTGCAGCTGCGTTACAGTTCAGCCTGAGCTTCTTCATACTGTCAAGAAAGATCAAGAAAGCAGGTGACGGATATCTACAGATAAAATAAAAGAGCCATCATGCAATGAATATCATTATTATAATTATGTTATCATGACGTATGAGGCTGTATAATCAGCTATGAAAGCTGAGGAAAGACGTTTCATGCCTATTTCTTTCATTTTAGTTGTTCGTCATGTCTCGTTTTTCATGTCACTGCTTTAAAAACATTTATGGAGATCTATGGAAACACTTAACATCAACTACTTTGCATTTATAAGCATATATAGTAAGGACATTTTTGAGTGTTTATTGATGTTATTGTCAACAACTGGAACTCCTCTTATGGAGCATAATTGAGTATTTTAAGCTCTTGTGAATGATTGGTACATGGGTGTAATGTAAATGCATGTGACAAAATAATATAATCTAAAAATCTGTAACTACATTATAGTGTTAGACTAAATGCTTATACTGCTTATAAATGTTAAATGGGAGATGTTACCAAATCGACATTTTGTTTTTTTGTTATTCCAAACAAAACCGCTTATTTAAATTTAATTTGAAACAGAAGGTGGATAAAGACAATCAACCCAAATCTGTGTCTTTGGTCACATAAATGTGAGTTGATCCATATAAAGAGACCACTGGGCACGCCCATCACCTCCAGTCTTGTGTGGCTTTAAATCTTGTACCACTGCCAGGCTATTATTTGTCTGTAAGGGTGCGTTAACTATAATCCATTTTACAGCATTCATCAGCAACAGGGCATGTGAATGGCATCAGTAACAGATAAGGCTCTTACAAACAAAGCCTTTGTTTAGTAATGTGAGTTAATCTTTACACGATCAGGGGAGCACATATTAATCTTAATTTCATTTTTGAGACGAGTGCTTTGGGTTTTCCATTTTCATGTGATTCTGCAGGCTTGATTGTGTGACGCTTGAGTGACAGTTTTGCTCTTGGGGTTTATTTTAACTGTTGCACTGAGCTTTTTATATGCTGAAAATGTCATATTTTTTTCATCTTAACTGAAATGGATTCCTCCAGCCTCTGGGGGTAGAAGGAGGTTGAACCTTACAAGAAAAAAGAAGAAATCCAATCATACTGACGACATTCATACAGCATCTGGAGAAGCAGTAGAGGTTAGCTTAAAGCTGTCTATGTAAAATAGATCCGTCTTGTCAACCTAAATGAATAAGTGAGGCTGTTGTAGATGTGTAACAGCTCTCCTTTTAGTTTACCTAAATGAAATCCTGATGATGTATTTACACTTTTCAGCCTCCAGGATGTTGCAGATGAAAAGCTCTGCAGAGACGCTGCCATCACTAACATTATGGCTTCTCTTTTTTTAGTTACCCCTTTGCTGTTCATTGTGGGGCATTGCAGTTTGGCAGTTCATAAATAGAAGCACATTGTGTTCAGTTTAAAGTTTATTAACAGAACATAAAGAAGTCTAAAGCATCAGTGTTATTAATGGCAGCCTAATATACAGTGGCCTGAGCGCTGATGTAAAATTGTTGACTGCCGTAATGTTTGAGCTGTTCACATAAAACAGCTAATGGGATGAAGTTTTTAACACATTTAAAGACAAAAAGAATTTAAGGTGTCATCATTATTTGAATCGTGAAGTAATGTATGGACAGTGGAGTGCTTGAAAGTTCAGTTCAGTTTAGATTATTGTTTTTATTTAACAGGGACCGTGTAGGAACCATTAAGCAATAACAAAGAGATGTATTGTAGCAGATCTAGATTTCCATCTGCAGTTTGCAGGCAGGCACAAACACTGATACTGCTAATACCATTGAAAATCTAAATTCAATCACGGCCTGAAACATACATACAAATTTTACCCATTCCCCCAATTCCATGCTGTATAAATACTCATTCCCACTACAGAGACAGCTAACTCTGGCTAAGTAGTAGTTTTTGTATAATGTGGGACAAACACATTGCACAGGAGGAGTGCACAGGAGTTGCCGATGACTCAGCAAAAATCATTGAAGAGAAGTAACATTAGTGGGAATCGGTGCTAACAATAGCAAGCTAGGCTAACTAGCTTCTGAATGTGAGAGAGTGGAGGGTGTAGTTAGTTTAGCTTGCTAGCTTCTACTTTCTGAGTGGAATACAAAACTACAAAACCAAAGGCTGCAGGCTTAGATACTTTTCACACAGTTTCAAAAAACTGGAAACTATGAAAAATATCTGCACTACCATCAATTTCAGTTCAACTTTGTATGGCAGTTCAGCTTGCTACTGTGTTGCTATGTACTGCAATTTGAAAAGTAACCGCATTCATTTACTACATTAGGTCATCAGGCTAATGCACATGCAACAACCTTTCAACTGTTTTTAAAATCCTTTTTCCAGCTCTGTGAGTGTAACCAGACCAACATGTCTGGTGAAGGCTCCTTGATCTTTTTATTTTTAGACAGGCGGCCCAAAGCATAACCTCATAGCCCGCCTACGTCCTGGGGGGAGCCCCATCTCACCACACGAACACAGACGGTTTGGATTGGACTCATCACTGGGGAGGGGAATGAGAAGGCTTCGTCCAATTAATGGTTGAGATGCCCCCTTCAAGAGCAGACGCACTCTATGCGACCGCCACCACACCCAAAGAGAGCCACATGCCGGAGCGTGGTATCTCTGCCCGCAAAACACATCTGCAGCGTATCCTGCTCACATGTTAGTGATTTGAGAAACGTGCTGCGTCTTCTTCTGACACCGTGTTATGTAACATGTAGTCTGGTGTGGTAGAGGAGACCATTGTCAGCACTGTGTGTCACTGCATTGTCATCTCGTGCAGCGTGCAGCAGGGTGACGTGTGGGGGTGGACACCTGTGTGATATAATGCAATACAATGCAACAGCTCTGCAAATAAATATAAAATTTAATTCTTGATTATAATTTTGGAGGTACATTATGTATGTGTTACACACTGCATGCCCACGCTGGTGATCCAGGTGTAAGAGGATTTTATTTTTATAATCAGAAATGCTGCAACCAAACAGAAAACAAAAGACAGTCTGTGAGTTCTCAAATAAACTCCTGTAACTGTGACTGTCTCTGATATGACTGAGCGGACTTCCTTAACCAACGGTTTTACAGCGTCAGTCATTCATATTACTGTACGTGTCGGCTAGCGTGCCGCCATGCTAACTTGGCGGTTGAAGCTAGTTTTAGCTGCCATTCCTTGTACCGCTTAATACACATGTAGAACATAACTGTAACAAACAAACGTCAATACCTTTAACATCAATACTTATCTCACCTGCAACCAAACAGAAAACAAAAGACAGTCTGTGAGTTCTCAAATACGCTCCTGTAACTGTGACTGTCTCTGATATGACTGAGCGGACTTCCTTAACCAACGGTTTTACAGCGTCAGTCATTCATATTACCAGGCCGCTACCGCCACCTATTGGTGAGAAGTATTATAACTAATAAATCAACTTCAACAGAAATCAGGTGAGTTTTCTCCTATTTACACAAGTATTAAAAATAATAATTATAATCACAAAAATAATGGTGGGGGCCAGGTTACTAACATAAACTAATCTAAAAACAATTCTGGAAACAATCTGAACTCATGAAATGCCCAGGGTGCCACATATGCAACTGCTTTTGTCACATTTATAGCATGAATGATTTATTCTACCCTTCTTAAAACTTTTCAATCCACTTTCCCTGTTTTCAGTTTCAAACTTTACAAAACTTTTTTAATCAGCAGAATACAAGAATATAAAGTTCTTAATGGGAAGCTTGATGTTTGATATATATTCCAGTTGCTAAAAGATTATTTATTAACATATGCATTTGAAAAAAGGGAGAAAACTGAAAAACAAAAAACATAATCATAAAAAAGAAATGTTTTCCATATTGTTAAAAGCATGAATGCTCCTTGTTGCTCTTCAGTTAGCCTATAATATTTCTCTTACCTTCCTGTCTCAGCTAACTCTGCTCTCGACCTGGTGAGGATGTGGGCCGTGTGAAAGAGAGGCACACCTGTTTCCTCCTTTGGACACACTGATTTCAACTGTTTCCTTTCACCCACTGATGAGGAGCTTCACTGGGAGACCGTAACATGTAGAGCTTAGCACCATCGCTCTAGTTATCCACCCTATGTGTGCAGGTGGCTCCATCAACCAGTATGAGCCGCTAGTTCCTCACCGGCCTCTCAGCTACCAACACTGCTAACTGTGTTTGCTGGAACTGGCTACAACATATGATCACTCCTAACCTACTGGGCATTGAACCTCAGCTACTGTACCATTACCACCAGTGCCTATGGTGGTGGTGTGTTTGCCCCTCCACTGTGTGTACACCTACATCATCATTCACCTTTTTGATCAAACAGAACCAAACAAATGTTTCAGAATTACATATGAATAGCTAGAAATTTTGAATGTGCCTGCTGCTCGATGCATATCCATCACACAAGTTTACTTTGAGTTTCATTCATGTCGTAGAGAACCATCCTAATTCTGAACTCAGTCACTGCAGGTATCCCTCAAAAAGCTCTTTGAAACTGTGAGGACTGGCCATAATGACCTCACAATGATTTAATTCATCCACACAACCACAGCAAGACACGTATTCACACATGTACATGTCCAAAAAGAGGTTCATCTGCAATAAAGCCACTGTGATTTCTCCAGCTAAAACAGAACAACATGGACAACAGCAAAAAATAAATGCCCTGATTTAATCAGTGTAATTAGCCAATCACAGTCAGTTGTGGGAAAGTTTGTGAAAGAAAGCTGTGGACAGTCCTCTCTGCACTTTTCCTCCGGGGATTTCCTCAAAAACTTTAAAAGACGTCAGAATGAGACTAAAACTGGGTGATACAGGAAAAAAAATCTCTACATTTTTAATAAAACACTGTCAATGAAGGTTGGACATTGTGGGATTTAAAAGAGTATTTTGTTTTTTTTTGAGGAAAATTTTCAGGGATGGCAGTTAGAGTGCGTGTGATGTCATCCACTCTAGCTCTGAACATTCCGTGCAATACACACTGATTATACAATGTGAAACTGTCTAAAAGTGACACAAAACGTAAACCACGATTTTGTGAAAACCGTAATAGTTGTCAAAATACTGATTCAACCCAAAAGAGTCTCAAGTCTTGTGACCCGTTCAAGGTTTCAACCATTTTTCTACGATGAAGTATGACGCAGCAGTAGAGCTCCAAAGAGGGGTGGGTTTGGTCGTTTTCACCTCGTCTCCCCATTTATTCTCTACGGGATTTTTTTCGCCTTTTATCGCCATTTACGTCGCCATGGTTACTACAAGATATATAATTACATATGTATATGGCACATTACAACATTTCAGCTAATGCCTTGCTCAGTGTGCAGGCTTGATTGAGGAAATGTTTCTAGGCAACAGAGGCCGGTTTCATGCAGGGGAGTAGGCCAACAAGTGTGAACAGATTTGTCAGAGTGGGAGCTAAACGGGATTATTTTTACCTGCTTATGACATCTGCATGTCGACACAAAAATAGTTGAGTACCTGGGTAGAAAATAAAAGTGATTTCAACAACCAGATTTTCCAGCAAAGATCCTCATAAAGCAAGACACCAAACCTACACATTACTGCATGTCGATCTGTATCATCTGTTAGATCTTACTTGGTGTAGTTCAGTGCATTATCTGTGTTATCCTCCACAGAAAAAGTTTTTACTCCATTATTGTAGGAAAACTTTGTGTAATTCTTGTGACTGAATTCATTGTAAACATTCAGGGGATAGTTGCCATTTAAGTTCCCAGGGAAGAGAATGAATAATTAATTCAGCTATGCCATCTAATTGCTCACACAACTCAAATTCAAACAGCACATTTCCATGGGAAAATACAGAGAGGGAAATTAGTTTGTGCTACGGAGCGTATTTCACCAGTGTCATCTAATCAATACAGGGTGGAGGAGTAAATAATTAATATCATATGCAAATGTTGTATTTATGTGTTTTGAGGCATGTATTGTTTGTAATATACATTCATTTACATACTTAATTAATTAATCACACGGATTCTCAAGCTATGCCAAAGGCCACAGAATATTATAGGAGAGCAAAATCAGTTTTTGTACAATCAAGAAACATAAATCATCAACTAAATATTACATTAATGAAAATATTAGCAATTCTCTGCATCAGTTTAAATGTCAAAAAACACAAAAAGTAAAAAGAAAAATTGTATATTGCTGAAAAAAAAACCAAATGTAATGATTTTGGTTAAACTGTAGCCTATCAGTGAAGAATGGGTGCACAGCCCATTTGTGTATGTCCTCCTTCTTGCCATGTGATTTGTCTATTAAAGCATCACAGCGGTTACAGCCTAAAAAAAAAAAAAAAAAAACACATTATAAAATACTGTTTTAAATTAAAAAAAAAAAAAAAAAAAAACACATTATAAAATACTGTTTTAAATTTCAAAAAAAAAAAAAAAGAAAAATGTAAAAAGCATTTGGAGCTTGTCTTATAGTTCTATGAAAATTTATATTGTTTTCTGTGGATTAGCCAGAATTAAAGTGACACTTTCTGATTGTAACAGCAACAACACAGAGCACATTTCGTTTTTTGTGTTGTAAAAACCAAACCTTAGCAATTAACACCAAAGCTATCTACAGGACGACATACAACTATAAGAATGGAAATGTGAGAAATATGTTTTGTTGTAATTAGAGTAAACTGGCCCTTTAACAGTATTAAAGTACAATGTTGGCAGTTGTCTGTATTTTTGCTTTTGTCAACAAATCCCTTTAAAAAAAAAGACTAAAACCACCGATGTGTTTGTCTCTCAGTACTTTCCGACTTCTTTTGTGGTACTCGGCTCTGAGCCCACTGGTTTCCACTGAAGATGACAAGCTTAAAAAGAGTATACAAGAATGTACAGTGTGTTATCGTTTTTTAAAATGGCTCTGTAATTTCCTAAAATAGCTGAGCACTGCAGGTTTTAGCAAACATTACTCAAACAGAAGGAAACACTGCATTTTTTGGGGACTATTTTCAGCTGCGGATGAGTAATTTCAGACGACAGGATGGTATGTGTGGGATTGAAAATGATCTATAATGTGTGTGTGTTTATGCTAATGAAAGAACATGTCACCCAGTGCAATAGTGTGGCTCACGGACATGTTTTTTTATAGATTGTGTACAAAAACTGAGGTCTGTGGCACAGAGGAATAAGACACACACACACACACACACAATACGTGTTTGTGGGATTGACTCAGTTGGTTTCGTCTTTTCACAGGGTTTGTTGACAGTTGAACAATAAAGTGAATCACCAGGCTTAAACATTCAAGATAAACATTAGACAATCCAAAGCCACACACCTTTGTCAACTGTGTAAATCATTGGGATCTTAATTCTCACAGATCCAGATCTGTTCAGCGAAACAGCCGTCGTCGTTCCATTCCCCCACTGATGTGTCCTGCACGATTTCTGCACAGTCCTGGTTCCCGCTGTAGCTGTTGGGCTGGCCGATCTGCCAGAACCTGATACACAAGATAACAGATACAAACTATTTTACAGCGCCCAGCTTTAGTTTCTCAGCCGCTCTTCCCTGTTGGTTCTGACCCAAACTGTGACTGAAGGGATTGAAACCCAGTCTCATTTGCATAGAAATAGTACTGGGTAGAGCCACCATGTAATTTTGAAAGTGCCCCCGATGCCACCTCTGCATGTTTTCATGCACATTTTCGCTAGATAATGAATTTTCGCTGAAATCGACATCTCTCTCTCTGCAGTTGTGCAAGGTCTCAGATTGACGACACATCACCTCCTGATTCAGCGAGCCAGGTCTTTGAGCTGAGTGTGCAGTGCTTTGTGGAAACTTGCAAAACCTTCCTCCATGTTTTCGCGTACCGCATCGTTTCATTAGGGACAGAAACCAAAACAGATTTTATCAGAAATGAAGCTGCAGGTCAAATAAGATTCTTATCAGGGGACCTTCATAACCATAGATAATATTAGTATTACATGCACTCAGTTGCTGTTTTTGACATGCTCTCAAAAGTTAAATAAAAGCATATAAACACTGAATGAATGTAATATTACCAAGCTGTGGAGTTTCTTAAGATGATTAATTAAGGAGTCTGTCCAATTGTACTATGATCAAACTTTTAATAGGTGATAAATACGGCTGAAACTTACTTTGTGGTGATTGGGGTGTCGTCCACCCACATCCAGGTCCCCTCTTTTTGTTTGTCAGTCAGACCAATCCAGGCATTTTGGCCTTTCTTCAGGACCCCGTTAACAAATACCTGTTGATGTAGCACAGACAGAAGGTACAAACTGCAAGACTGGTACAAGTAGATAACTGTTGGATGCATTAGCATGAAGTCCGGAGGATGGACACTTAACATCTGGGGGGGGGGGGGTAATCCCCTGTTTTTGCCTCACACAGAATCTTCTCTTATCCAGTAAGATATCTCTACATGTACTGGACATACTGGGACCAGTTTTTGTACAGACACTGACGGTTCCCAGCTGATGAATCATATGACTGCAGTGATCCTCTGGCTTTTCCTCTAGCGCCACCATGACTTTAACATTTGTGATGTTGGTTCACGCCCCCCTTTTTTTTCATAAAAATGGCCCTTGAGTTTAACAGTAAAACCATTGGATATTAAACTGAGCTGAAACCCAACACATTTAACAGTGTAATCCTCCAGCTCTCTGACTGTGCTGCTTGTTGCCATATTATTTTCATTACCAGCATGCCATGAATCATGCCACCAAGGATTCACGGTGGAGCCTTCGTTGCATAGAAAAATAAAGACACGTTTGAAGTAGCTTTTAAAATGGGACAGCCTAGTCGTGCCGCTGTGACACACATCGGTCTGTGAATCCAGCCTCCTGAAGGATGCCGGCCCCCAAATTTGGACACAGCTTTAATCTCCCCAACATCTTCCTCTTTCTCACCTGTTCCTCCCTGCTTTCTATGACCACCAGATCTGTTCCCTGGGCCTTGCAGGATTTTCTGCTTTCCGTCCAGTTCCTCTTCATGGTTGAAATGAAATAACAGCTGATATCAAACTTCTTCCAGCCTAACTTACAGGGAACACCTGCATAATGAAAACATCACACCGAAATGTCACACCAAATATCAAAACACAAATTATAATAGTTGACTAAATAAATACGTAGAAGAATCTTACGCCTTAATTTAACCTTCAGCCTTTCGATCCTGTCCTGTAACTTGTCTCTGTCTGCCAACAAACTGCTGTAATTGGTCTGTGACCGGTCTTTTGTCCTCAATAGAGAATTATATCTGCTTTGCAATTGATCTTTTTCTTTCCACAGTGAATTGTAGCTGGTCTCAATGTTATTTTTACTTGTACTCAGGGCATTGTAGCTCCTTTGCAACTGGTCCTTGTCCCTCCTCAGTGAGGAGTAATTGCTCTGTAACTGATCTCTGTTTGCTATCAGCGTCCCGAAACGAGTCTGTAACTCATCTTTTTGTCTTTGCAGGTTACTGTATTTGGCCTGTAGCCGGTCTTTAGTCGCCGTCACATTACTGTGTTTAATCTGTAACCCTTCAAGATTTCTCTGCATGTCGTTATAGCTGGTCCGTAACTGGTCGCTCTGTTGTTTTAAGGTGCCGTAATTTGCTTGTAAGCGGTCTCGTATGTTTTTCAGATTGTTGAAACCGGCCTTGAACTCATCTCTTTCTGCAGTCACAGAACTGAAGCTTTGCTGCAGCTTGTCTTTTTCTTTAGTCAGGTCGCTCAGTCTGGTCTCTAATTGTGTCCTCTCTGCAGTTAAAGAATCATAACTGCTCTGCACTTTGTCTCTTTCTGCAGTCACAGAACTGAAGCTTTGCTGCAGCTCATCTTTTTCTTTAGTCAGGTTGCTCAGTCTGGTCTCTAACTGTTTCCTCTCTGCAGTTAAAGAATCATAACTGCTCTGCACTTTGTCTCTTTCTGCAGTCACAGAACTGAAGCTTTGCTGCAGCTTGTCTTTTTCTTTAGTCAGCTCGCTCAGTCTGGTCTCTAATTGTGTCCTCTCTGCAGTTAAAGAATCATAATTGCTTTGCAGTTTGTCTCTTTCTGCAGTTGCAGAACTGAAGCTTTGCTGCAGCTTGTCTTTTTCTTTAGTCAGGTCGCTCAGTCTGGTCTCTAATTGTGTCCTCTCTGCAGTTAAAGAATCATAATTGCTTTGCAGTTTGTCTCTTTCAGCAGTCGCAGAACTGAAGCTTTGCTGCAGATCGTCTTTTTCTTTAGTCAGGTTGCTCAGTCTGGTCTCTAACTGTTTCCTCTCTGCAGTTAAAGAATCATAACTGCTCTGCACTTTGTCTCTTTCTGCAGTCACAGAACTGAAGCTTTGCTGCAGCTCATCTTTTTCTTTAGTCAGGTTGCTCAGTCTGGTCTCTAACTGTTTCCTCTCTGCAGTTAAAGAATCATAATTTCTATGCACTTTGTTTCTTTCTGCAGTCAGGGTGTCACTTTCGTTTTGGAGATGCTGGATCTCTTGAGTGTTGTAACTGGCCTGCACTGCCGATGAGCGACCAGTGATTATCTCATCTGTGAAGAAAAAAAAAAATTCACTAGTATTTAAGTATTTGCTTGGATTTGCTGGATGTTTGTTGTTTCTGTTATTCTAGTTCTATTTAAAAAATCACTTACAGTAGATAATTTGTGCTATATTACCAGCTAACAGGACAGCACACAGCAACCCAAGAAACACAGTCGCACATCTGCAGGGCTTTTTTCTTTTCTGAAAATCCACTAAATCAAAAAAGTTTAAAAAAAAATTCAAACAAACAAACAACAAAAAAAGTTAATTTTCTATCAGATTATCATCTATCAGATTTTTTCATAATTTCAGATATGGTGCTTTTTTTTGATATTTAATTATGGGAAAAACATCACCACTTTGTTACTTAATGGTATTGTGCTAATAGATTTTTTCATCACATTAAAATCAAGTGCTGGAAAATGATTGGTTCTTTAATGATGAAAACAAAGACATCATCTCTGCATCTCTTATTTCAACTGTGTCTCCAAGAAATTATATTTATATACAAAGAATTTGTAACAGCAAATACTTTTTAAGGGTAAAAATAATACTGTTCAGATTACATTCTCTATTATTAAATTAAAGTTGTTAATTAACGTATCTGGCAAGTTGCAAATATGGTGAAGATCAACATTTAACCAAAACCATGATTTTTCCCTAAGCTTAACCAAAGTGCTTTTAAACCTAACCAGACCACATGCATGCAGACCTGGTTACAAACTCCAGACTCTGGAGTCAAAGTCCTGCCCTTTATGTGTCCATCATCCATCCCAATTATGTTGTGCGGGCAAAGATAATTTAATAATATGTAAACATAATTTCCAGGAGACAGGGTTACCTCTTTACCAGAGCAGAATATAAAAGCTTTTATGAACAACATATAAAAAAAAGTTCATATTAAAAAGTTAGATAGTTCTTGAAAAATTTAAGATGAGCAACAGGTTAGGTTCCAACATAATTCTCCGTCTGTGCATTTGTTTGCAAGGTGATACTGTACCTTTGGTAACAAGGCCTTCCATTGTGAGGCTCTTATTTATATATATGTCATCATCAATTTCCATTGAATCCATTCTGTTAAAACCACAGAGACACTGGTATTAGTTTTTAGACTCACAGTCTTGCGTTTTTTAATTTTTAAGTAAGTTTCAATCAGTTATTTTGAGGATTTACAAGTGTTGGGTAGCTGTTGGTCTAATAAGAAAAGGCATTTATATTAAAATAAATTTTAACGAGATAATTTATTTTACTTGATATGTCTACATTACAGACATATATATATATATATATATATATATATATTCTTAGTAGATTGAATTGAATTTGCAAAATATTTACTTAAAATTCAATATTCAGTCATGTAAGCGGAAAACAAGCCCTCTGAATGTGCACTTACCTCAGATCTGAGAAGGTAAGAAGAAATCACCATCAGTACAAGTGCATTCACGTTCAGCTGTTGCCACCGAGTTGTAACAAACACAGCAGAAATGATTGTATGTACTTATTTATTGTGCAGGAACCGGACGCTCCTTTTGCCAATGTCATCAAATGCTTGACTTAAACTTATCTCCGATTGGTCTAAAATAATCCTCACAGATGTATCATATGTCCACATTCTCAGGTCAGATTTGAGGTAAATTTCGGCCAAAATAATTCAGCGTAACCACAGTGAAGTGGTTTGTTTCCTTTTTTATCTCCTTTTGCTCTCACCGCTCATTTTCTCTCAGGCTCCAGACTTTCATTTTCTCTGATTTCTGTTCCCTTTTCCCACAGATTAACTTCCCACTGAGGTCAAATGAGTAGCAGTGTTACGTGACAGAGACACAAGGTAAACTATGTTGCAGATTTCAAAAATGCAAACTCAGAGGTGCACAGAGCAGCCAACCAACACTTCAAGCACACTGACTATTGAGGGCATTCATGTTCTATGATCCTATAAAGTAAAATCAATAGTTGTTTTTTTTTAGAATAAAAATCATCTGTGTTACAAAGCACTGCATTAGTTTTGTGGGTATTTGGCCACAAACACCTACAAAATATTGTAGGTATTTGTATTTGTAGTACCAGCTGAAATTTTGACTTAATTAGATGAAAAGTCAAACTGATTACTGTTCATGCTGAGGGGATCAAGAATCTCTGAACCAGATTTTAAGGCAATCTGTTCCATAGTTGTTGAGAAATTTGAGACAACATAAATGTGAGCCTCACAGTGATGCTAGGATTAAAAAAAAAGAGTCAATGGATGACCACAGTAATTAGGATTCATCATCTGGGGACCGTGAATGTCTGTACAAAATATAATTGCAGTCCATCTAATAGCTGTTGAGTTATTTCAATCTGGACCAAAGTGGTGGAGCGACAGACTGATACTGTCTTTCCTCTATTCAGTTTTACACGAGAAACAAGAGACTGAAAAGTAGAAATTCATTGTCCTGAGGTTGAATCCTAATGTGTTTTGTTGTTGTTGTTTTTTGTGAACCCTGATCTTTTCTTTACTGCCACATTCAGAACTCAATTTTACTATAAATGAAGGAATCTCAAAATCTAAAAGACGGATTATCATAAAATGTTTAGCAGGTTTTCAAGAAGGTAAAACTTTTTTATTTTGAATTTAGTCACAATACCACTGAGGACACTCAGAATGCTTTATATTTAAGAAAAAACAAACAAAAAAAAACATATGCAAGCTCTCAACAGCATGAAGCTTTTGTTAAAAGACAGCTGCAGCACAGACATCAGCCTTGGCGGCAGCTGCAACAATATTCTGGGAAACGATGCAGAGAAACACGACCGCAAAAATTTGTTTGTCAAAATTTTCAAAATGACAGAAACGGTTGTCAGATTGACATGTGCAAGACCTCCGAACAGTTGATGTTTTGATTTCCTCACTGCCGCACGAGACATCGAGGGGGTGGAGGGGGGGGGGGGGGGGGGGGGGGGGGGGGGGGGGGGGGAGACAGGTTGTCAGGGCAGCTGCTGTGCTGTACTTAGCTATTGATCTCTCCGTTCAGGTCGAGCACTTAGCTCTGTAGCTCTTGAATGTTGTAGGAAACGGAGCTGAGCATTTCTCTGGCTCTAGCAGACTTAACAGTTTGAACGACTTCACAGAGATTAAATAGTCCTGAGCGCTGAATTAAAGCTTTTGTTGTGCTTGATTTCAGGTCTGTAACTACATACAGTACGGTAGCTACATACCACGAAAGTATCAGTGCCTTGTCCGAAAGATTAACACATTTTATTGTAAATTGGCAGCATAACAGCATAACAGAGCCAGAGTCAGACTCTGTTTTGTGTTTTGAAAGAACTTGTTACTTAAAACACTGAATAAGAGGTAAATAAGAAACTTTAAAAAGATCAAGAAGTTTGTAACTGATCAAATATCAGTCAAATCAATCGGTATTTTTTTCCTTCACTTTACTTTCATTATGCAGCTAGAAAAAAAAAAATCCTGTTCAGTTCAGTTATTGTTGTCTGTTTTAGATTATTGTGAAACCCTGTGCAAGCCTGCAATGACTGCGTAGGCCTGACATATCCACATTTTATTTTGAAAGCTATCACATAGGCTATTCATCATTGTAATCTATGCACGAATGGATCTCCCAAAAAACAGAGGAGGTTTTAAATGTATAACTTTATATATCCTTGGTAAAATTCCTTCCAGCTATCAAATTAAGTTATCCAGTCAGATCATTTCTAATGTCTCCTGAGGATACTGTGGTGAACTTGGCAAAAGGGTATTTTTATATAGGCACCTAAATTTAGATTCATTTGCAAAATGATCTCCATTCGGAAATGTTGACATCACATCAGGCATTACACTGAAAAAATGGTCAGTGACCACTGCAGGGAAGGATATTTGTCTTTCATGTCTCTCTAGCTGTGTTTCCACCGCAGGATCTTTCCCCGGGAACTAGGAACCTTTGGAGGAACTCTGTGCATTTCCACCACAAAGACTGTGGTGGAAATTTATTTCAGAGGAAATTTAATTTACACCCCCCCCCCAAAAAAAAAAAAAATCCCAGTTCGGGAGGTACAACTTTGTACAAGTACATGAACCTCTGGGGTGGGGCTTGCAAACAGAAAGCCAAACTTGACTTTAACTGCATTAAAAATTCCACTTATACACTATAATTTTGGTTTACAAAGGGTATAAGATGACAGTGTGTTGCAGGTTCTTTTGTTTTAAGAGGTAAAAAAGCACTATAAAATTAACTGTGTGTTTAGACTAAGACTAAGAGTTTACAGACATGCTAGTGGCTCAGTGTGGCCATAATTTGGCACTGCAGTGCTTTGAGCTAAATGCTAACATCAGCATGCTAACAGGTACAGCACTGCAAGAACACAACAACATGGCTGACAATAATCTGGCAAATGACCGCTGAAACCCGGCTGGTGTATAGACACAGTGAGCTCATTATGGAAAACAGGTGAGGTGGGTGTGGGAGTCAGGATTGGGTGATTAGGGAATGAGAGACAGGTGAGCAGGTGGGTGTGGGAGTCAGGATTGGGTGATTAGGGAATGAGAGACAGGTGAGCAGGTGGGTGTGGGAGTCAGGATTGGGTGATTAGGGAATGAGAGACAGGTGAGCAGGTGGGTGTGGGGAGTCTGGTGAGTGGATGGAGAGTGGCTGGAGACAGAGGCCGAATGGCAGAAATAAACAGCACTGAGACAGGAATGGTTATCATGTCAGAAATTTAGCATGCTAATATTTGCTAATTTGTATAAAGTTAAACTGAGGATGATGGAAATACCATTAGCTTTGCAAGTATTTGGTAAATAAATTGAATAAATGGACAAATCAATTTTTTATGGACCAAAGTGGTGCATTGACTGGCCAACAGACCACCACTGCTAACTATAAAATATAACCATGCAGCTAGCGTGGCTAAAAACAAGGAATGTGAAAAAAAATCTGCAACATGCTGCTCATGCACTGTTACATACTACACTGTAAAAAAGAAATCGTAAGAAAATGGTCAAATGATTGCCAGCAGCGGCTGCCAAACAAAAACTGTAATATTAAAGTAAAATATAATTCAAATAAAGTGTATAAAAAATAAATTTTACAGAAAGTTTCATTAATATTTCTACAGAGAAAAACTGTTATTTTACAGATTTATCCTAATTCATTATGATCAAACACACTCAAAACAGTGATGCCACTTGTAGTTCTGCAGAGAAAAACTGTTATTTTACAGATTTTTCCTAAATCATTATGATCAAACATAATGTATGTTACTTATTAGGATTTAAAAAAAAAGGTAAATAGTATGATGAACTGTATATATTATGTACTGTATAGAAGCACATAGAACTTAACATAAACTTGGATGCATTCATTCATGGTGTATTGCTTTGTATTACAAGCAATTATATAAGTTTATAAGTTTCTATTATTTTGTCCAACCCACTCATATCAAAAAAGATAGGCTAAATAACAGAAACACCTCTGTATAAACAGTATAATCTTCATGAAGGACGATTTAGTACAGGGCTGTTGTATTAGACTTTATCAGTTTTAGCTAGATGTTCCTAATAAATTGTCAACTGAGTGTGCATTAATAATTATCAGCTGTGTGCACAGGCTGCAAAGAGCCTGACTGGAATGAATTGATTGCTTTTGGTGCTGTTTTCACCTGGGAACTGATACTGGCTCCCTGGCAGCCTAAAGATGTTGTTTAATACTTTTTTCATATACTATTATTATCATCCCCAAATGTAGCGTTTACTCAGAGTACATCACCTTTGATTACCAGCAGTGAGTGACCATTTACGTGCTGACGTCAGTGTCTCAACGCCAGTCTCTGAAGTTTCTGTTATCGGTAGAGTTTAGACTTCTTCTCCTCAATGTGTTTCCTTGTCCTCTCTGTCTAAGTGTACAAGACAGTGTTCTCAGTCACTTTACTCATTCACTTCACTCATTTACCTGTCATGTCAAGTTCGTTTAAGGTTTAAACCAGCTGACAACATTAACACATACTAGCAACACATAGTAAAATTAGCTACTTCTACATTGAGAAAAAATGCTGTTATGGCTAGCGTGCTAATCGCGGTTAGCTTTTCACTTTAACACACGTTAATGACGCAGTATAAACACACATACTTAATACCATTTGTTTATCCGTCTATTTTTAAATCGAAATAAACGACATGGACATAAATAACGTCATAAAAACAATAGAGTAACTGTTTTTTTTACCTGATATTTTTGCAAGATATAAATTCACTGAACTTCTCTTAGGTGACTGATTCAGTTCTTCAAAGTTAGCTCCAACATGTCTGCCTGAAAATATCTTCGGCGTTCAGTTGTTCTAAAAGAAACTCGGAGGAGTCAGCGGTTCACTTTTTTCCGGTAAGTGCATCCCTGTCAATATCACAGTTCAGGTGAAGATGCACCGTGCTAACCAAGCTAGCCAGCTAGTGCTAGCGTTAGCTGGTAACTTAGCGATTGCTATGCTAACGGTACCTGGTCCCGCTAGGCTGATAACCTGTTTCAACCTGGGTTAGCCCGTGGAGGTATTCAGTCAAAGCCCAATAAAAAGGTGAATTTAATCGACGTTAATCTAACGGCGTTTGCTTTGTTTTTCCCACATGTGACCCAGTTTAAGTGATCTGTGTTAGTGTAATGGGCAGCGTTAATGTTAGTTAATACATTGTCCATCAAGACGTCTGATAGTTCCAGTTAAGATAACGTGACGTATACAAAATGTGTAGACAAATATTTGTCATATAGAAGATTGTTCATTTAATACTCAAACCAGTCCTCAACTGAAGCAGACATTCATGCAACTATCCTGACAGCTGATAGATATTCGTGATTAACTGTGATCCACCGCATCTTAACTCAAGTGTTTGTCTTTTATTTTCATTTGAAAGGTTTCCACACTGTGAAAACTGAGTGATCTGTGCCAACAGAAGGAGGACCTCATGTACAGAGCAGCACATTTGTTTCCATTCATCTGGTTGTAGAGAAGGGAGACTGCATGGACATCCTTAGTTCTCAAATGTGCTGTGATGATGATGCTAGAAAACCTCTCCTAGTTCAGCTTCCTCTGATGAAATGACAGACTGTTGACGATATTCATATCTATCCTCATGATTTATTATACTCAAACAGACCTAACATGTTTGAATATAATTGTCCTATCACATGTTTGTCTGTATCAGGACCAGAATTCCAGTCTAATCATCACCAATGATGGACCAGCGCCTGCCTTTTTTTCTGCATCTGGCCTCATCAACCACATCACATCAACATGTTGAGGTATTATCCCTGCACATAACAGATATTGTCTATACTGTGATCTTTTGCACATCCCCTAATCAATACCTTTTGCACATCTTGCCCAGCAGGAGTTTTGTTATTCTAAAAGACTTTTGTACATAGTTGTCGTATTGTTATTGTTTTTTTTATAAGTATATTTGACTGTTGCAGTATTTTATTTATTTTTTTAATTTTATTTCCTATGAATACGTTAATTGGATACTACACCAAGTCACATATCTTGTAAGTGAAAACCTACCTGGCAATAAACCTTATTTTCTGAGTCTGCTTTTGTGATGTCATCATCCCTTCCTCATGCTGCTATAGCCTGCCAACGCCCACCCATGTGTCATGCAGTACGCCCCTGCCTTCATAAATTTGCAAGTGTATGAAGGTTACAAGTATTCAGATCCTATTTTCACACCCGAATATAAATTCTACTCAGTGTCACACACTTGCAGTAATTTTGAGCACCAGGTTTTTTACAGTTTTTGTATGTGACAGACGTTGACAGAAGCTCTTTTGTACACAATAAAAAAAAAAAACCTGAAAATTATTGTAAAGTTTTCAGTTATTTTCCATAAATTTTCTTTTTTACAGTGTACAAACCTCGTCCAAGAAGAAATGATTAACTACTGCAGTAGTTCATTTTGCTTTTACCTAACCACATTGATATTTAAAGTCTTATTAGAGTTTGGGCCAAGGCAGCAGAGTCATTGATGCACCATGTGCCAGAGCACCCATAAAATAAAAACTGAGATAAAAGCAAAGCGCAAAGTCAAAACTGAGCCTCTAAGCTTTCAAGCAGTCTGAGAGAATAAGGGGCCAAGACCATAGATCTTGGCCAAATGACAAATGAACTGCTCCTTACTGAGTGTGCCCTAAAAATCTTTCATAATCACAATTCATAATCATACCTCACACTGTAGGAAGTGAAATATTTGAACAGCTTGAATGAAATACAGGCTCACTTCAGGTGGAGGGCAAAGCGCTGCAGAATAAATCAGCTCTTGGTCTTTTAAGACATTAAGACACTTGTGCAGTGAAAAGGAGCAGAGGTGTTTAACAGCAAACACAGACACATGGAGCACAGAGGCACCGTCACACATCTAGACACCTGCAGAAAACCTTGCGGGTGCCAGTCATCCTGCATGCTCTGAAAATCAAACCGAGGACAGATTGGAAAAGCCTTTACCTGAATTTCACACACAGCTGATACGTCTGCTTTTATCAGGCGAGAGCCAGAGAGCAAATTAAAATCACAAACACACACAGGCATGCACATGTACATATACACACACACACACACACACACACACAAATCTCTGTGGGAATATTCTGGTCACTTCCACACTGAAAGAGGAATATCTTTGGCAGCTGTCTGACAAGCGCAGCATTTCACTGACTGTTCACATGAAAGGCCTGGAAGTCGTTTTTTATACGTTATATTTGTGACTTACTGTATATTTATCATCAGAAACCCGTGTTATCTTGATGCAACAGAGAGTTTTTGTCATGTATGAATGAAATAATTGTCACAAATTACACAGAAAGGTAGTAAATCCTTACATCTGAGAAGCTGATACCATTAAATATTTGGCATTTATGCTTGGAAAGTGACATCTCATTGAAATATTTAATCAGTTATCAACTTTCCTAGTTAATTCTTTGAGTTATAGCAGCTAAAAGGGAATTCTGTTTTAGCTTAAGAAAATCCATACCAGCTTTCCTTTCTTTAAGTGACAACTTGTCTAAGAGATAATATAAATTTAAACTTCATTTTGTCATATTCCCTCTAATTTAATTCACAGTTATCTTATGAGACAAAAAAAATATGCTTAAAATGAACAAGAACTAAAACTACAATACAAAAATTTGTATCCAGTTAAAAATAAATGACAAATACTAATTAAACCAAATTTGTTACAATACACAGTCTTCATCAAATACAAAATGAATAGAAAATATAACAATATATGTTCTTATTGAACACAAGGAATACTCTGCAGTCCACAAATGTCAAAATAAAAGGCAACATCACTAAAGAAGCTGTAAAGTTTTGCTTTTTTTTTGTTTCTTTAAAATATGATCAGTAATCAACTGTCTGATGTTGCTTATGTTAAATAAGAACAGGGTCAAATCACACCAACATTTTTAAGGTAACATGCAACAGATGGGATTTTTCAAACAATGTAAGTTCACATTTCAGTAAATTTCATACAACATTTACATATTACAATAAAAACATTATAATCATCAGTAATATGCTGTGACTCCTTGTGTTTATATTAAATGCGTTTTTTTATTTATTTTTTTATTTCTGGTGCCACTAGCTGCCACAGCACGAGACAGAAAACACAGCGGTGAAGGGGAACAAGTGAGAACAGGAAGTGAACAACCGGAGCTAAATGTTCAAACACACAGTGAACATCAGCAGTTCTCCAAAAGCTGAGGTCAACTGAGGCGGAGCGGTGACACCGGGCTGCTCGTTCCCTGCCACACAGCAAGTTTTAGGTGAGTGTGGCCCCGAGCGAATGAGCGTGGCCCCTCACGTCCACCAGATGCGGTAGCGACACTTTGCTGTTTCACCACGGCTCCATCACGTCTCTGTCACAGTTCAGTGTCCACCGTCTGTTTTTTTTGTATATAAGCAATAAATTAGCCAGAAAAACACCCCCCCTGCTTTCACTCCAGTGGTTTTGTTTATACATGGGCAATATGTCGTCATTTATATACAGCACATTTACAAGTGAATTTCACACTGCGATGGAGATGCGAGCTGGTCCAGCTACAAGAGTGCGTTTCTGATCTCGCTTTCTGGTGGACAGTGACACACCAGCTGGGATGGAACTGAAACATAATGCAATGGACATGAGACATAAGACAGGAAAAACGGGGGGGTATGCAGCAAGTTAATGGTGCTACTTTGGTCTGTAGCTGGGACTTTAAAAATACTGAGGTCCAAATTCCCCCAATTTGACTAACCACCAACCAACTGTTTTAACTGTTCAGTCATATTTTATTCAATTTCAAGAAACTTTATTTGTTTATTCCTCCACATTATGGTCTACATGTTTCAAACAATTGGCATGAAGTTTTTTAGAGAGAATAAATGACTTTTATCGTCTCTTTGCTTTTGTTTTTTTTGCCTATAAATTGTAACATCTGAAGATATTCATAAGAAATGAATATCATAATAAACCTTTAAACCTGTGAATCCTTAAAACAACATGTGTAATACACTCAGGGCACTTTATCAGGAACACCTGCACACCAGTCAGCCAATCATGTGGCAGCAGTGTGGTGCATGAACTCAACCAGATCAAGAGCTTCGAGATAATGTTCACATCTTTGACTTTGACTGTGATGATTGTTGGTGTCAGACGGGCTGGTTTGAGTATTTCTGAAACTGTTGATCTCCTGAGATTTTCACACACATCAGTCTTTTTTTTCTCAGAATGGTGCAAAAAATACAAACCAAAAAAAACATCCAGTGAGCAGCAGCTCTGTGAACAGAAATGCCTTATTGATGATAGAGGGGAGAGGAGAATCGTCAGACTGGTTGCAGCTCAGAATTCACGCCAGGTTCCCTTCCTGTCAACCAAGAACAGAGATCTGAGGCTGCAGTGGACACAGGCTCCCCAAAACTGGACAGGTGAAGATGGAAAAACGTGGCCTGGTCTGATGGATCTGGATTTCTGCTGAGGGGGCGCAGATGGCGAGGTCAGAATATGGTGTCATCAGCTTAAATCCATGGACCCAACCTGCCTTAACAGTCCTGGCAGGTGGCGGCGGCGGTGTAATGATGTGGGTAATATTTTCTTGACAACACTTTAAAACCAATCTTTCATGGTTTGAATGCCACAGCCTCTCCGAGTGCTGCTCCTGACCATGTGCATCCATTTATGGCCACATCTTCTAGTGGCTCCTTCCAGCAGGATAATGCTGCATGTCACACAGCAAAAGTCTGACAATGAGGTCAGTGTAATTCAGAGGCCTCCCCAGACTCCAGATCTGAATCCTGTTCAGCACGTTTAGTGATGTGGTAGAAGAGGAGACTGGCAGCATGAACGTGCAGCTGAAGAAATGATCTGATGCGATCACGTCAACATGGAGCAGGAACTCAAAGGAAAGTTTCCAGCAACACATGGAAGCCATGTTGGAGAGCAAAGGGAGGTTTAGTGTGGTGTTTTCTAATAAAGTGCTCAGTGAGTGTATGTGTATATTCAGTATATATCCTCAATGGCTACGACAGCCCTGGTGATACAGATTGCAACCAACATCCTCATACGCAAATATTCAACTTCCATGTATAAAATTTATGCACATATAAAATAAAAACATATGTAAACATTATATACAAACCCTGTTAGAAATTGGAACTATTTAATCAATTGACATACAGTATAAGTCTATCCCATCCAAATATGTATGTTCATGTATGTATGCTTATATTGTAGACATATGTTATTTGAATATATATCCATCCCAAAGCCTGTCAGAAGTTGATATTATATATCCAAAAGTCTGAGACCACTTTCTCAGAATGGAAAGATAGAGATTTAAATTAATAAGAAAAACATATATTATTATATAGAATTTTTATGTACAGTAAGTATGTTGTTTTAATAAACTTGCATATACAAAATGAATATATATTGTTAACATATATGCTCACAACATATACACAACATATACATTTATAGATATTTTTAATATATTTACATACACAAAATTCACTGTGTTTTTCATATATATATATATACATATATCTTCATAAATCCAGAGGATGTGATAATAATGACATATGGCATATATTACATTACTGTATATTCTCCCCTTTACTGATACTTTGAAAAAAACATCTTTGCAAGTTTATATAATGTATTATCAGACTGACAATTATCTAACCCCATAAAGATGAAGGTGACAGATGAATGTGGAGAACTGCATTTGATGCAGGTATGTCTTAGATCAGTGTTGCTTGTAGAAAGAGTAGTGTCTTGTAGACAGAAAAGAGAAAAAATGAAAGTGCTGGAGTGGAACCTGAGAAGGAAGAAAGGTGCACTGTTAGATGACTGAACAATAACCTGTGCTCACATTGCCTCCGGGCAGGAGGACCTGGCGTATGATTACAACTCCTAAAAAAAAAACACACACACACAAAGCAGAGGCAGAGATAGGGGTGTATTTTCTGTCTGCCTCACCTCCAGGTGTTGCCTGCACTGTAGCGAGCAGCTGAACGTCTGATTCAGCCATCACGTTGCTGCACCGGCTGCCGTTAGACGCTCTCTGCTCTGGGTCTCCGGGACCACACGGGCTTGTTTACCACATTCCTCTGGCAGCCAGGACAGCTTTGATTGACACCTGTGGTCAGTGAGTCACAGGTACAGGCCTGGTCTCAACCCCCTAACCCCCTACCAGCAACCAGCCGCCCTCACAAGGGCAGCCTCTGAGGGTGGTAAGCTAATCCGACTGCTAGCTATCCAACAGCCTTTTGGCCTCAAACTCCCCCTCAATCTCTTCTTTTTTTCTCCTATCCTCTGCTTCTTTACTCTTTTCTCTCTTTACTTTTCTCACTCATTCTTCTTCACTTCCCTTCCCCCTCTCCCTTCTGTCTTTACTCTCCTCATCTCTTCTCCTCTCCACTCCCCTCGCCTATATAGAAATATAACATATGACATATATGTCCCTATATCAAGAGTGACGTTGCCATATATGTCACCAAAGATATAAGTTTATAACATTTATGTATGAAACACCCATAGTAAAAATTTCTTATACAACAACTTCTGGCCTTAGCAAATTGATTGGACGAGAGTGATTCCATGAGTGCTAATAGGCCTAGAGACTTTTAACTACATGTATCCCTCCACTTTACAGGTGTTCTCTTAACTGTTAATTAGTGTTACATCAAAGGTTGTTATCTATCTTATATTGTAACAAACTTTGCAATATATTTTTAATTTATATACACAAGTTTATTAAAACAACATACATGTAAAAATGATATATGCTGATATATTTTTGTGTGTGTATATATATATATGTGTGTGTGTGTGTGTGTGTGTGTGTGTGTGTGTATGTATGTATGCTACATGTAGCTTTAGCTTCAGTCTTGTAACATGATTTCATGTTCATATTTCGGGTTGTTTGAAGTGGGGGCTATAGTCAGTCTATTATCAGCAGTAGATTTGAATCAGTGTGCTCCCAGTTTAGAGAAGCAGCAGAAACAACCGCACGGAAGCTAAAATGTGTTTTAGCCACTTAAAAAGTGTCCACAGAAAAAAGCTAATTTCAGTTGAAGTGCACACTTTATTTTAAATGTTTTCACCACTTTATTTTGCCGTCAATCAGCCCTTCCCTTTGGAACTACGGTTCGTGAACCCTTGAACTACCTTATTACGCTGCACAAGCGCAATTTCGGCGCGCACCGTATTAAAGTACAGATCAGCTGTTTGAGTCAGACAGAGCTGAGCGCAGGTGTGCTGGTGTGCAGGAATACGTTTGTTCTCAGACGTGGAGGAAGAATTCAGGCTGTAAAAAACAAAAACTCCGTTATAAGTTAAAATGTTGTTGTGCACAGCAACACAAACGTAGGATTTTTAGTCACACACATACAAACAGAGGTGGGCGAGGAGTGGCGAGTCAGCACCACTTAGTCAACACTCATCTGTCCACCACCCTCTTCATCCTGTGGGAAGTGGGGGGGTGGGGGGGTTGGTTGTTTGATGCAGGTGACCTGTCTTCCCACACAGGCTGTCAAATCTCTGACACACTGTGAACACAACACAAAGCTCCTGCGCTCATCAACGAGGCCACAGTTCCCAAGAATCTGATCATGTTTTAGTGTAAACACCCTGAAAGCCTCTCCTTTAATTATACCCCTAAAAAAAGTCAGAGATTAGTGCGTTGACAGTTGCCTCAATGGAGCTAATTGTGAATCATCTCATAGAGCAGCAGAGTTGAAAATGACTGTGTTGGCTTGTGGCCCAAATGTGTCCATTAAAGACGGCTCCGAACTGGTCTTGGTAATGGAGGAATAAGCTGGCGCTGATGTCAGGAAATAAGCTGGACTCACACTATGATCCACAGTCAGTTACGTTATGGCCAAGAAAAGCAAAACCACACCTTTGGGTGATTTAAACACCAAGCCAGGACATTATTTTATCAATGAAACTCAAATTGTTTGTCCAAGTGGGAACGGTAGAGCTTGATTAGATTAGAAATGTGTTAATCATTACATTGTTTTTAAAGATTGCCCCGAAGACTTGGGAATTCGAGCTACAGTACAGTCTGGGAATAAGCAGACATAATAACAGTAGTTTCAAGCAATAGCGTAACACAACAAACTTACTTGAAATTAATTCCAGTGGCAATTTTAACTCCACCTCAACCCTCTGTTCCCTTGAATAATAGTGGCCTGAAGTTAAAGCACATTACAGCAGACACACACTAGTAAGTTTCCCCATTACAGCAGAGTAGTGACAAGATCGATACAGAAATAGAAAAAGCTCACTTGTTTGTATTTTGGCTTGATGACAGAGCCTTTCTCACTGCTGATCTGTCCTGATCTTCCATTGTTCAGAGGCTGAAGAGGTAAGAAGCGGAGACTGCAAGTCAGGCTTCACAAAATGTTTCCAAAATGATAAAGGAAGAGTTTTGTAAGCCTCAAATCTTCAGGCTGCTGCCATTTAGCGGCACTTCATTACTATTCAGCCTCGCAAACTGTGCATGTTAATCAATATATAGTGATTATTTTGTTGCTAAATCGCCCAACCAATCGGTAGTGAATGACACATCCGCCCTGCCATTGTCATTTTCAGTTGACAGCAGTAAATGTTTTTAATTATAATTGAAGAAATCTGTTGACGTAAGAATTGATTTGATCGGGGCGTCGTGTAGCGTAGTGGTTTAAGCAGGCGCCCCATGTGTAGAGGCTACAGTCCTTGTTGCAGTCGGCCCCGGTTCGAATCCCGCATCGGACGGCCTTTCGCTGCATGTCATTCCCCCTCTCTCTGCCTCCCTGTTTCCTGTCACTCTCCACTGTGCTGTCCATTAAGGGCATAAAAGCCCAAAAAAAAAATATACTTAAGAATTGATTTGATCATTTTCTGTCAATGGATCTAGCTATTTTTTTCTGGCTCTTGCATTTTTCCTATTCTTAATTATAATTACACCTAAAACCCAAAGATATTTCATTTAAAGTGATACACAACACAGAAAACCAGCAAACCCTCATAAAAGAGTAGCAGGAACCAGTGAATGTGTGGCAGTTTTGCTCAATAAAATCAATGATAAAACTGATAACTTGACTAATCGTTTCAGTATCACAACCATCAATAAGCACAACACCAGACCTATACTGTTGCAAAGTGGGAAACGCTATTGTAGGCACCCCTGGTTCCAGAAGCAAAGAGTCCTATTTATTTGTCCCATAGACAGTTTTATGTGACTCACAGTTGGACCATGAAATCTAAGTTTGAAAATATCTGGTTGTTTGAAAAATAAAATAAAAAAAAGTAGAATAAAAAAGTATAAAAATGTCTGGGGAGAAGTTTTCTGCAACTCTGCAGCTGCATTTCGACTGCATCAGTGACACATTTTGAATTCGCTACCATTCTGTGACTTTATTCTTCTCCATGGCAACAGCTGCTGAGGCTCATGGGTATTTTAAAATTTACAGATGTCCGCCATCGCCAAAATGATGAATAAAACATGATTTATCAGTTGAAATAATTGGAACCAATGGTCTTAACTTAAACCTATATGATTGTTTCATAATCCCAAAGAGTCCTGTGTTTTATGTTGAGAGGAAAAACTGAAATAAGTGGAGAAAAACACATCCGGGAATGAGCAGATGTGCAAGTCAGATGTCTGGACCTGAGGCTGTATTACAGAAACTTCCTAACTTGCAGATCTTATCGTAACTGTTACCATGGTAATTAGGATTAGGACCTGATTTAGGGGAAAAAAGCCATTACAGATGAACAGTTTCTAAGTCAATGTTCCTGTCCTAATTTAAGATAGGAAAAATGCATTACACAAGCTTCCTAACTTCCCAAAATCTTAAATACACTCTCCTAACTCTTGGATAACCGTTAAGCTGTCCTGACTTTCACTTCTCCACCACTTAGCGAACCAGTTTAATCCATATCGCTGCTCTTTCATTGCTTTTATACAACTAATGAAATGTCAACAGGAACCTATTCATTGAGAAGCGTATGACAGACCTTAACGATGTGTAGCGGTTTGATGACAAAAGGCTCATTGGTTGATGCACGCAACGCCGGGCCATGATCCTGCAGTTAGCAGTTAGCACCAGCTGTGGAGAGGCCGACCCAGCGACATGGGGCTCTGCCCGTATTGGCGAAAGTGACAAATGTGCTTTAGTAGGTTTTCTCTTTAGTAAAGTGAAGTGGCTGACATAGCAAAAATACTTCAGCAAGAATAATGAGAGATGAGATGTCGGATTGAGTATTTCGGATTTCCCTACCTGAAATAAGATAGGGTGAAGCAAGATAAGATAGGATTCCTAAATGATTCCTAAAGTCAGTTGGGATTTGCTTCTGTAATACCAGAGTGGGAAAAATCCTGTCTCATACTCGTCCTATCTTATCCTTGCTAGCAAATCTTGGCAAGTGTTGAGTCATTGATATTGATTAATGACCCCTCCTGCCCATTCCTTCTGACTCCTGCCGTGCCATTTAGTAAACAAGCCATAATATAATTAACCTAGGTCTGCATACAAAGTCTTTTTGCACCATCCATTGAAAACATAAAACTGATCAAAGTCCTTTATACCATGGTCAAAAAAAAATATATATATATATATATGAAAATATATAATTCTTGGATTGGCTGACCATCCCAGCTGGCAGGTGTCTAATGAAACCATATATGAGGACACCTTAAACACTGGCCAACAGTTTAACTACAGTTCTAAATCTTGGTGCAAGGCAGGTGAAACTGCAGGTAACCATAGCGACATAATCTATTCTTCATTATACACTGCTGTTTATTCTCATTGTTGAGACAAACTCTGCACACATAATCACTTTTACTCTCATCGGTGTAATATGGTGATACAAACAATGCACATATGTGCAATAAAAACATCTCAGCAGTGAGGAAACAGCTGTTCCATAGAGAATATAATGATAACACACAGCTAACATCAAAATCATTACCTAAGCTAAGAGGTATCATCACTACCCGTATCTCCTGGTACCTCCATGGACTCTGAACCTACAGGGTCGACCACAGCCTCTGATCCAGGAGCCAGAGTGTCAAACTGGTGAAGCTCTGGACCTCCAGGATCTTCCAGCTCATTGTTGCTGGCAGGAGGGAGAGGGATCTGGTGGGGATAGGTCTTCCAGCTGTATATCCAAGCTAGCGTAGACAGAACAATTGTTGAATCAAATGAAAAGCACAGCTGTTTGCCCTTCATCTACCCCCCTGTTCTCCACATATTGTAGCTGAGGATGCGAACGGAAATCAATGCCATTTAGGCATTGTCTAAATATTATTTTGAGTTATCTTGACATTACTCATGAAGTCAAAATGTTTAGAAGAAGCAATAATACTGGACAGTGATTATTGTTATAATGTTGGGGGATGCAGCAGCTGTTAATAAACACCATAATGAGACTTTAAAATACCTCGGCGCTGAGCAAAACGAGTTAAAAATATCCACATGTGAAAAAAAGACCATGACTCTTGGAAATGGAAAAAGAATGCTGCTTTTCTCTTTTCTGAAAAATAGATAAATTCTCAATACAGAAACTCATAAAAGTCCATAGAAACTTTCATTTCAAGAAAATAAATCACAAAACAGAAGTAATAAACATGCTTTTACTGAGGTAAGTGCATGTTCAGGGCTCCGAGACAGACTCGGTCACAGATCATTTGCTGGGTTGACAACACAAACCCAAGTCCATCATAACAAGTTTGATAAACGGCCTGAGCTTGTGTACAGAGAAACACAGGATCCACGTTCTGACACAGCACGCATCAGGGCAGATATGATAAACACCGCGTTTCCCTCAGACGGGTTTCTTTCTTTTTTCTTTTTTCTTTTTTTTTTTTTTTTGTCAAAACTGCAATCTCAATAGCATCAGAGTGGAACCACAGCGCATTATCCAGTCTGATGAAAGTTGAGATATGATATGAGCGCGGGCAGTTTGCGGGGGAATGTATTCCACTCTCTTGCACATACTGTATAGTCATTTATGCTGAAGGGAAGCACATGCACGATCTGAAATATGATCTCGGAAAAGGCTGTCAAAATGGCAATATCAGAGCCAGTATTCATTTTCCACTCTGATGGAAATTAAGATGTGATTCTCTATGTTCGAGCATTATGAGGACATGGGAAATGTACATTCTAGAAAGTAATTCATGCTATAGAGGCACAATAGCTTAGCATGGTTATTACCGCTGTGTGAAACTGCTGACAAAAGAGTAATGATAAACCTGCATCAGTAGAGCGAGAGGACAAATCAGAGACCAGCTGCTTTTCATGTTGTTATAAAAGACAGATGAAATATGAGATAAACGCTCGGTGCAAAACGACCCCTCAGCCCCGATCGCAGAGATACTGTTTGAGCAATGCATGTGATGGAGGAGATATCATCGGTTTTGTGTTTGCACAGTGATACCTAATACTGCTTTGTAGAAAGGACATTTATCCCCAGGAATGCAGGAGCGATAAAACTGGATTTATGGCCAGTTATGTAGACTGGGAGGGGGGGGGGGGGGGGGGGGGGGGCACCGTAAGGCACACATTGTTGGAACTTAATTTACTTCCATTGTGAAAACATGTAACACAAGTATGGTGTTTCACGTATTGTTCCACGTTTGTGTACAAATGAATCAAACATGTTGGTCATAATATCAAGTAACTCAAAGGTTTTTTTTTTTTTGTGAAAATGAAACTTTTTATACTTTTCTGGACATGTTTTTTTTAGTGCTGTTAAAGTATAAAACTTTTTTAGTGTGATTAAATTGCACCATTCAAACATGTCATTCTGAACTGTGCCTTGATGTGAGCTCAAACATGGAAAAAATTTTAATTAAGCGTAGCTGTAGATCTGAAACTTAGGAGTTCAGAGTCAGACTCGAGTCAAAAAAATTAAGACTTTTCACTGGAAGACTTCTGCTGTGAGTCTTGACTTACTTGAGATGGACTACCTGGAAACCCTGACAGCAAACTGATGAGGAGACTTGATTTCAGAGGAATAAATGTTGGAGAAAAAAAAATCCTGTACTGTGGATTTTTCATGTCAAACTTGAAAGAAAACTTGACCTGCTCTCTGCAGACTTGAGACTTGACTTGAACCTGAACCAAAAGAGTGAAAATCAGCTCTGATGTTCATTATCTAACTTCACTTCATGGTCTGACTCAGGTTCTCAGCAGTTGTAGCACTGTGAAATAAATGAGGTAGAAATCTGCCCTCTTTCCTCCAACCAGTCATGTACAATATTTCTCCACTTGACACACAAACTAAGATCTGGGAAAAAGAGAATGAGATCTGTTCTTCTGTTGCACGAAACTTCATAAAAAGCTTTTAAAAAAAGAAGAAACACTTCATCTAACTGCAGATTAGCAAACTGCAAAGCAGGAGTTTCTCATATGAGTCACAAAAATATCAACGTGATGGAAAAGAATAAAGTTGAAGTTGCTGCTGGACATTGTAGCTACATCTCCATGTCCTGTTTATTGTTTTCTCATTGAATTTGCCCAGTCGGGTGAACCTGAGACATGACAAATTACTCCAAAACAAAAATTACCAGTAGAACTAATTGTTACTCACATAATAATTTACTATAGTGGAAATGTTTTTAACAAGCTGAGGATAAAAGTCTAAAAACCAATCACAGACTAAAACTACATTACAAACAAGACTGAAATAAATTAATATATAAATGGATCAATAGAGTAGTAAATAATGTAACGTCAAATACGGCAGTGACTGTTGAATAAACTCTGATGGAGTCCTTTGACTCTGCTACACTATGGCAGATCAATGAGCCAGTCACAAACCCCGAACAACACGTGTCAATCAAAGCTGTCTGGAGTTTAAAACCAACCAAACAATCTTTGGTGAAAAAATGTCTTCCAGACGCACAGTAGCAGAGCAATTTGTTGTAAAAATAGAAAAATACCCCCCTCTAATATTTCCACATTCTTCGCATTCTGAGTTGTATGAAAGGAGACGTCTGTTAGAGCTGTTTAGTCAAGATTAGACAAGATTGTTCAGATGCACTGAAAACTCATGCGGCCTGGTTTGAGCAGATATGGCACTTGGTAGATAGAGAGATTAACTTTGCAAGCATTAAAATTCCATGTAAAGTGTGTCTGGGGGTTTCTCGCTATGCCGACAAACATAAACTAAAACAGCAGAAGAGAAACAGAAAGAGAGAGGGAGAAGCTCACAAAGCAGTTTTTTTTTTTTTATTACCCAGAACCCCACTGTCTCCCAGGGAGCGCATTTTTAATTACAGATGTGACAAGGAAGACATGAGGGAGTTCAAATGCAGCGAATCCGTCATCCTGCCGCCCCGAGTGGAAATCGCATTCTCACCACACAGCATGCTGTACAGATTAGCTCGGGGTCGGAAATTACAGAACATCTCCCAACCTCAGTGGAACTCTCTGCTGGAGCTTGCCAGCGTTCAGGACCAGCTTCCTGCAGACTAATGAAGCTCCCATTTCCCTTTTAAGCTGGCAAAACGGAGCTCTCTGTCCGAGGGGTTGTTTCTACCTTATCTTACAGGAGATGGATGTTTATTTTGCTTCATACTGAGCATGGTAAAAGTGATGTTATAAATAGATTTTTATCCTTATTCAACATTTTTTCAAGCAATAGCTCAAGGCCTGAGTCTGAATGTACCTTTTTATTCATACTTTAAAAGTGTATCCCCAGGCACTTCATAGACGGCAGTGCATTTGATACTGGTGTAACTCAAGAAATGCTTACAATGTTAAACTTTGCTTAATGGGGTGCCTCAGGGATCCATCTGCACCTCTCCTCTTTTTTTTTCTCCCCCCACCACGACACCATTTATGATATGTGATCACTTAATCGAGGGACACAAATCAAGGGATCCCCTCTCCTTTATGGGAGGTACAGTAGGCACTCACCCACAGTCAGCACATTTTAACAGACCAAGCTTTTCTTTTTCACATTTTTCATGGATGAACGTAACACTTTCAAAGCTATTATTTTCTGCCTTGACAAACATGAAACCTATCCCCTGGTATTAATAAAACTGCAGGAGGCATTTTTTAAGAGGTGGCTCAATGTACAGTACAGTAGAAGATTTACACACTTCTCCTCGGACAGCTTCAGGCTTTTATCTGTGAATGATACACAGCTCTCACATGGCCACAGAGGATGACATACTTGACTGTACAGAGCTGCATGCTTCACATCCAAGTAAATAGATAAGCGCTGTATAATCGTTGCTGCGTGATGGATCTGTCTTACCATATACTGTTCATGCAGTGGTGAAGTGCTCAGGTTCTTCACTTAAAGCTGCACTAATCAATAGCTTTGCCTTAACATTGGATCAAATGTGTAATGAGATAGAGGTCACAGAGAACTTTCACCTGACTCTGCAGATTCCTATCAGCTCTATACAGGGGGTTTTCTCTTGCTTCAGCTTATCGTTGTGGTTTTACAGTGCAGTGAACCCACTGTCACCGTTCTTGTCAACACTATTTTCAGCCAAAAAACTCAGATAAACCCACTGTACACTAACTTTCCAGCACTAACCAGCAGACTAACAAACCTAGCAACTGCATGGTGAACAAGGTGGAGCCTTTTGCAGCTAAAGAGCTAGATATTTTCCTCAGGAGTTGGTGGAGACCAAAAACAGAGCTAAAAAGAGAATGAGAATTGGCCTTGCATTCATCAGGTGCACAAAAACATGATTACAAATGAATAATAATGTTGCTCTGTGTCTGCAGGATGCAGGTAAGTAGGCAACTATATGCTAACACATAAAGTCTTAGATCCAAACTGTTTTCAAACTAATTTGCATCAATTTGCATATGTAAATGTAATAAGCTTAAAACAGAAGAACTTTAAGGCCAAAATGCACTTATGAGAATATTATTTGAAAGGCAACATATTATTGTTTCTGAAAATGTGCTTGTTTTGCATGTGACTACAACATCAGATCATATATGGTATTTTTTTGTATTTTCCAGTCCTTGCTTGTAGAAAAAAGTCATATTACATAACTACCAATAGAATAAACTTTATACAAGAACGATAGAAAAGCTCCACAATACTTTTAAATCTCTGTGAAGCCTCAAGGCCTCTAGGCCTAATAGTTTAGTTTAGGAGGCCTTTATAGTTCATTTTTTCACTGGTGTCCATAAACCTCTCCAAAAGGAAAACTGGGAGAAATGTGCTTTAACTCTTTAAAATGAAATAATAGAAAACATACTGAAGCATTCTGATGCCTTTGGAACCATTAAAAACAGAGCTGATCCTTGTCTGAGTCACACCTCTCAAAGCCTATTGGCCTTGTCTCTGAAGTGCCCAACCCCCGTAGTTTGCTCTGATTGGTCAGGGGAGACGTCTACAAGCTAGCGTCATTCAGAAAAGCTGTGAAAAAAAACAGGCTTTTCCAACGGAGACGCCTTTACGTCTTACGCACGGTTACGCTTGCTTTCTTTTCCCGACTCCCCTGTAGTGAAATCTGCCCCAATGTTTACAGGGAGGCCTCCATTTTGTAGCCAGGAAGCTAACAAACAATAGCAGACCCGCTTACACCGACACAAATGCAGAGAGATGGAGAGAGAAAGAGGAGAAGTGAGGGAAGAGTGGGGTACAAATGCTCGGTCTTCTGTTTTGGACTTCTCATGACATAACCTGGAATACTTTTATAGGAAACCCCTTTGATTTTTAGGAATGGAGAGAGAAAAGCAGTTCGTCTAAAAGATAGGCAGTCATTTATGTGCTTATGGTTAGCGCAAAATGAACTGAATATTTGAATTTAGAGACTCTGACTGATCTAACGAGGCACAGCCTGTCTCCATTGACAAACGCTAAAGTGTTTACTCTGTCAGAACACATCCAGAACCTTCTACTGGTCCCGACATGGGCCAGCGGGCTGTATGGTGGATAGTGTGGCAATGTTGTGTTTGCAGCTTGTTGTCATTTAAGTTCATTTCAGGTAAAAGTCCTGCTTTCAAAACTCCTCTAATCAATATTTTAATATTAAAAATTGCTTAATTGACTACAGTATGGTACCCACAGATAATTTCCACCCAGCATTTGCAGTTTCCCTCCAGATTATGCTATTTAGCCTATTTTAATTCATGGTCTTTTACTCTTAACTCTGCTCTCATCAACCCTGTTTCCAGCCACAGCAGCAGTTTTCAGTAAAAAGAATAAATAAATTATGCTTTCAGCTGCATTTGCTGCCATGAAAGGGCCAAAAATGTCACTTTATGCTGCTTAAATAAAATCAGCAAAATGTTTAATTATCAAAGAACATGTAATTTTTATGAATGGTCCCTGTTGGTGTTTTATTATTATTTGGAATTGTTATTACTGATGCTTTGTAAACAGCATTTTAATGTTGTATTTGGTGGATTGAAGCTAATTAAATAAATACTCTGCAGCGTCAGTAACACAAAATATAGTGAGTAAAATAAAAAATGTCCATTTAAAATGTAGCGAATGCTGTGAGTAAAGACCAAGTGCCTCACAGTTGTTCCCGAGCACAGTACCATCACTGAGAGCATGTACAGTGTTAACAATTAGACAGTGTTTCTTGATGTAACAGCAGGAAAAGGTTACTCAGCCATAACCATAATCCTCCCATAAGCCTCTACAATGATGCTATAGTCATCAAGTGTAGTGTTAAAATATAATTGCAGAAATTGCTTTTGTGCCTTTTAGTGAAGATTATTTCATCAGTAAAACACATTAAAGCAAGCCAAGTCCTGGAGGAAACACTGTTTTATCTGAAATCAAGACGACATGTATTGATCCATCACTCCACGCAAAGCAGTGCAATAGTCCTGAGGATAATTCTGATGTGAACTCACAGGAAAGGGCAATCGGGGCCAAGCTCAAGTGAATTACCTGAGCATAGTACTTAACCCAAGATGTCATCAGTCTGACAACACATCCAGTGTGGCGTTCAGATCTCCTATTAGAATGTGTCATTAAACCAACATCATAAACCCTCCTAAGTACAGTTTCCTGCAAATGGAATATTTTCATGGCTTTTCAAAATGGTGCCTCTACTGATGAGGTACATAATGCCTTCATTTCAGTTCTTGCCAAGTCATTACCTTTATTTGTGACAAGGGACCTACTTTATGATATGAGGTACATCCTTAACACTTTAGTAGTAGAAGGACTTCACAGGTATAAAGGGAAAAACTGTAACGTTTTACCAAGTATTAGCAGGTCATAAATTTATATTTGCATTGCATAATTCAGTCAAAATAAGTAAGTGAGATCACAACAAGGTCTTGTTATCAGAAAATAATCTACAGGGGGTGTTCTGATGTAGAAAAAAGATAAATACATAAGGAAAAAGGCAAAGGTCAACCCTTTTTAAGTTCATTTGGAGTCACTTTAATTAATGGTCAGTTCATTTTCTCACCAGTGAGCTTAGCTTAACTGTTAGCTAGTAGAAACTTAATCGACTGTTCCTCTGGCTTCAGGTTTATACGCAGTTGCAATTTGGGGTAAAGATAGCCAACATCTGTGCAAGTTGAAAATGTCTTTATTTAAACTAAAAAAATTTCCCCAACATCAACCGAGATTCAAGATGGAGGACAAACAGATAGCTGTATCAGAACCGGTAATGTCGTTGATGTCCAGAGGCTGCGCTGCAAAGGAGAAGGTCCGGAGGAAAATTCTTTGGAAGTTCTGGAAAAAGATTTTGCCTTTATTTGATACCAGTTATTGGTTGTTTGGATTCAGCAGTTACATTTAGCTACTTTCCCAGTTAGCACAAGCATTAGCTGGTTTGCCATATAGTTTATCTGGCTTGCTCGTGAAAAGTGGTTATAGTGTTGTTTCAGATTCATAAATTTTCCACCAGTTTGGAAGACATGTAGAGGAGCCCGTGTTGACCAGTCACACCTCTTGTGGTCCCAACATTGCACAGTATCTCTGAGGCCGCTGTAGCCCTGGTGCGTAGTTAATTTCTGAGGTCATTGCTACAGCTGCTACCTGCAGCCACACTAAAACCTTAACAAACAAGAGGTGACTTTCTCTTCCAGACATAAGCTGCTGTAAAATTCATTGTTTGTATCTCTCAAACTCTAATGCTGTGAGACAAGGAAAAACAAAACTACTAAAGATTTAACAATTGTCTTGTATAAATTTGTCTTTTGCACTTCAGGGCGTTTGTAGAAACTCAGCCACACTCTTAAACCTCATGACTGTGCTTTGAAAGGGCATCCAAAAAAATGGGGTCCAGTGCAAGTGTGAAATGGGATAAGGGGTCTAATGAACAGTACCACACTCAACTCGCTGCAATTTGTCACTGTCCGCCTCACTCCTCTGCAGCCTCAGTGTAGAGTTTCGTATTAGTTTCAAAGGAATCAAAGAGCACAGTCCTCTTCATTTTCTTATCTTCAGCCAGGATCAACTGCATGAGCAGAGCAATTTGCAGTGTGTGTATACGGAAGTTGCTCTGCGGAATGATCTTCATCTGTATCTATCAAAGGTCAGATTGTTATTGAAATGACTTCAATTACTTTAGATTGTTTGCTTTGTGTATCCTGCATCAGAGGATGTGGGAAGCATTTCATAACAATAGCGCAGTGAAAATTAATATGATAACAACTCAGGCAACTGTTCTCAGCTGACATCAGGAAGATATTTAGATACCTTTTCATAAAAGACATTCATTTTATTGGCCGATGGCAACAACAGATGCCACCTAAATCCTAATTTAAATGCTATTTTGGACTGGAATGTGTTGGTGTAGGCCTTCAAACTAAAATTTTTTCAGTGCATAAATGTTTGCTGTGTGGGTTTTGATGTCTGGAATATGAAAACAAAATTTAAATGAGTCATGTTTCATAAGGCTTATCATATTCACTTTTAATTAGGGACTATTCTGCAACATTTTCATGTAAGCATATGGCTATATGCTACCACTTAGTCAAAGCAGCGACATGATGTGAAAATAAACAAAACACATAACTTGCAAATGAACCAGGCTAGTTTTTTTGTATGACACATGCCTTTTCTTTGTTGATACCCTAATTAGGAAATTACTTGCTTAATTAACAGTTACAGTCTCTGTGTCTGTGGGGAAACATTCTGGCATCACTAAGGGGGTTGTGAGATGAAAAGGCAGAACTGGCCATTCCCCCCAGTTTTCCAGATTTCCATCAGCATGACTCTGCTATAAACAGCCCTGTGTCCTGAGGAATAAACACTTTTTGGGGGTGAAAAAAATGCAACAAATATCTAATTCTGCAATGCCGTCTGTTACTGTGGAGTGCGTTTGTTTTAATGATACTACAGTGACACCTGTGGGTGAGCTACGGTATCGTATGTAGAGCGGCAGGCTTTTACTCCTTTTCCTCAGCTCTCTAAACCACCAAACCCCTAATATTCATCCATTCAGTTTGTAATGATGATGATAGTTCGTATTAATTGTGTTGGGTTGTGGTAATATGATGTCACATTATCACTTAATCTCCGGCGTCTTTGCTAAATTTAATGTACAGAACTGATAATTGACCCACTAACAATTGACCTGCTTTTTGTATTGCATTAATGATATTTTCCAAAACATAGGTAAATACAATTTAAGAGCTATTCAAAAGTAAAAACAAAAACACCCAAAGACATTCTGGCTTTGTAAATCAAAGTGGCTCATCTAGATGCTTTTTCCTATTTTCTGTTATTAAGGGATTCATCCGCTTTGAGCCACAACAGCATTACAGGACATGTCCACCACATGAACATTATTAAGTAGACAAAGAATTAATTAACTTTACCTGCCTTTCATCAGGGATGAACCAGGGACTATATTTAGTTCCTTTGTGATAGTTGCAGGTAGAAAAAAATCCTTCCTCAAGGCAAAGGACTGTCTGATGTTTTAGGAACTATCAAGGTGGAGCTGATTGGTTAAACACAGATGCTACAGCTGTTACAACTTTTGCATCACTTCATTCACAAAATGAAGAAGTACTGGCCACCACTGGTATTAATATTAGGATGAGGGTGGATCTTTCATGTTGTTTATTAATGTTAAAAACAATATTTGGCTATGTTGTTGAATTCCAACTATAAACCGGTAGTAGCTGACGGCCAGCGGAAACAAGTTGTGAACATAATGTCATCACCTTTGAAGTTGATAAGGCAAACTTGTCAGCAAACAGTTGCTTATTTACACGCAGTTACAGAGAAACATTAACATTCAGTCGGAGTCGAGTTTCTGGCCAAGTGGCGAATGCAGAACCAGTATTCACGCTCCTTTTAGCCTTTTCTTTTTTTGGCCTTTATCAACTCTTGAGGTAAATATCTGGCTCTTCAGTAGCTAAATCTTCCTCTGTTTTCATCAGCTAGTTGCTAACAGTGGCTGGAAACAGCTGCCAGCTGCAGGCAGAAACAATGCTGTGAGAGTGGCCAGAGTGAACCAGAACAGTGAAATTACAGGCCCCACAGCTAAACAATGAGCTGGAACTCACTATAAAGCTCTGTAAAGCAGAGAGGAGCAGTATATACTCAAGTGATTAATTAAAAAAAGATTGAGATAAAGAGAGAAAGTGTGTGTGAGAGAGAGAGAGAGAGAAGGGACAACTTTTAATTCCTGAATTTTGTTCCTCTGCTTCCACAGTTCCTGGAACTACTTTGCCCGAAAAGAGCCATTAGTAAGTTTGGACACTGATGTTGAATGATATGTCTGGCTCTCAACAGTTCGTTCTGAAGGTGATGGGAGGGGTTGAGCACTCAAGTTCTTCCACTCAAACCTGGGGGGAAAAAAAGCACACAACTAATAGACAGGGACGTCCCCATACTTCTGGCAATACAGTGCATTTATCTGTCTCAACTGTCACCAAGTGTAAAGTGATTAAACTTAATGTCATCAGGCTAGACATTAATCCATACAGTACTGGGAGCCTCATTAGGGAGTTAGCTGTGGTTTTTAAGTGCCAGGATGGGTCAGCCACTCCATCACATGTCATCATCATCATCATCCCACCCTTTTCCTGCTTCTGACTCACTCTAACATGAAAATGTATATTTCATCCGAACATTTGTATACCGTAACCGGACATTTCAACGTTTCAACATGGCTGCGATATTTCGGCCCTCCGCCCCAGAAATGAATGAGTGTTTGGTTTGTTTGGCAAATGCCAGTGCAAACGATATCTCCAACAACACCCATCTCATGTATACCCAACAGTGGAGTTTACTGATTGATATTTATTTCCTCACGCTGAAATTTCCTCAGCGTGAGCATAGAGGGGAAGATGGAAACTGGGAGAAGGCGAGCACGCTAGGAAACAGCAGGGTCTCACATTAGACACGGCAACAAGGGGTCTCTGGGAAAACTGCTGCAGAAAAACCAGGACGACAATTTTAAACCCAGAAGCATGTTAAACAAATACAGACGTGCAATAGATCCACTGTCAGCATTAATGCTTGGCCGTTCACACACTCGTTATTAGAGAAGAGGGCAGCGTTGTTTTGCTGGCTCTCACTACCCCGAGGCATACAATAACCTTTTTGTAGCTCACTTTTTAAAAGCCTATTCAACTCAACTCCTGTTGCCTGAGACTGAAACCAATGATTCGCTTGTAAAAAAAAAAAAAAAAAATAAGGAAAAAGAAAAAAGGACCAATTTACCTTCCTCCTCAACAGCATTTCTCCATGACCCTTGAAGGATGAGAACTGTGACCTTGAAAACTCTGCTCAAGTGCCACTGAATGAAAAGACGATGATTAGCATCGCATCATCTGTCCCCGTATTTAATTTAACTCAAGTTAAATTTCAAACTTGATTGTCTTTTTTTTTTTTCTTTTGCATCAGTTCATTCAGGTCAGATCCCATTTCCCTGCACTTCACAGGAGACAGAACACGGTGCATGAATGGCTGCTTTGGATTACTGCAGCCCTTCATCTTCTCATTGACTCCTGCATTTGATCTTTATGACCGAGCTTTGACTTTACAATATGTTGATGGATTTTATGAGAGTAGGCACTGTACTTGCGCTGAGCTTTTTTAGAGTGGAGGAAACAGCCTTTGATGGTCTGAAGTAATCTTATTGAGGGGATTTCACTTTTCTATCTGACGTCTTGTCTGCCTGCTCCACATGTTTGGTTATCAACAGAGCCAAAGAAAATCTCATTTCACTTTCAGTTTATCATCCTCATAAACTTGTTTTGTGTTCAAATTTCTGCTTGGCCTCAGGGAATTTTCCAGAATCATCAACAAAAAATGAAGCTTTGTGGTTCAGGCTGATCAAATGGTTATAGACCCCATTTGATCAGCCTGAACCACAATCACAGCAGAGAACATTGCCTGAATCAGATTTTTGTAGAATTGACATGATCAAACCTTTATGGGTAGGCAGCTGGACTCAGGTGGTAGAGAAGCTCGACCATCCAGTGCAGACTTGATGGTTGAAGTGTTGAATTTTCCTTGAGTACGACAATGAACCCCAAAATTGCACCATATGTGTACATGTAGTAAAGTTGGTGGTTGGTGGGCTTGTTTGTGCTTTAGTTTTTTTTTACCTTTATAACATAACTTTACTCAAACCGAAATAAAAATAAACTTGCTTAAAGGTTGAGGCTGCACTAGAAGCCCCTGTCAGCTGCAAGGGAGCTCAGATAAAATAAAACATTTAAAAGGTTTGTCCTTGACGAAAGACCAGTGGGTCATTCAAATCAAAAACAGTGTATCCCATTGGGTGCATGTACGTGATTAGAATATCCCATGTTAACCTGTCTGTTAAATTATCAAGTGTCTTGTGTGCATAGACTAGTTCACATTTCTGCCACAGGGTGGCATAGGAGGATTTTGCCCAGAGGATGAGCATGAAATCCCATAGCCCATATGGTTTTGTTAGTTTTTGTGGTCAAGAGCATTTGTACATTGGAACATTGGAACATTTGTCTGACTGTGGCACTAGAGGAAAGTTTAGGCAGCACCAAAAACACCAAAAATACCCTTCTGATGGACCAAGGTGTTGGATAAGTGGAAATTTAGAGCTCATGGTAGCACCAGATGAAGGGTCAGAGGAGTCACTGAATCCTACTCTGGGGACCATGAAAGTCATCTGTTTCTTTACCAAAGTGTCGGGTTGATGGTCACACCAACACACTTAACCAGCTTCAAGTCCTGAGACGAGCACAGGTCTTATGAGGAAGGAAGTAAAATATCTCTCACAAAGAGCCACAGATGAGAATAGTGATCAGACAATTATGACATGAATCCACCCTGACACGTATTTGATGCACACCAAAAGAGGAAAAGTCCAATGTCAACTTTAACTATCGCAGGATTTCGATGATGTGACATGATAGCAGAACTCGTATATAGACAGCTTTACAAACTGTAGCGTTTTGCTACTGTATGTGTTTCAGTGCTGTTGCATCAGCATCTCCTCCACGTCAGAATTAATACTCGGATCAGTGACAGCACTAGAAAGCTTCAGTCAGGCATCGGGGAATTAGCTCAAACATAACAACAACTTGATATTTATATCAAAAGCATCCTGAGAGCTCCAGGCTTAACCAGAGTAATCAGGTTAGCTAAATGTCTCCTGTGAGGAAGTAATCTACTTTGATGCTCTGTCTGCTACCAAAACATTGAATCTGTGTCAGGCTACGCCAGCTGAGCAGCTACCACCAGTCCAGCCCACTCTGTAATTCAATTACATTAGTTGACTCATGTCCTACTTAACGTCCAGGCAGCCAACAGCCTGATTACGGAAGCCACAAATTGTCAAATACCAAACCTGAATAAACATTTACGTCTCTCAAAACCAGGAGGGTTGTAATTATCCTCTGTAATGTTATTTCATAGGACAGATGAAGTGCAGCGCAGGAGTTCAGCAGCAGGGGTTATTTCCTAGATCATCCACACAGAAATTCAAACAGTTCTTCCCTCTGCAATCAGACTTTTCGATGAACTTGTTTGAACCCAACCTCTTCTCAGAGCCTATGAAATATAGAAATGATCAGTTTCTATGTGATTGTGTATTTTCCCCACTGAGCAATCAAAGAAGTGAGAACAATTAATGTGCACATGCAAGGACTTTGGAAAAGTAGAAGTGACTGAAGGTGTTTTTTTGGTTGTTTGTTGAATTTGATTCAAGTATTTTCTTGAAATCAGTGACATAATCTGCCTTTTCTTACTTCATAGAATTGAAACTATAAAGTTGATACTGGTGAACAAGATCTAAGACCGACTATGAAACTATATTATTTGCTTATGATAATGTTGGTAGTGCATTACGAGTAAGAGTATGCCAATGTGAAAATGTTCTGTTCATCAAATGGAAAGTAGCTAAATGCTTTTTTAAATTAATTTAAGTTTTAACACTTATGGAACTCAATTTACAGAGTTAAGAGTGATGTGATTATATATTTATAAAAAAAAACTTATATAAAGCTAAATTTAGATTAGCATAAATAATGGTAGAAAAAAAAGCATGTAATTAAAGTGATCACAAAATATAAAAAATGCACAAATGCTGCAGGCCAGATGGTCTATAATTTATTTAATTGTAATCCTTAACTTGTCCAAATACTGTTTTGACCAACATATAATTTTGTCTTTACATCGTTCCAGCTCTAAATGTCTCTTCTGCATTATATATTTGAATTTCACTCAATATGGAGCCAATGAAGTTGGAAAAATTAGCTTTCATATTCTTGGCTTTTTAGAACATTTAATAACTGGTTCTCACAGAAAGAACATCTGGGAGATGTCACGCAGAATAGTTCTACTGAGATCTCTGCTTCACTTCTAAAATCAAAAACAGCTGCCATTGAATGTGAATCTGAAAGGACGTGATGGTTTGTTGTCCATACTAGTTGGGGTTGTAGTTTTGGGTCATAGAAACAGCATCTATCCCGTGTTGACGCTTCTGTTGCAAAATTATCATCAGTGCGTTGATGTTATGGATGATCTCATCTGTCATTACAGGCAGGATGAACTGCTACTTTGACATAAGTAGATTTATAAATAAATAACCTTAACCAGAGAAGTTCTACTCTAATTCTGGTATATGATTTTGTTTCCTGACAGCTGTGTGCTTACATCATTTTACATGTGTGTATGGTTGCATGAAAAAAAATAAAACAAGTTCCTCAAGCTCTAAAAATGACTAGCCTAATACTCAATTTAAATTTTGGTGACACTGCCAAAGTTACATGTGTTTAAACATTTGTCTGCTGCTCTTCACAAAGCTTCAGTGAACTGTAGTAATACCATGATTTAGCCACTAGATGGAACTATTTACCTACAGTTAAGAACTTGATGGGATGACCTCTGGAATCAACATGAGGCTTTATTAGCCACATAATTATCATTGGAATATAGGCTCTCACTCTCTCTCTCTCTCTAAAATTATACATTATATAACAATGTATAATTTTATATAATTTTATTTAATAATTAACCACCAAATCATTATATTTCAAATGAGTACTGCCTATATTGCAACTTGTACAGAGGGGTAAACAGTATATCTTTAATTTATTGATCTAGTCTTTATCATATCTATATATATCTATATATATGTATATGGAAGATAGATATTTATCTTTTATGGTATTATTATAATACTAAAGAATATTTCAGATAGGACTTTTTAATATTCAAATATGTTTTTAAAGTAACCTTTTCACATGAGTTTTACCACATATATCACCAGTAATATGACTTTATTATGAGTATGCTTACATATTTTTTTGAAATATTTCAATCACATGATCATAATACTGTGTTTCTTTATTTCAGTAGGAACTCTGCTTTCCTCTCCTGCACACTGTTTTAACACCTCGTCTGTTATGCAGGTAATTAGCAGCTCTCGGGGCATCGTTACCTGTCTAATTTGATTGACATCCTCTTCCGCAAGCGGGGACAACGAGCCGCGCTGCACAATAGAGGGAGAGAAAGGCGGTGGGAGGGCGGGCAGGAGCGCCGCTATCCAATGGGATCGGCGATGGGAGGGAGTTTGCCGAACTCCAGCTTTGTCCTAACTTACTGGGACTCCTGAGCACAATATGACTGAAGCGCCTGCACCGTTATTCCACGGGACGGTGCGTATAAGCTCAGCCGCCTGCACACACTCCACACCGCTGACTTGCGCCCAAACTTTGGATAAACTTTTTTTTTTTTTTTTTCTGTACGCATCTCCAAGGAGTGAGGAACTTTTGTTTTGTTTTTTTGCCTTTCTAGGAATTGTGAGATTCCGCTCTGAGAATGCTGTTTGAGGAGTTGAAATGAAACTTCCCTGATCTGCAGGAATCATTCTCTCCATTCAGATGACATTGTTGCGCTGAAACAGTGCGCTGCGCAGGATAAAACAGGAACACTTCTGGAGCACTTTGGGGACACTGAAGAAGTGTGGAAAGAGCTGCTGCTGTGTTTCCCATTGAGTTTTCACGGCACTTTTGTTGGAATACAATGCTTTAGAGTCTCGGCAGACCTCAGTAAAGTTGATGCATCATAGGCATGGACTCTGTCTGAGAAAGGTGGACTGGCTAACTGACCATGGCGCTCACAGGTATGGGTTTTGGCCGGTTTCATTTGATTTTACTGATGTTATGGACTCTGTCGCAGTACTCAGCATCCAGCCAAGTCCGTCAAGAGTTTCAGGTCCTGGAGGAGCAGCCCATCGGCACCTACGTGGGCACGATAGAGACCAAGCCGAGCTTCACGTACCGCTTCAGCGAGAACCACAAACTTTTTGCAATTAACGGCACCACGGGAGTCATTTACACCTCGTCGGTGATTGACAGAGAGCTTTTGCAAAGTGATGTCATCAACGTCGTGGTGCTGTCCAGCCAGCCCACGTACCCCACCGAGGTCAGGATAGTAGTTTTGGATATTAACGATAACTCCCCGGTGTTTCCAGACGCGTCAATTGTCGTGTCTTTTAAGGAGGACGCCAGCAGCGGCAGGCAAGTGATCCTGGACACTGCCACTGATTCAGACATTGGAAGTAACGGAGTCGATCACACCACGTACAGAATAGTGAAAGGCAACGAGCAGAGGAAATTCCGCTTGGATATTACCGTCAATCCTAGTGGAGAGGGGGCATTCTTGCACCTTGTTTCAACTGGAGGCTTGGACAGGGAAGTTACTCCCTTCTACCAGCTCCTGATTGAAGTGGAGGACAAAGGAGACCCGAAAAAGTTTGGCTACTTGCAAGTAAACGTCACTATTCAAGACATAAATGACAACCCCCCCATGTTCGAGCAAGACCAGTATCAAACCAGTGTTTTTGAAGATGCAGCAGTAGGTTCCAGTATTCTGCAGATTACAGCATCAGATCAGGATGAAGGAGCCAATGCTGAAATCAGGTACTTTTTAGACGAGGGGACGCCTTTTCAAATTGACCCTAAAGCAGGTACTATTATTATAAAAGAGGGTTTGGATTATGAGAGTAAGAAGGAGTATTCTCTGACTATCCATGCAGTAGATAACGGGGTTCCTGCTCTGTCCGGCAGAACAGAAGCCACAATAAAACTTTTAGATGTGAATGATAACGACCCTGTGGTGAAGTTCAGATATTTTCCCACTACTTCTAAATTTGCCTCTGTTGATGAAAATGCACAGATTGGCACGGTCGTGGCTCTACTCACCGTCTCCGATTCAGACTCCCCCACAGCTAATGGAAACATATCCGTTTCAATCTTAGGAGGCAACGAGCAGAGACACTTTGAAGTGCACACGTCCTCTGTGCCCAATTTGAGTCTGATCAAAGTAGCCAGTGTGTTAGACAGAGAGAGAATCTCCTCTTACAACCTGACTGTGTCTGTGTCAGACAATGGCAAGCCCATGGCCCGCTCCTCTTTTGCCAGTCTGGTTATTTTTGTGAATGATATCAATGATCACCCACCCATATTTCAGGAAACACTGTACACAGTAGATATCAGTGAAGACATACCAAAAGGCAGCTACATTAAAGGGGTTTCTGCAACAGATGGTGACTCTGGGCAAAATGCCAACCTGCGCTACTCCCTGGTGTCTGGAAACGCTTTGGGCTGGTTCTCCATCAGTGAAAACAGTGGTCTGGTTACCAGCGCCGCTTTGCTGGATAGAGAAATAGCATCTGAAATTGTGCTCAACATTAGTGCCAAAGACCAGGGGCTGCAGCCCAAGATTTCTTACACTAAGCTGATAGTCAACATCACTGATGTGAATGACCAAGTGCCCACATTTACACAGAGCACATATCATGTTTCCCTGGTGGAGCACGCTCCTGCTGGCACTGAGCTGGTGATGCTGTCTGCTTCAGATGACGACCTCGGGGCCAACGGAACTATCCGGTTCTCATTTGATGCAGAGACTCCAGCCAGCGTCCAGGAGCTGTTTCGCCTGGATGCCATGTCAGGGCGATTAAGCACAGCCATGGAGCTAGACAGGGAGGATCAGGCCTCCTACTTACTCCACATCCAGGCAGCAGACGCAGGCAGCCCCCCTTTGCACTCCGTAGGAAAAGTCAACATCACACTGAAGGATATCAATGACAATAGGCCGGTTTTCTACCCTGTGCAGTATTTTGCCAATGTGAAAGAGAACGAGCCCTCGGGCTCTTATGTAACCACCGTTTCAGCCACAGACCCCGATTTGGGTCGAAATGGCACAGTCAAGTATATAATTACAGCTGGAGATGCTTCCAAATTCCGCATTAATAGCAACACGGGGAAAATCACCACGCTTGTGCCCCTGGATAGAGAGGAGAAAACTGCTTACCAGCTGCAGGTGACAGCAGCAGATGGCGGCGGCCTGCGCTCACACACCCAAGCCATTGTGACTGTAACTGTCATAGACACACAGGACAACCCTCCAGTCTTCAGCCAGAAAGCCTACAGCTTTGTCATGTTTGAAAATGTCGGCCCAGGCACAGCGATAGGGACGGTGTCAGCCACCACTGTAGATTTGAACACAAACATTTCATATCTGATCACCTCGGGGGACCAGAGGGGGCTTTTTGCTGTAAACAGCGAGGGTCAGATCACAGCCTCGAGCCAGATAGACAGAGAGGAGCAGGGGTTTTATCAGCTGAAAGTTGTAGCCAGAGCTGGGGAGATCACAGGAGAGGCTTTTGTTAACATCACTGTGAAGGACTTAAATGATAACGCTCCTCATTTTATTCACGCTGTGGAGCATGTGAGCGCAGTGGAAAACTGGAGCACAGGTCATGTCATATTCCAGGCCAAAGCTTCAGATCCTGATGAAGGCACAAACGGCATGGTGGTCTACAGCCTCAAACAAAACCCCAGGGGCCTGTTTCATATTCATGAGAAGCACGGCCTCATCACACTGACTGGGCCGCTGGAGGTCACCACAAGCTCTTATGAGGTGGAGGTCATGGCATCCGACATGGGGGTCCCCCAGCACACCTCCAGCCTCGTCCTCATCGTCAGTGTTTACGATGTGAACGACAACTCGCCGGTGTTTGATCAGCTTTCTTATGAGGTCATCATCCTGGAGTCTGAACCTGTCAACAGCCGCTTTTTCAAAGTGGAGGCCACCGACAAAGACTCTGGTCTTAATGGGGAGATTATGTATGACATCGCCGGTGGCAACACAGGTGATGGGTTTGGCATTTTTCCAGACGGACAGTTGTACATCAAAGCAGAGCTGGACAGAGAGATACAGGACAGATACAACTTAGTGGTTGTGGCCAAAGACAGAGCCGTGGAGCCGCTCAGCGCCACCGTCAACGTCAGTGTGATTCTAGATGATGTAAACGACAACCGTCCTCTTTTTAACAGCACCAATTATGTGTTTCGATTTGAGGAAGAGCAGAAGAGGGGGTCGCTGGTCGGGCGAGTTTTCGCTGAAGATAAAGACTTTGGCCCAAACAGTGAGATCAGATACACGTTTGAGACTCCGCAGCCCAACTTTGAACTGAACGCCATCACTGGGGAGTTGACCAGCACGCTGCAGCTGGACCGCGAGTCACTCATGAGACAAAGAGGCGCCGCCGTCTTCAGCTTCGTGGTCGTCTCGTCAGACCAGGGTCTCCCCAAGCCCCTCAGAGACCAGGCCAAAGTGCAAGTTTACATTCAAGACATCAACGACAACCCGCCTAAATTCACCAAAGACATTTACCAGGCCTCCATCTCGGAGTCGGCTCAGAACATGACACAGCTGCTGAGAGTCTCAGCCTCTGATGTGGATGAGAACAAAAACGGACTGGTGCGTTATCACGTCGCCGAGGGCAACGAGGAGAGACAGTTCACTATTGATAGCAGCTCTGGACAGGTTACGTTAGTTGGAAAGCTGGATTATGAATCTACATCCTCCTATTCTTTGAAAATAATAGCTGTTGATGCTGGAGCTGTGCCCCTGTCCTCCTCTTGCATGCTTAGCATTAGCATCCTGGATGAGAATGACAACTCCCCCTCCTTCCCTAAATCCTCATTGTCTGTGGACGTGTTAGAGAACATGAGGATAGGAGAGCTGGTGGCCTCGGTGACCGCCACTGATGCAGATTCAGGTCAAAACGCAGACATAACGTACAGCATCACGGCCACAAACAACCACGGCACGTTCAGCATCAGCCCCAACACTGGCAGCATCTTTTTGGTTAAACGGCTGGACTATGAAACTCAGTCGTTTTACAAACTCAACATCACTGCAAAGGACAATGGCAGACCGCCCCGCTCCTCATCAATTCCTGTTGTCATTCACGTCAGGGATTTTAACGATAACCCTCCCATATTTATTCCTGGTGACATTTTCAAATCCATCCCTGAAAACCTTCCTATCTCAGCCTCAGTCATGACCATCACGGCTCATGATACAGATGCAGACATCAACGGGCAGCTGGAGTACTCCATAGTTCAGCAGATTCCTCGGGGGAGCCACTTCAGCATTGACTCGAGCTCCGGGCTCATATACACCAACAAGGAAATCGACAGGGAATTCTCCAATCTGTTCGAGCTGACAGTCAAGGCCACGGATCAGGCGGTTCCTGTTGAATCCCGCCGCTTTGCCCTGAAAAATGTCACAATATGGGTCACAGACCTGAATGATAACGTTCCCACTTTTGTATCCCAGAATGCTCTTGTGGCTGAGCCCAACATAGTCATCGGCTCCATCCTGACAACGGTCGTGGCTTTTGACCCCGATGAGGGGTCCAATGGGGAAGTGGAGTATGAGCTTGTGGAAGGGGACTCGGACACCTTCATCATGGACAGGTACAGCGGAGATATTCGCCTGGCCTCCCAGCTGGTACCGTCCCGACTCATGTACACCCTCACGGTGTCGGCCACTGACCACGGCACCGACCGCAAGACCTCCAGAACTGAGCTGACCATCATCCTCCAAGGGATGGACGGGCCCGTTTTCTCCCAGCCCAAATACATCACCATCCTCAAAGAGGGCCAGCCGCCGGGCACCAACGTCATCTCCCTGGACGCCTCGAGCCCACGCGGCTCCGCCACCAAAGTGGAGTATTTCATCGTGGCGGTGCGCAGCGGTGGGAAAGCCGTGGGGCGCCTTTTCACCATCGGCCGCAACACTGGAGTGATACAGACGGCTGCAGAGCTGGACCGAGAACAAGGCTCCGACCTCTACCTCGTGGATGTGTACGCCATCGAGACAGACGCCAGCCAGCCCAGAACACAGCGTGCTGAGGTTAGTGTACTGCTGACTCTTCTATTCTCTACAGGTACTGGAAAGCCACCTTATATTTTGTACTATTGGTCTATTTGATCTGTTTGGCAAGGAGAGGGCATGAACTCACCCGCTGGCATTGACTAGAGACATTTGGATGGAATAAGTGAAATGAGATCAAGGTTTGAAGTGGAAAAAACGGGGGAGTGAGACTGTCCAAGTCACACAAAAAACAGAGCCACCTCTTGCATTTGTCTGCTCATTAATTAAATTCCTTTTTTCACGCACGGCTCTGCGTTATATTAAATCATAATTTTCTTGGACAGTAGTAAGAAGGCCTTGTTCTCTGGCATGATAACTTTATTGTTCCCCATTTCCAAAAACATACTAGCCATAACAATTCATCTTGAATATGCCTCCTCTAATATCTGAGCAGTCTGGGAAAGGGAAATGAGCGCTACATGTCTTCTGCACAACCTCCTCTCGTGCGCTCATGAACAGAAATGTTCTTATCAGCGGATATGAACTGCACAAATCAAAAAAAAAAAAAAGACCCATTTTAATTTCCCCACTGTAGACATAAATCATTCAAGGCTGCTGTTTCAGGTTCAAAGCCCATGATGGTTACCTCAGTGTCTCAAGTAGAAATGAAAAAGAGAGTAATTCATATGGTCTTCCAGTGCAGGCATGCATCATCAGTACCAGTATTACTTGTGAGCCTTTGAGCCTGAGGCTGTTTTGGCACTGGGGTGGTCTTGTGGGGTACCTTTATACCACCAGGAACTGCTCCACAGGCAATAAGTGACCATTAAAATTGGGTGACCTCTTAAGACACAGTGAAAAGACGCTGAGGGCAGAGAGAGTGAAACTTAAGCTGTCCACTGAGTTTGCATTGTGCTTTGCAAAAAAAAAAAAGATGGAGTTAAATTCTCTAAAGTGTTGCGCAGGGACCCTAAACTTAGTTTTGGGTGCCTAAGGCCTAAATGAAAAACAAATGTGATTCTATATGCTTTGAAATTTTTTTTTACCAGGGCTTAAAGTGCCATGTTATTACAGGCTTGATGACACACATACTTCATCAGAGCAGGAAAAAAAACCCAAAAAGGTGCCACCTTCTTTCTGCTCTTCATAAATGTGTTTTATGTTACTGCATTTCAAAAAATGCCTGATGTGAAATGATATAAGACTTCCAGATTAGCAGGATGCCTTTGACAGTTGTTATTGATGCCTTTTCAACCACTGCAGATATTGAAACTGAAATCCAATACAGCAATCAGTTATTTGGAGACAAACTCGCATATTATTGAAATCAAGGATTACTTGGCAAAATCGTGTTAGCTAAGTTAACTTAAAGGTTTTGCCCGGGCCAAATGGGAATATCAAATGTTCTCTCGCTTTGCCTGCAGCGAAGATGGCAATCTGCTTTCCTGCAGACTCTACTGTCGGGCTAATGAGAGAATATAGTGCTTCGGTGCTCCATTCCCAAACTTTAAACTCTAGATTGCTTTCATGCTTAGCTTGAACTTTCTCACCCCTTGGAGAGATGGCTTTACCATACCACCTGGCTGAGTAGTCGATCTCTCCACTATGAGAAGCGTGAGATCTAATAACTTGAAGGAATTCAAATGACCTTCTACATTTGGAAATATGGCCTTTTTTTTTTTTTTTTTTTTTGAGCAGTCGTTTATAGCTATATTTTTTACTCATACACTCATAGTATTTGTATGTTCTCTGTCAATGAGACCTCAAAGCGCACTGTGGTACAATAGTGTAAACCTTCAGACTTAGACTAATGTTTTTGCAGTGCAGTGTTTATACACCATATACCCGGTAGCAACTGGGGGATTATTTCCATCCCCGGGGTTGTGACCCTTTCACATTCTCCATTTCCCATTCTCCCCATTGATTGGATGCATGAGGGGAAAACTGGCATTTTTTTTCCCTCCCTCTGCTGTGCACCATGTGTGATGTTTTGGAAAGACTCAAACAAAGGGAATTTGGCTGGACATGCGTTATCGATGATGGTGATCTTAAACAACTCAGGCCTGCTACAGGAAGAGGGGATAGGATTCTGGGTTATTTCCTGACCTTTTTGGCATCTTGGAAAGTTTGATTGTCACTGATTATCGAATAGATCAATCATTGCAGGACTATATGTGCCCTTTGTCTCACATCTAGGTCATCTTTAAGCCAACAAGTGGTTATGCAGCGGTTGTTAGATGATCATATTTGGTTGTTTTTCTTCAGTGGCAGTTTGGAATGTTATTCAAATGACTTCATTACCCAGAAATCCTTGTGTTTTTTCCTCTTAATAACTGGTTGGGAGATAAAAATGCTGAAAGAAAAATCTCTTGGCAACAGGTTCATCCATTGTTGGTGAATCCATATTCCATTCATAGTTTTTAGGAGGATGTTTTCTATTTCACTCAAGGTTTTGATTCATCACATCCTGCGATGTCCTCATTTAGCAGTGAAGGGAAGCCCCCCCACCCCACCCCACCCCCACCATAACTCACACTGAGTAAGGTCACACTGAATCACCTGTGGCAGACGTCTCTCCATGAGCTGAAACTTTCAGGTGTTGGTTGAACATTTGGCCACAGTCCTGATCAGTGATGTGACAGCAGGTGTTTCCCATCAGCTGGTAGACACAAAACACCTGCACCTCACAGAGTGGGACAGTGATGAGGCAGAACACGAGGGAGAGAGTTTCTCCTTGTGTGGCTGGGCGTGAATTTAGTCTTGAAATGATTTTTTTCATGGTGTTAAGGGAAGTTTTGTCTTGCATGTGTTGCAGCTCATATTGTTTTGACACTTCTGGGTTCATATATTGACTTCCAACGTGCAGAATGATTTTTACTTGGAGATTCTGGCAGGTAAACAAGTGCAAAGGTCAGGGATGCAGCTAAGCGCTATTTTACATTGATAAATTAGATTAAAAAAGATGAATCGATTATCAAAACAGTTGCATGAGAGGCAGGTTTTAAAGGGTTCCTCCACTGAAAACCTCATAGCCCTACAACAGCAGCTGAATCAGCTCGGACCCACAACAGATACAATAGGATCATTTCATAGTGTAATGAAAGGTATCAAAATTCCCACACACACCTGCAGTATAATCCCTTTCTCCTCTGTACATCAGTCAGTTCCCAACCCTCAGATTTTTGGCAAAATATTGCTAAATACTTTTCTATGTTGATTTCTATTTTGTTCCTTCATGATATCCCATTTTATAAAGACAATTAGCAACTATATTAAACAGCATACCGTGTGTTACTAGTGTAGTCAGCTATATTTGCCATCCACTATCAGTGTTGTTACTGTTGACTCTTTTCAGCTCCACACAAAGGTTTTTCTTGGAGGATTCCTCTAACAAAAGAAATAAAACACCGTCACAGAACGATAAAGACATTATAGAAATCTCCCTGACACCTCAACAGTCTCTGTTTCTTGTCTTCTATCTCTCCTCTCCCCCTTCATCTGCCTCCTCTTCAGCCCCTCCAGCCCCTATACTCCAGACTGCTACAAACTGTTTTCTTAAACTCACTGTGAATTAAGTGCTTTTTTTTTTTTTCTCAGAGAGGCCCTTAAGTGCAACATCAGTCCTTGCCCCCTGCTCCTTAAAGGCATTGTTCCCCCCATTGAAGGAAAACACAGTAGGAGCGTTCAGCAGGCCCTCCTTTGTTTTGCCTCCGCAGATAAAGTGTTAAACAGCCCCGGTCATGATTCGGGAGACTTTTTTTTGTTATTTTTCTGTCTGTGCCAGCGTCTTTTCCTTGGCAGATTTAAGAGTGTGTATGGATGCCCCCGTCAGCCACCTTTCCTCCCTTCTCCTCACCAGTAAAGGATGTACGGCGGAGCTGTGTGGACTCGTGAGATTGAAGGAAAAAAGAAAAAGAGTGTTTCTGGGAGGGTTCTGGACATGTCAGACGGTGTTATTGGGAGTTGTGGGAATGAAGGAAGAGGAGTGGTGGTGGTGGGGAAGTGCCAGACACAGGCATAGTAGCAAGGAATCATGGGGAGGAAGAGGCGAGGGCACAGTGCTCGGGATCATGTCCTCAGAAGGTGGGGGCAAGAGGGCTCAATCTCCCTGCCCGGGGCTTTTGTACATCACAGTCGGGGAATGCAGATGGCTGAGTCAGATATAGAAATTAGTGTTGATCTTTGTTGCTATGGATAGCCCGAGCTCCATTATATTCATCCTCCTCTTGGTTAAGCTGTATATCTCCGTGTCTTTTGCATCTCCTTTGTGTCAGCCTGCCTGCTTTGTGTCTCTGGGAAGCTGTTTGGTTCTCACTCTCTCTCTCTCGCTCTCTCTCTCTCACTCTCTCTCTCTCTCTCTCTCTGTGTTGTGGATCAGTCTGATTCATAAATCTTGTTGGCAGCCAACTTCAAAGTCTCTTTGCTTTTCTGTCTCTCACTCTCTTTCATTCCCTCCTTTGCTTTCTCTGTGTTTTGGTGATGCTGAACCTCCTCCAACATGAACTTGGAGGGTAATGTGATTAGGGCATCAGAGGAAATAGAGGGCAAGAAAAAAAAAAAAGCCTCTGAAATATAAAACCTGTACAGCCAGACAGGTCGACCAGGCAGGGAGGAGAAGGTCATGTACAGCTGGACAATACGATACGGATGCGGCTTTTTGTTTGTGCATTTGTGTCTGTGTGTGAGTATTAATAAAAACTGAAATATTGATGAGTGCTGCTTCCAGAGAAAGGTCGAACAGTGTTACAGATAGCCCCCCTAAGAGGTGCGTTTAATGTTCTTTATCGAATCAAATTGAATTGAAAAAAAAAAGGCCTTGATTACATTTGAATTATACACAAGCTTAGTATTAAAATTTCATGGTCCTCAAAAGGCCCATTTTACAAGAACTGGACGAGGAATGATGCAGAACAAACTGCATCCTTGTGTATTGTAATTCATGGTCTAATTGCCATATTTTAGAGTGTTTCCCTCAGCACATGTGCTTGAGAAAAGGTGGTATCGCTGCAGTCCCTGGCCGTAGCCGAGGTTGTAATTCACGCAGTAATCTGGCCGGACACGGTGGAGGTGATGCATCTGCCGGGCCCTCCTGGTAGGTGGTCGCTCCGGGTGAACCTGCGGGTGGGTGGGTGAGCCGGTGCTCTGGAGCGCCGGTCGTCCCAGAGCGTCTGTGCGTTTTTTTACGAGACAATCGCCATAAAAGTTGGATAAACGTTCGGTCATGCATAGATGCATGCAAGCAAACGCTGCCAGAAGCACAGACAGACAGACAGACAGACGCACGCACGCACGCACACACACTGATCACAAGTTCAAACTCCTTCTCAAGTGCAGGAAAACTTTAAATGGTAGCCACAGTCAAAATAATTCAGTTTCATTTAGATTATTATGATTGTGTTACTGTCAAATAAGATCACTGGGCTACTTTGTGACTTATATTCTGCAGATTCAAACTCGGGGCCTTAATGACGTTAGCGGTTTATGTCCTTTTTATTACACGAGACTGTTTGTTAGTGTTTGTCTTGTTCCATTTATTTTGTGGCACAGTGAAACTTTGTTTGGAAAAGTGTGAGGCACTTCTGGCTGCTCTCCAGCTCGCTTGACCACATTAGATGAATATTAAAGTCATGGTACTTTGTGCTTTTCTATAGGGCTCTGACTGCATGAAGTTTTAACCATAGGTGCACAACGAGCCGTCTCACATTTCACCACTTTTCTCTCATCAGAAAGCAGCGACTGGCAGCACAAGCTCATGATACACATTTTGTTGAACCGGTGGCTGAAAGGTCAGAAACAGGGTCATATTGTTCTGCTGTGCCATGTTCTATAAAGTTAAGCCAAGCGTCACATTAGTAATGAAAGGGCAAAACTGACCTTTTTTTTTTTTTTTTTTTGGACACAAGCCAAAAAGGCTGTTAAATCCCACAATTCACCACTCACTTCCAGTATTTTACCAACCAGGCAGATTTTTTATTTCTTTTAGAGGAGATTCAGTTCTTTATACATGACTGAGTCAAATTCATTATCCATGTGTATCATGTTTGCTATTTATTTTAACCTGCTGCCAGTCCAAAATGTTCAAGTTTAAGACTTAATTGTAATCAGTTTGCAAAACAGTGAAAAGTGCAATAGAAAAATCTGAATAAATGAAGTGATAATGTGCAGATACAGTAGAGAGTGAAGATAAGATTTTTTTTACCTTTGTGGTAAGCAATTTGTCATGACCTATAGGTCCGGCTGGGTGTTGTTAGAAATTTGTCAATACAATGTTACCTGAATTTCCGTACCAATACTAAAACGATGGTGGACAGTGGTTCCCAACATTTTTAGCTTGAGACACCTTAAAGTGGAGTAGTGTCTGCTTTCCACACCTTTGATACCAGTTCAACCAAACACCTTGTAATGTCATTTTTAGAGACCCCACACATTTGTCTTGTGACCTTTTGTGGGGATCCCGAGCCCTAATTTGGGAACCATTGTCTTTGTTCAAGAAATAGCGTGGAGAAATGGTTTCCTAGAAACATTCATTTAACAAGAGGCCAGAGTTCTCAGATGTTTAAAGGTCCCATATTGTATAAAGTGTGATGTCCTTGTCCTTTTTGTTTATACAGCAGGTCTAACTTCTATAGTTATACTGTGAAAGTATCAAACGCTCAGTCCACAGAGAAATGCACACAGCCTGTATTCAGAAACTTAGTCTTTAAATGATCTGTCAGGACTTCTCTAACTTTGTGATGTCACAACAAAGCAGTCACCGCCCTCAGCTATGCCCCAAGCCCCCACCCACCTGGACCCACCATCCAACCTTGCAGGATTTGGTTTCTCTGAGTGTTTACCTGAAATCTGCTATAATTGTATTCGATCACTCAGAAAACAGTCAGCCAATCAGAAGAGAGGTTCAGACTCTCTTCTGATTGGCTCACTGACCTGTTGTTACTAGAGATCCAGAGAGAAGCCTGAGAGAGGAGATTTAAAACAACATTGAGATGGTTTTTGGTTCTTAAAACCACAAATATATCTTCTTCAAATAAAACACAGGAAAAGTGTAAAAAATGGGACCTTTAATGTTGTCTGTAAAACAAACTGTTATAAGGATTTTGCATAGTAATAGTATTACATAATCCCGATTTAAACCAGTGTCACAGTTTTTGGTGCTTTTTGATGCTGCTGTGGTCACATTTTGTTCCATACCAAAGAAGTATTGAGGTTCAATCCTCTGCTGTAGATCTGGTTATGTTTTACTGCATCAGCAAAACTGATATTGTTAAGTTTAGTAAAAGTAAACAAAAGTAAAAGTACTGTAAATGACCGTGAGATTTCAATGGTATTGTTTTAACTTTGTAGCACTCATGCTATTGTGTGTTGTGGCAAACTGAATTGTCCTGGTGTGGTAACCCCACCCTGCTGCTTCTCTAAACAGGTTAAAACAAAAAATTATTTACACACTCTATTTTTAAACTTGGTTTGCCGCTAAATTATGTTTATAAAGGGAATGTACACGAGTATTAAAAGAAAACTCTTTCAGCTCTGCGGTTCACTGTCCGCAAGAATTTTTTTTTCATTTTTTCCATTTTTGCCCCTTTTCTGCCTCATGCAAAGTCAATACAGGACCTTGGGTTAGAATAATAAATGGATGTGGCCATAGCTGTGCATGGTCCGCAGAGTTTTGCATCATCAGGTTTATTTTCACATCAGAGATACATTTCTCTTGTTCTGTGACTTTGATTGTCATGCCTCATTTGGGAGGGGGTCATTCCTCCGTCTTAAGCGCACATGTTCGGACCAAATGTGCGACTGAAATAGTATTAATCTCGGCCGAGAGAATGCCTTTCTCCTTTGGTCTGCAGAATCAGGCGTGATCAAAAGAGGAGCCGTTTACCGTTTTGCACCGGGAGGGAGGGATTTCTTCAGCTGCAATCAGAAAAGTCCATCAGAAGCTGTGATCTAAAGTTTCCAAGCTTTACAGTCACTCGACCACAGCAAGGTTGATTGGGAGTAGCTGGAAGTGGTAATGATCAGGTATAGCTATGATTGTACATTTTCCCTGACCAAGTCCTACAGAGGGATCTTTGCCTGAGTATGACTCCATCCCAGAGGTTTCTTCATCACTTCTCTCTGCATTGCTCTGACTGTGAAGGGACCATAAAATATGACCGAGTCTGTCCAGCTTTGAAAGTAAAAAAAAAAATAAAAATAATGTTCCACTACTTTCACTTGTAAAACGCAGGGAGTTCGAGAGAAAGAGGGAGAGTGGAGGGTTGATTTTGGCACATATTCTCTGCGGTAATAATGGATCCCAGCTACAGAATGATTTGTTCTTACACGTGACTTACCGAGCTCTCTAGCGTCAACAAACACTCGAGCACATCCACATGCAGAAACGCACACTGCAAATTTCCATTGTTTTCAAAGCTCAGACTTCACTGCGGTGCCTCGTTGACCTGTCTCTCTGCTTTTTGACTCAAAAAAAAAAAAAAGAGCTCACTTCTGCTCTTTTGCACATCTCACTTCCCGCTGGCCGTCCATCAACGGCACCTCCAAAGTGACATTTAGTGCGGTCGCCTCCTTTGCAGATCCTCCCGCCTCCGGGGACATCAAACGAGAAGGAGCGGCGGGATTGCACGTTTCTGCTTCGTCTGCAGTGTTCTCACACACACACACACACACACACACACACACACACACCACACACACACACACACACACACACACACACACCTCACTCCCACCCCCAGCTTGTGGTAAGACAAGCGACCCCGGGCAGGAAAGGGGTATCTCCCACAGCTCGGACAGATAATTTAGGAGCTAGATGGGAGAAGGAGGGAGGAAAAAGAGGGAGGAGAGGGGAGGGGGTGAGGCAGTGAGGTTGGAGCTGGGAGAAAGGGAGGGAGAGCTGGAGTAGGGCTTTAGTGTCAGAGACAAGAGACAAGCAAAGATAGACTGGCACCAGAGAGCGAGAGCCCGTGTTATTGTTATCTCCCCTCTTATTTTATGAGTTTTCCATCAGGAGATCCGCTGCAGCTCCTGCACACACTCTAGCTTTATTAAGAGGTTAACCGTATTGTGATTTAGCATTTGTACAGAACTTATTCTTTTTATGTTTTCTAGCTGTGTTTGTTGTGATTATTACTTCTGAAGCTTGGAAAATCATGTGCCTTTCCTTTCGCTCTCTGCTGTGCAGGTCTAAACTCCAAGAAATAAGCCAAGCCACAGTCGATTAGCAGCTGGTTTCAATTTTGGAAATTGAAATATTTCAGCTCTCAAAATGTCCCTGCATGACTTTTCCGGCGCTCAATGTCTATGCAAGTTGTTAAGTTTTTAAAAATCATGCACAGAGAGTGTTGGTCGTAACTCTGTTCAAGCTCTTCATTTGACAGCTTATTGGCCTTGTCCTGGACCTTGAAAATGTCCTGACCTATCCAGTGTGATCTAATGGGTTTTCCCCTTATTATAGCTGTTTTAAATGTTTGTTTTCAAATTCTTCGTACCCTTCTATTGCAACCCCACTGACCCAGCGAGGGGCAAGTCATTTAAAAGTCAAGCTCCACAGCCAAACATTGTTCACATTGTTCAAAGCCACAGAACTGACTATACTATGTTAAAGGTCCCATATTGTATAAAGTGAGATTTCCATGTGTTGTTTGATCATAAAGCAGGTCTAGGTTCTATATTAATACTGTGAAAGTGTCAAAGCGCTCAGTCCACAGAGAAATGCACACAGCCTGTATTCAGAAACTGAGCCTTAAAACGAGCCGTTAGGACTTCTGTAACTTTGTGATGTCACAAGAGCCCCTCTCTTCTGATTGGCTCACCGACCTGTTGTTACTAGAGCTTAAGAGAGAAGCCTGAGGGAGGAAATGTAAAACTACATTGAGATGGTTTTTGGTACTTTAAACCCAGACGTATCTTCTAATCGATATCAAAACTTAAATTAAAAGACCCATAAAGTGTGAAATATGGGATCTTTAAATTCTAGTGGAGATCACAAGGTTTCCAGAATTATCAAGAGTATATGATTCCGACATTTCTTAGGTGAAATAAAAAGGAAAATATAAGGTTAAGTGGCTGAAGCTCACTGAATTTACAAAAATGTCTTTTCTCACTTACCTCTGAAGGTACTTGTTACTCTAATGTTACTACAATGGAGGCAGATATCTCAAAAACAGGTTTAAAAAAAAACAAATTTGCATCACTTGATACCATCAGAGGTAAGTGAGCAGATATATGTTTTGGGAGATTTAGGCGAACTGACCCTTTAAGCTTTTGCTGCAGTGACAGGTGCTTCTTATCAGGTGTTTCTGTGCAGCATTGTTGACTCTGAGGCACCTTGCAAACCTCCAGAACACACGAGCTTCCTCCCTCGCTAAATTGCCCGTACACATCATCCTCCCATGGGTCGTTTTACAGAAAGGCTGTGGTTGTTTGAGAACGTAGCCGAGTGGAACGTCTCAGGGAAAAATAGCTTGTGGTCACCAAGACAATAACTGCGGAGCATGAGCCTCACTTTGGAGGATTATTATCTCATTCGAGGAGATTCTTGGATCAGAGTCGGACTCTGTGTTGGCGCTGCTGCTCTCTATTTCCAGGGCAGTAATCCTAAAGCATCTTTTTTTTTTTTTTTTTGTTCAGTGAAATATCATAAAGCACACTGGATGCAAGCTTTGCTTTCAAACATTTCCATCTTGCATGGTGTATTGTATGGCTCTGCATGGCAGCGAGCGAAAGGCTGGCCCCTCCGCAGCAAACAAAACACTGTGTTTACACAAATTTTCGAAACAACTGATCTGCTGTCAGAAACAGAGCGCAGAGAGAACTCCTGGCTTGAAATAGCTAACCATTTTGGTGAGTGTGGCCTTCCTCTCCCCTCTCCACTTGGGCCTGTTTAATTGAAACCAGCTGGCGAGGGTTCTGGGCAGCAAAGTGCGGGTCTAGTCAACGTGACTGAGGGCTTTTGCTCGCAATCGGGGTACCTGAGCTGCCCTCCTCGGCTCCGCTGTCAGACCAAAGCTCTGTTTTTATTAAAGCCGGTGATATCTCGAGCTGCAAACGAAAAGGAAAGTCTGACTGTTTTGAGCTCTTAAAGGGCAAAAGAGAAAGCTGTGGCTCTGGTTTCGATTACATTCGTTGACAATGTGCTATTTTTACTCTTTTTATTTCTTCTCTTTTTTTTTGCCCACTCTGTGATTTTCCTATGCAAATTGCTGAAGTGGCCTAATTTCATCAGGCTCTATTGTGTGTGGGGACGTCAAGGTGTAATTTAACAAAGTGCTGTCCTTGAAGTTGACTTTATGGTCTTTCCTTTCAAACACTGAGCTATTTTGACTTTTTTGTTTGTGTGTTTGTGTGTGTGTCTCTGCACACTCACATGCATACCTCCTTACAACAGTACATGCCTTCAGCCCTAAACAGAGCTGTTCCTTGCATTCTTTTTGCACAATCTACCAAATCTTGGCGCCCTCTCCTCATTTTTCTGCAGTTATCCCGCTTGGCGTCTCTGGCACTGACACGTAGCTCACCGAGATGAAGAAAAAAAAAAACAAAAAAAAAACAGCCCACTGAAAAATGAATCATCCAAAACTTTGTCTAAACTTGGCTGCCCTGCTGTTGACAGACAGATCGTAATGAAGTCTCTCTCCCAGGACATTGTGTTCTTACGGTATTACATGGAGGGTGATCAGATATTACATTATGTCTCTATCTGCTCCAGGAGGCTGCCGCCGCTGGTGGGGCTTCACTTACACTGAGGTCTGCAGAGGAGTTCAGAGGACTGTGGGTAGATGAGAGAGAGAAAGAGAGAGAGAGGGAGAGAGAGAGGCATAGAACAACAATGCACCACATGAAACTTCTTAGCTCCTCAAAATCTTCTTCAAATGCTTTTCACACTGCAAAAATCTATAAATAATGAAGTCATTGGACCCTATAGAAATCCAATGCGGTAGGACTATTTAAACCTGTTTCCACTATTAATGCAGTTGAAATAAATGTCAGTATCCATGAAATAAAACTAAGGTTTTTTCAATCAATTAAGATTTTAGAGGAAAAGAAGATACTATTGAGGTGCATTATGGGAAATGTAAGAAGTATGACACTTACTATGGACAAAAAGTCAGGATGTTTCGGCATCTACTGCTTCGATTTTGGCCACTTTAAAAACGTGTCTGCCACACAAATTCATAGAAGTGCAAAATTAAATTGCTCTCAACAACTTTTTGCAGTGTACCATTATATTTAGTTCTTCTATCATCAGTCAGATCTTATAAACAGTTAAAAAATATATATTTTGTTTTTTTTGTTCTGAATTGAAGGTGAATTGTTATACATGTACTTGCATTGTACACTTTGTGATATTACTTTATTAAATTATCCATCAGTACAAACTGTAAAGAGAGAGAGGCAGTAGCAGCCGAGTATCCTTATGTGTGTGAGGGAGAAAGTGGGCTAGACATGTGTCTGTGCATACTGTGTGTGTGTGTCTGTGTGTGTGTGTGTTTGCATCTTTCCCTAAACCGGCTGCAGTCCTCAGTCACGCCAGCTGCCTCGGTGCTAATCCCTCCACTTGCAGATTTACACATGATCCTGCAGAGGCTTCTTGCCATTTGATGCAGTTATTTGATAATGAGTGAGTGATCCAATGGAAAGCAACACTCTCAGGACTCTTCCCAGCGAATCATGTGACCTTCGACCTGACTTGGCAAAACTTGAGCGGAAGCACTGCCTCTTGTCTTGGCAGCTAAACAACCAGCTATGTGTGTCAGTAAGTAAGTGTGTGGATATGCTGTTTTAGAAACTGTGATTGTGTTTCATCAGGGCCGATAGATGTTTGTGTATATGTGTGTGTGAGTAATGTTCAGATGTGTGACAGAGTCCTACGGCGCGGTGGACTGGCAGCCCGAGCGTGAACTCTGCATGCTTCCTTTATTCCTCTGACGTCTGACAAGGCTGAGGCGTTGTTGGTAATGATGTGGTTATTACTTCCCATCATGCCTCACTGCAGGGCCCGGCTGTAAAAGAGTGCAGTATATTCTCTTTGTCCCTCATGGGCTGCCTGTCGAGGCCGGCACTTTGCTGCTCTTTTATGAAACGTTCTCACTCTGTTGAGACACTTAACTGACGCACTCATGGGACGTCATTTGTGAAACTGTACCCCGGTTTCAAGTGTGATTTCACAATATTATCCTGTCAGAGATTAAAATATAAGCCTCTCTACTTCTGTCACATCCTATACGACTGGGATATTGTTTTAGATGGTTACAGTCTTTAAAGGTTATTTGTATTTTACTAATGATCTATGATTGAAGGTTAAGTAAACTGCACTTAGTGAAAAAACATTACCTCTGAGACATTTCCAATAAGTACAAACATCCAGTATGTACAAAAACCCCCCAAAAAACACAACATCTTTATTCATGGATAATGCTAATGCGCTACCAGTGTCATTTTTTCTAGCTGCTTGTTGAGCTTTTAGTGTGAATTATCACCAGACTCAGCTCTATGGTGCTTTTTAGTTTCTTTCAGCTCATTGTTTTGGTTTTACAGATACGCAACTTTACTCCAATCCAATTTCCAGCTGTAGCCCAATGTATGCTAGCTGCTAGCTCCAAACCATTGACAGACAATTTCAGGAACTAGCTGATGAACATAGTGGAGCCAGATAAAATTAGCTAAAATTGTCAGATTGTTTGAAGCATGACGCCAAAGTAATGCAAGTGTTGCTTTGTGTCTGCTCTGAGTGTAAATGAGCAATGTTTTGCTAACACGTTTACGTTCATACGCATGTCAGTGTTGCTCTGATGAAATACATGTTATTGTATTAGTCATGTCTTTAAAGCCATTACATGACGAGTTGGAAAATTCTTAACTCTGCCCCCCAGTGGTTGTATCAGAAAATCTGGTGTGACACGCTCTGGGACACTGGTAATGAAAAAAACTGAAATCAATATATAAACATCACCAACTTTCATCAAGTTTGTTTCTTTTTAAGAAAAAAAAATTCTGAAAATCTGAAAATTCCTATAATCACATAAAATTCTACACATAGTAGCTTTAATTGGGCGAGAAGTCTTATTTTAGAGTAAGACTTTTTTTTTTGCTTGTGAATTCTGGGTATTTTCCTCAGGACTGAAAGGCTCTGCATGGAAATCAATCGTAATAGGGCATGGGCATCGGGTTTCGAATCGCCTTTGAAATTCAAGATTTATTCGCAGGCTTCATACACGACTCCTGCTGTTGTGTTTGCACGAGCCTTTTATTCGGACTGCGAGGAAGCCGTAGTTGCCCCCGGGCCTTGAGTAATGCCAGCTGTGGTCATATGGAACCAGTTTGATCTCCTGACTGTCAAAAGTGCCCCGTCTGCCCCCAGCGTACGACGTCCATATGTGGACATGGTGCTGTTTGGTATTAACACAACAACGACTCCGGTCTCTCACAAGAGCTGGGATTGTATATCCACCTCCTCTTTCCCCACATGGGGTTAGATGACTAAGAGGACAAATGTTGAAGTATGAAGTGGATTTGACATTGACGCCAAGTAAATTCCAATTTTTATTGTCTTAAATTTACTGTAGATGCCTGGTGGTGTTGTCATTGTCATAATACTCTGTCATACTCATACTTCTCTGTCCTTTGTTGTTATAAATTAAAAGCAGATTGACGTAAAGACAGTTAATAAAAGTTGTGTTCGCTATTACTTGTGTGTGGTAGGTCTTTCTCGAGAATAATTATATAAAACAGATCTTGCACACGAGCAGTTCAATAACCAACTCTGTCTTTTAGAGTTTATAGACTTATACAGAAAGTTTGCACTGGCAGATACGTGTTGGAGAAAACATGACTCCTTCCAAATTATGTTTTTTATCAACATAATGATGAAACATTTACTATATATTGAATGTATCTGCCCATGCAAAAATAGTAAATGCATCTGCAAAACTTTCCTTGTGCAGACAAAAAGTATGATTTTTGCTTGTATTCTTGATCTCACCACAAGATCTGCTCAGCTTTCAGTTATATTACATGATCTTCATCAGCAGATGGAGTTTGCCCCGTTACCATGTAATTTGTAGATGTTGGGATTTGTTCAGAGTTCATTCTTGACCTTGAGAAAGAAATCAGTTGTTTGACACATGATTAATTTGATCAGTTGTGTGTTTGTAAGAGTCAGGTTGTTGAGGTTTTAACTGAGGATATTTTTAGCATTCGGAGGCACAAGCAATAAAACAGGATCACATTGCTTGCCTAAAAAAAAGAAAAAAAATGTTTCAGTTCTCAGCAGTGAAACAAAGCAACTTCTCCACCTCTGCACCTTCTCCCAGTGTATCACAATCCTGAGCGCGTTATTCAGGATTTATGCTAATGAGACTCAACGAGTACCAACATCCCTACCTCATCATTTGGAGACCTCTCATCCTCCCCAAAAAAAAAAAGAAAGAAAAAAAAAAGCGTTTTTTGTCTCCCTCATTAATCTTACTCTTCTCACAAAATCAGATTCATATCATTATGACACAAATTAGCCCCCTGCAATCATTACCCCATTGTTGGTGTTGTTTACATTGTTGTTTTTCTGCTGCTCTGCATACATCAACTCGCTCTGGCTTTAATTAATTCTTGCACTGAAATTAACTTGGGAGAAGTCCCGGGATGGTTCATTTAGTGTGTATATGATTAGGACCAGCCGGGAAGATCAGAGGCTCTTTTTTATTCTGTAGCACCGATGCTAATTCATCTACCAACCCCCAAATCCCCCCCCAAATCCCCGCCACCCCCCATTCCTTCCTGTCTTGTTGAGACTTTTATTCTCTCCAATCATAAGACCCCCCAACCTCTTCACGCGGTTTGGTGTTGAATAAAAATGAGGTCTATCATTTCTTTAGGGGTTGGATGGATAGATCAATGGATGGACGGATAGAGACCCCAGTGTGGAGGCTCTGTCTCTCCAGGTCTCCATTGAGCAGAGATTACATCGCCGGTTGGTGGCTGTAAAATGCAGTGCTCCACTGGCAGACACCAAACAGGACTCACAGGAGTCTTTTCAAACCTCGCCATTGTTAGCGAGGGATTATTCTTCGGGTTGTTATCCCATTACGCTGTAATGGTAGCAATTTTCTGCTTAGGAATTTGGCTTTTTCTGGGGTGGGGGGTGGGGTGGGGGGTACATGCCAGAATGTTTCTGAATCAAGCATTTATCATCGGTAATTTGTAAAAAATTGTTAGATTACATTTCCACGGCTGGTGACTTTTTAGATGACTCCCTCAATTGTCTCCTGGTGTCGAAATGAAGAATTATTTGTTTTCGCGGAGGCGATGATATCCTGTATTTAAATGTAAAAGCAGGTTTTGCAAATACGCCACCATGCATTTAAATTGTTGTTATAAAAATGGTTGAAAATGAGACGAGGGGCAGGTATTAAAGGATTGTTTTTACACCTCTGGTCTGATATCAGAATTCCTCCTCACAACGCTCAAGTCAAATTCTTGGAATATCTTGGGTATTAATTTTTTTTTTTTCCCGACGTGAGCAATGGGCCTTTCTTTATTATAGAACGGGACATCAACAAGGCTTTTCAAAGTAATGCTCTTAACAGGTCATTAAGCTTTTTTTTTTTTTTTTTTAGTTTTTTTTTTTTAGTTTTTCTGTAAGTTTGCCCAAACACTAAAACCTTGTGTCTTTCACGTCTGATTAGTGACACTTTAATAAAGTCGTTTAAAGTTCAGCGGACTGAATTTTCCACCTTTTCTAGTGTTTCTATGGTCACGGGGAAACGACCCGCATTCAGGCCTGTACGCAATCTTTTAAATGCAAATCCTTTAAAAGTAACTGTGTAATTCTGTCTATGGGGACTCTCCCGACTTGGCTGCTAGAGAAAGTGTTTTTTTATATAAGGCAACCACGGCTGTTTTTCTTTCTGTCTTCTTGATCTGACAGCAATTGACTAAGCCAGTCCTTAAGGCGTGACAAAAGCTTGGCAAAATCTTTACATTTCTTTTCCTCCTCTTTCCCCCCCCAACCCCCCACCCCCCCTCCCCACCCCCACCGCCCTTCTCTTAACTTTTCTTGGATGGGCCAAGGTGGACAAAGCCTGTCTTCTCTTCCACTTGATTGGGTCAGAAGGCTGAAGTTAAATGTTTGGTTCAAAATTGTCTTAGCATTCCCAGCATCATGTTTTTTTCTTTCTGTGTGTATGTGTTTTTTTAATTTTTTTTTTTATGGTGCTCAGGGAAGCTCGGAAAAGTATGTCGAATCGGCCACAATCAAATCATTTACGGTGAGCTCACAGCGAAGGAATTAATGCATTTTATATGAGGATGCCGAGTCTGAGGCAAAGTCCCCTCAGCAACATGTAAGAAAACTCCCTCTCTCTCTCTCTGTCTCTCTCCATTACTCTCTCCCTGCTCTCTCTATCTCTCTCTCTCTCTCTCGCTCCCTCTCTCTCTCTCCCTCTGTTTTACTTATTGAAATTATAGCTGTCACCCACTTCACAAGGAGGAGAGCCAGGGGAAGCAGGTCATTGACTTGATTTTCATGGGAAGGCTGATTTGGCCATTCAGGGTCTGATAGGTCCAGTATTGACAGCCCTTTGCGTGAGGGGAGGGGAGCATGCCGCCTTCATTGTACCCACGGTTTGCTGAGGAAAAACAAGAGATCGCTTGGGAGACAAAGACCTCAATGGGAACAGTAGCCCCTGTGTCCCCTTGCCTCTGACTGCTGCTGCTGGGAGGCTTGTGTCTTCCATTCTGGCCTCAAGTGCTACTCCCACCCTCTCTCAAACACCCCGCCACCCCTGTCTCCCGCTCTTTCTTCATCCTGTCAAGTGGCTGCAGAGGTGTTGCCGTTTCATTCTCTGACCCCTGACACTCTCCCTCCGAGTCCCATCGCCTCCCGAGTGCAGAGGTTGTTTGTGGTCTTCATTTGCAGGAGAGCGCTCTTCACTTGTACCTACTGTGCTCCAAACAGGGAGCCTCTTTCAAGTGGAGTTAGACTTGTACTTTGGGCCCTTTTACTGTGACTCACCAGTAGGGATACGCTGGTCCCACTTTTTCTCTTCAAATACCGTTTCAGATACATAATCATTTTGTACACCGTGATACTGAGGGCTGATCCAAGACCAGTGCTCTTCTTTTGGACAAAAACTCATTTCTGACTTCGTCAAGAACTTAGCGACTGCAAACCTTTAATGACCATTCTGTGATACGAAACTGAAGGTCAGAGTTGAAGGACACGGGCATTTACCAGGTAGAAAGTTTCCAAACAGGCGCTGTTGGTGGCGGTATGGAAAATGTAGGATCCAGATGTTCTGGAGATGTTCGTAGACTAACTGTCTATAGTTTTAATTATGCTGGTCTTGCAAATTTATAACATTGTGTTGCTACAGCAACTAAGAAACACTATTCAGTCACATCTGGCTGATGACTTATTCATTGGATAAGGCCAATATTGTTGCTGATACCGTTCCAGTGCATCAGATTGTTGCATCACTACTCACCGCTTACGATGCAGACGCTGTAGAAGGAGCTGCACTGGAACTTGCCTCAGAAAAAAACCTCAGTTCATGAAGTCCCTCCGGCTGCTTTGTGTCAAAACAAATTCAAACACTAATCCATCTGAGTAGCTAATTTTAATTTATAGACAAAAAAAACAAAAACATGTTTATATTCCTCAAAGTAAAAAGTATTGCCACATATCGTATTGGCACCACTATCAGAAAATGAAAACAATACCTTGCCCTTTACTTTTCATTAGCCTGCCTATTTACGAATAAGCATCTCTTGATGATCTTAGTGCTGTTTGAAAGGCTCCAGTCTGCCAAGAATAAAATTCTAGATCAAAACACTGAGTATCTGCAAATGTATAACAATTCTACTACTTATTCTTACTCATAAATTCTTTTCCAAACAATAACAAAAGGTAGCTGTTGTCCAAAAAAACAATTGTATAAAACACAAGTTCAATACTGGGCAAGTCCTGCTCTCAGGCACTCGCTCTTGTTTTTACAAGTCGGTGTCAGCCAAAGAACCCTGGCCCTTCATCAGAGTGTGTAGTGCACTGGTCTAAGCTTAAGGTTATCAGGTCACTCTTATCGAAGCCTCTCTTTGAAGTGAGCCCTGGCTCTGCTTCCCTCCTGATAAATACTGTATGCGGGCTTAGTCCGGGCAGACGTCCAGGTTGTGTGAAGGATGGAATAATTTCTGCTTGTGCGTGTTTAAGTGTGTTCCAAAACACTAACTAATATATTACAGAGGCTTTGCCAAAAATAATTTCTGAACATGATTTGATGCCGAAGAATGCAGCGTTGAATTTTTTAGGTGCAAACTCAAAACGGTTCCTGACCTCAGCGTGTCATCGTCTCACCTGCAGATGCAGCGCTCAACGTGAACAAAAAAAAAAAAAATTACATAAACAGACTAACAACTAACATTTTTCATCGCTGTGACATGATCCCAGGGTTTGTCAACACATGTTAAGGTTATTTATCTCATGGCCTTTCACAGCTAAATCTTTAATCTTGCACACAGATTAAGACAGCATACTAAACAGAAGGAATTATATGATTAGAAAGGCAACCCTGCTATGGTTACAGGGGTGTGTGTGTGTGTGTGTGTGTGTGTGTGTGTGTGTGTGTGTGTGTGTGTGTGTGTGTGTGGGGGGGGGGGGGGTGGTGGTTTATGAGCAGGAAAAAGAAATACAACTGCAAAGCCTGAACTCTAACCCCTCCTGACTTGGCTCCCAACCTTTTAGAGCGCTTTCCGACCTCTAACCTTTTGGGGCTGTTTGGCTGACCCAGGAAATTGTCCCGGGCCCCTCTTGACAACGAGTCAACGCCGCCTTCAGGACCATCTTTCCGACATTTGGTGAAAGGGCCGTAATGAGATCACAATGGAGAGTCCAACACTCTGAAATCATGCAGTGTTGACAGTAGGAGATCACAGCCCATGAATTTTACTTTTAAGACATCAGAAATGATGATAAGCCAACTGGTAACCATTATGCCGTTTGAAACTCGGGCCCGTATCCTTCAAAGAATTTCGAGAACACACACATTAACATCTCGGTTCCCTTTAGATTTTTTTTTTCCCTTTTCTTTCTTTCCTCTTGGTGACCACAGTGGATTGGCATGGCAGACTTTGTAGAGGGACTCTATCCGCCTAACACACCCCACCCCCCACCCCCCTCCTCAATCTAATACTGGCTTCTTTTGAAGTGTGGATTTTCTGGAGAAGTACTTCGGCAGCCCTTCCCCACCGCCCCACACCCAAATCTGTCTATTGATGTATCAGGGCCCCGGCTTTCATATGGGGGGGGGGGGGGGGGGGGTATGGTCCCTCGATTTTGGGTCCTGAGCTCTTTATTGTAATATACTGTATCAGGGAGTGCTTCTCTCCTGGTATGTGGGGATTGAAAGGAATGGTCATGTGCTGAACTGATTAAGAAGTTGGTGGTGACCCGAGGTTAAACCCTTGAAGAGGAGGGGAGGGGCAAAAACACAAAAGCAGTCGCAGCGAACGTGGTGGACGGATCGAGGTGGTAAAATGGGTCACACGAAAGGGGGAAAAAAAAAAAAATATATATATCTTGTCCCACTTGAGGAGTAGTGAAACTTTGCAGAAACGGAGGTCAAGCATTCGTCACACCCACTAATACCGAGGCCTCCCTCCTTCTTCTTCTTCTTCTTCTTCTTCAAAAAGTCGAGATAACCCCATAAAAAACTAACCTTTCAATTGTCTCCCTGACTTGTTTTGGAAAGAAACTTCTTCCTTATCGTACTCCATTAACTTGAGATTACCTCACTCCTGTCTCTCCCCTCTCCGTACCCTCGCTCCCTTCTCATGATTCAAGGCACCACCAGACTGTTTTTGTAGCTGGCTTGTCTCTTTGGAGGACTGGAGTAAACTGAATGGTGACAGCTTTGCCTGCCAGGCGAGTTGTGTGGTGCAGTGTCTGTATTGAGTCTAGTCTCGAGTTTTTTCACACCCCCCCCCCCAGCCCCTCCAGCCCCTCCCCGTCCTTCAGTCTCTCCCCCCTCGGTGTTTGATGAGAATCAGACAGATTTAGCCGAGGTTTGAGCAAGCGCAGGGGTCGGCCGGCTCTCTGCGCACCGCTGCTGCCATGCTAATAGTGGCACAGCCTGGGACCGCTGAGATTACGTGTTACCAGGCCGAGATGTCACAAGCCTGGGGGGCTTTTGTTACCTTCAAAGAGAGGCCTGGTCAGTCCTTTCCACCATTAGTTATCACAAATGACTCCGATGAAACAATGAATGAATGAAGGACGGACAAGGGGGGAATAGAGTCATGAACTGCAACACATCTGCTCAGCCAAAGTTTTCCTCCTTTTCTTTTTTCCATCCCATTTTACAGCCTATTGACAGGACTGTCCTAGAAACTCTTATTGCAGGATTTCCGCTTCTCCCTTTGACAATTAATTGCGGGCTGCTGTCCTTCCTGGCAACAAAGTTACATTAAAAAGCACTGACCCGTTTTGATGGTTAACTTAACCCAGCTGAGCAAAGCTTGCTCCAGCAATCAGATGTAACGGCATATTGCGTTTAATCTGGAAAAAGTGTGTTAAGGACTCTTTTCTTTTTAGCCTAAGTTGTCGTAAGGGGGAGGCGGATCGGAAATTTTCTCCCTGCCAAATTGGTGGTCAAAGTCGCAGCTTCTCTGCTCCAGCAGCATAACAGTGGCCTTATCAAACTCCTTTTTTCTTTTTTTTTTTTGCCACTCAAGTGAAGATGTCTCAATGCTGTCTTTGTAGGAAACTCTGTCAGTCAGTGCTCGGTGAAAACCGTGCAAAATTGAGCTAAGTGGAATTAATGAGCGAATTTTGCCCTCGAGACCTGAGCTGCCTCTGTCTTTGTTTGTTAAAGTGAGTGTTTTCACTGCGGCCCTTTTGCCCTGGCATGGGGGCCTTGCCAAGATCTCTTGGGTCCAACAGGTAATTCCCAGGCATTTCCCCTTGTTTGGCTAAAGGGGGGGGGGAGAAAGTAGCGTCTACCCATTCTACCCATCCGTGTATGTTAAAGTCATCAGCCAGTTGGAAAAAAAAAAAAAAAAAAAAACCCTGAAAAAAATGAGGTTGCTGAGGGCAATGGCGTCTTTAATGCTCATTACTTCATTCAGAAAAGATGTGTCCCATCCTGGGAAATGTTTTAAAACTGAGACATGAAGAAAATGGGAGAGAAGAGGCTGCCGTCTAAACGATACTCTCTCTTCTGACATCTGTCACGATATGAGGGGAATAAAGTTTACTAAACGAGGAGGAGATGTGTGTGTGTGTGTGAGTGTGCGTGTGTGTGTGTGTGTGTGTGTGCGTGTATTAATTGGCAGCATTTCCATTCAGCTTTGTGTACATCTGAAGGATAAACAGCACTTCTGATTCTGCTCAGATCTGTTTCAGCTAAAAGATGACCTCTCTTAAAATGAAATCGTGCCATTCATTTCAGCTGTCTTCTCCAGAGACATATCAGAGTCGTGTTTGTCTGAGGCTTTGATGGTTCGGCTTGTTAGAAAGTTCTGTCTGTGGCAATTACACTCATAACTAAACATCCCTATCCCATTTCAGAGTCTGAGGGAGAACTGACAGATTCTTTCTCAACTCTAAACTACCTACTAATATTATTATTCCTACAAGTCTTTGTAATATGCTGCTTTTGAAGTTGCATTACAAGAAATCAGTGTGTACAGACATGATCAAACTGTGACTAGGGAAAACGACTGACAATTAAACTTTAGAAAGATAAATGGTAAGATAAACTTCTTAGATCCACCTGGAGCTATTTAAAATATTTGTTTTGTTTTTTTTTTGCTGTAAATAGCTTCTTCATTTTCTTTGTGCATTGCATTGTGGGAGATTAGTATTTATCATCAGCGCAATCAGAAACGAAGCAGGACTAGTTTGCATACTGATATCTTTTGAGTGTACGTCACTAAGTTTTTTTTTCTGTGATTATTTTCATTATCAATTAATCAACTGATTATTTTCTCAATTAATCAGTGAGTTGTTTGATCTGTTAAATGTGGGAAAATATATTTTTTTAAAAACAAAAAAAAAAACTCCAGTCACAGTTTCACAAAGTCCGATGTCATTACCATCATCAAAGATATTCAATTTGTTATCACATAAGTGAATAGCAGCAGATTTTTTTTTTGCCTTCTTTGCTTGAAAAGTGAAGAATCACTTATCAAAGTAGTTATCAAGTAACGATCTGCTAATCGCTTAATCAAGTATTTCAGTATTTCAACTCTAAACACACAACGTACTGAAAAGAAAATGAAAAGAAAGAAAATATGTTGAATGTCATTGATCTGTGTATAAATTCTCCTACCGGTGTTTTCAGTGTATGTGTGAGCAGTTGTGTGTATGTGTGTGTGTGTGTGTGTGTGTGTGTGTGTGTACTGAAGGCTGGTGTGCTGCTTTGTAGGTCTTAGTGGGGATCCTCGCGGGCCCCAGTGGGAAGACGATAAAAGCCTTGTGTGACGCTGAATCACTGGCCTTTAGAGGATTTCCACAGCCCTGAAAGGCAACTGTGATAATTCAGGGACAATCCTACTCTGGTGGTCTCCCCACTGGGCGTACCTTAATAACTATATTAGCAATTAAGAGATGAGGCAGAGCCACGATCGGAGCCTGCGGCAGCCCTCGCAGATTGTCCCTTTTTCCCCTGATCTCGGCCGACTGCGGCCGGGCTTAATGGGCTCTGAGAAGACATCATCCATGTACTCTTTAACCCTCATTCATTATGGTCTCACCATAATAGATAACAGACTCGAGATAATGTCACTTGCCTATATAACACTATGCGCAGTGTTTATTTTCAGTCGCCGTCCCTCGACGGTTGCGCAACATAATAAATGAGCAGATCGCCGAACAGCTGAGGGTGACCGAAACTTAGAGGTTGAGGTTACAGATATGGGAATTTCACCCCCAATTTCAACACCTTCAGGCACGGTGAGTGATGTGGGGCCCAGACAGCATCTCTCCTGGGGGATTCTGGGTAACGTTCTTTCTGACAGGCATTAATGCAATTTGATTTTGACAAATTCACCGAGAGGATGACCCAGCTTCAAACTCATATTCATGTGTGAGAAAATAACGGATGAAGGATTGTTGAATTGCGAGACCACAAACACTTAGTGTGCATTTAGACATAAAATTATTATTTCAGTATTTCATCAGTAAAAAGCAACAATTAGAGAAAAGTCAAAAATATGGAATATAGTTTTATATTTATAGCTATGGTGTGTGTGTTTCCCCCCCCCCAGACAGAGTTTGTGACCCCTTAGAGGGATCCCGACCCCACAGGCTTTTATAGCTTCAAATCAATATCATGACTTTGGTTTTTAGTGGCGCCAACACCCAACAAGTAAGAAAGAAGTTCAGTTGTCGATATTCTGTATTTCTAAGAAGTGGGACGTAATCAGCTCTATCTGTGAAGAATTGTCTAAATGAGCTTGAGCTGTTACAATTTTCACAGACTGTTAATTTTTTTTGGCTGTTCTTGTTGTTTCATTGCTCCTGGAAGAGAAAAACACCCTGTGAGTCATTTACCCACAGAAACATAGCAAAATCTGCCACAAAAGTTTGGATGATTTGGTCTGTAAGCACATCACTCGTTTTTGTTTCTTTTTCTTTCTTTTTCTGGCACTTGCCACCTCGACTCTCCTCCTCCTCCTCCTCCTCTCCCAGCATCTCACAAACCCTGTGGTCAGCGAACGTTAAGAAGTTATGGATGAGCATACTGATTCCTCTGATGAGCAAACCCCCCCCGCCTTATTCTATTCTGTCCTAATAGGAAACAGGAGAGATTCATCCTCCAATCCGCCGTCCACCCCCGGAGGCCCATGATTGGGGATGTGTATGGTGGGGAGAAACCAGGGATGACAAATAAAGGCTGAACTCTTGAATGGCAAGGTTCTGCTTCCCGTGGCTCTGTTTGCAGCGTGGACCCCGGAGGCCATAGCCCCTCCGCCCGGGGGGTTGTCAGTTACTGATGGCACTGTTGTTGGTTCCAGTGTGAAGGGGGCCGAAGAAGCCCCACCACAATCCCACTTGTTAAATAGCATGAATTAATGAAGTGGCGGAGCTGGGAACTTCCTACCCCTGAGCAACTTGGGGGAAGAAAAAAAGAGGGCCACTTCCTTAGCATTTCTATGGGCCCCCAACTTCTTTTCATCCTGTCGGCCCCCCCCCCACACCCCTCCCGAAACCCCCACTTTTTTCCCCCACCCTCCTACACCCTCAAAAACTTTTTTTTTTTGAAGTCCTTTAATCCTCAGGATTTATGCCGAGTTGGGAACAGCAACTGATAAGCGGCCTCAATAAGCAAAAAATAAGATGGCTTTTGCAGAGTCGTATATGTAAATGCAAATGTGAACAGTGGTCATGGCTAACGGCACGGAAAGTTGAGATGAAAGAAAGTTGCAGATGTGAATGTTTGTGTTTCTGCTTCTTTCTTTTTTTTTTGGCTCCCTCACTGAAACACATCCTGCAAACCATTTTTTCTGGTAGCTCATTTTACAGCTCACGTTCCAACTTTGTCTCAAACTTTGTCTCTTCTCAAACCAACTTTGCCTCTGAATCTCGCTGAAATCTTTAAATATCCTTTCACAAGATTCTGTGAGGGATAAAAAACTGCCTCAGCAGCAGGACAGCATTCCCATGGTGCACCAGTCTCCATTTTTATTGCCGTACCTTCTTAATATACATTATTTATGAAACTAGTTGCTGGTTTATTAGTCTTATGTTACTTATGATGTCAGTTTTCTACACACCTGATTTACAGATAGGTAAAGACACAGTAACACTTTTATAGAACTGTAAACTGCTCTGGTGATGCTGATGGATGGCAGCAGCAGTACAGTACCTCTAGTGTTGCACATGACCACAGGGGGGGTCGATTTAAAATCCCCTTCAATACCAAACCCGGGACAATATTTATCAACCCTTAAGTGAAACAGCCCGGAGCCAAATGCCACCTGAGGGAGAATCATTCCTTTTAGATATGTGTCTTGCTGTTTCATGAGAATGCTGCACTCTTAATGGTCCATGAGGCTCATACTTGTTGATTTAATGCACTCCTAAAACGCATAGTTCACACATAGCAACGTGTAGGATTGCTTTTAGAGACGATGCACATGGATCCAAACATGCTGACACCCTTTGTCCTTTCATTCGGGGCGGACGAGTCAATTTTATGGAGACAGATTGGCCTTCGGACCCAGTTGCACCTAGACCTGGCTCATCTCAAAGTCCTCTGCAGCGGTCCCTGCAGTGAATCACTCGGACTCAGGCCGAGGCAGCTTTGCAGATAACACAGATCCCTTTGAGGTAAAGGCTGGTTGGCCGCCAGTTCCCTAATGGGAGCTTGTTTATACTTTGAGTTTTTATCTGTTGTGAAGGGCCCTCCACCGTACAAAGGCTGGAATTCCTCTCGTAAAAGCTCGATACTGCGGTGCAAAATCACGTAAATAAATAAATGAAAGGAATAATCGGTCAAGGTGGGTGGAAAGGCAGCTGTACGCCCGTCGCATGCAACAAAAAGGGGATTCGATGGTATCTCCTGCGCCTGGACCAGACATACATGCAGGGTCCACTTTGCCGTGAAGGGGGAGTGTAAACATGGCCTCAGAGCCTCGGCTCACTTGCTCATTTTAGGGGCAAAACACTTTAAAGACTCTGATCCCGAGCTGTGATAGGGAGCTTTCCATAATGCCTTTCTTCCAAGAGAGCAGCATTTACGTGGCGACTCCTGCGGGCAAAGTAACTGATGTAGACGTTTCAATGTCTGGCCGCACCAATTTTGATGGCGGCCATTTATTGCAGTTATTATTGGGTGATTATTGTGGGCTGTTTTGGTAATGCACAATTATGGTTCATTCATTGAATGTTATTTCAAGCATATCAAATCTATTTTCAGCCTCATGTAGAAGAAACAACTTGCCTGGTCGGTTGGAAAACAAACATTAACACTTTTGTGCATGAAGCCAAATGACTCCCTTGCATGAAAATAATGCCGCTGGAACAAAATTAGAATTTGAGTCATTTCAGTTATCAAGTGAATTAGGCAGAATAGACATTTATTGTGGTAACACTGGTGCAGTAACACAGTCATATAAGTACATTGGGTTCCACCAGCTATCTGTAAATCCTTCCTAAGTTTTAGTAGCTAGACTCAAACTTGTGATTTACTTAATCAAGGTGAACTAATTACACTTAAGAAATAGTTAAAGACTAAGACTAAAGAAGTAATGTGTAAATCTGTTTCTTGGAAACATTTGAATTAATCAATTATTTATTCTGTATAGCCTACACATGGAGAAATATGTGTAGCTAGTTAGCAGTATTCATGCAGTTTAGCTTGAGCGGGAAATTACCAAATTATGATAATGTAACCGATGCTATTCAAACATTTAGCCTACCTTTATTAGCATACTACATTAGCAAGCTAATGTTAGTTCTTTGCAGTTAGCTAGCTAAGTTAGCTACTGGCAGTTACTAGGTGTAAATATTTAGCAACAACTAATCTTCATATCTAATCTCTAGTTTCTGTACAACTTGTTAAAGTTTAATCATTCTTAAATCACTGCTTCATAAGCACTTAGATTATAACCAGGCTAAGTTTGAATTTAAGGAGAACAGCCAGTCCTTGGACTTCATGGCAATGAGAGCCCTCAAAACAAAAAGAATAGTCTTCAAACAGGCAGCGTGTTGTCCGAAAGCACCTTTCACTGCGTGTGATTTACTCAGTTTCCCGCCCAGCTTGTTAGCTGTGATATCACGGCAGCAACCCCAGAATGAAATAATGAGCAGGTCATAGACTCTTCCCATGGACAAAACACTGGGAAGTGACCAGCTTCAAGCCGCGCGCCGAGCTCCCTCGCTGCTGTATTTCCCTGTGAAGGAACCCCTGTGGACGCCGTCTGACTCTCACCCCCCTCTGCAACAAAGACCAGAGGAGCTGCAGGTAGCGATGCTAAACCGGCTCCTGTTTTTTTTTTTTTTTTCCCCAATAAAATGGGAGGGAGGGCCTCAGCGAGCACCCCTTTGAGAAGTTTATGAAATTAACCAATTAGGACCTGCAGGGTAGTGAGATAGAGACAAGAAAGGAAAAGAAAGACCCTTCTCTTTCTCTCTCCTTCTTTCACACACTCAAACACTCACACACACACATTGCCCACTCTCCCAAAGCCCAGCATGGATTAATCACTCTGTCTGGGCGAATGAATGGTCGTTCACATCGCGTTGGCCTGTTATTTACAATTAAATAGTTAGACAATAAAACTCACGCCGTGGAGTCTGCTCAGTCCTTCATGGCCTGCTCTCACTGCACTGCTTTGTCCTTATTTTGTTTTTTTTTTTTTCCTCATTTTTCTTTGTCTTCTCTCATTTATCTTTACCTCTTTATGTTATTTCTTTCTGTTCTGTTTTGTTTCTTTCCTTTGCATTATCTTCCACTTTTCTCTCTCTTCCCTTCACACGTTTTCCTATTTTTTATTTTCCCATTTTCTGTTCTTCTTCTGTTTCTTATATTTCTCTGGCATTTTTTTTTTCTTTTTAGTATGTCCTGTACTGCAGTTCTCAACATCCCTCCCCTACCACATAACTTTAACTTTCCTTCGCAATCTGTCTTCTCCTTCTCTATTTTTCATTCTTTTTCCCGTCTCTCTCTTATTTTGCTAAGAAGGAGCAGAACCAGATAATGAGGCGAGGAAAGGTCCCGGCCCATTAGCTTTCGATGGAGTAGATCAGCAGATTTGTATGACTTTTTATGTTTTTATGGCGTCGAGTCAGTTGAGTCAAATCACTCGCTGGTAAACATATTGATACGTTGACTCACGCGGCCACATGCACACCAGAGCAGCTCTGCACAATAGCATGGCAGCAGTGTGTAGCCCGTTTACTTCCTAAGTACGGGTTGTTGGTTTTCCGAAAACACTCTTAATACAGTCGTACAATTGAGAAATTGTCATGAAACCATGTTTACTCTTATCTAATCATTTTCTGTGTGGGTGAAAGTCGTTTCTGTTTTAATAGAAAAGTAAATGCCAGTAAATTGCTTCGTCTGAAAGGAAGGAAACATGGTCTTATGTCTCCAACGAGAAAGAAAAGGAAGGAAAAGGGGATTTTTACATGATTGGAATCTAATAATTAGCATTACTGTTATCCATTAATACTTCAAAGTCTGTCCAGTACCACAAAAACAGGAAAGAAAGCAGCGTGTTACCACAGCTGTACAATAATGTCACTGCAGGGATTCTGATGTTCGATGGGTGTCAGCTCTGTCGTTCTGTCTTCCACCTTGGGTGCCAGTTTGGTGACCAATTTAGGTTCAATGGAAACCAGACAACCCAAGTTTTCAGCGTTCAGTCTATCAAAGGACGACTAAGTGTAGAGATTAGGACTTAGACTTGGTCTCAGTTGGTCTGAAGGGCGTCTTGACATCTGTAATTTCGAGTTTAAGGCCATCGAGTATCCAGAGAAGCACTCATTTTATTGCATTCGCTCCCCAGATTGGCACATCCTGCCCGTCGGACCATGATTACTTCTTCTCTCTGTGCGTGTGTGTATGTATTTCATACATGTAATTTGCAGCAGTACCATTCATTCACTTCTTCAGTCTGGAGGTAAAATTGCAGCGTGCAGTGGCAGGGTGAAAGAAGTTACATTTCAGCAATAAGCTCAGTCTTTGTTAACAGTTTCTATGTTACCTTTATTGTGAAAAACAATACAAACAAACACAAACAGCTCAGAAAACATGAAATAAGTGAAGACACATATACATGTACACATAGACACGTACACAGTTACCCTATATTCATATCTATGCTTTCAAACACACATTCTCACACCAGAGCCGTGCAGACAACAGAGGCGGTCGGAGGACAGACGGCGACTTGTGTCCAGCAGTATACGGTCAGTCATATCCCCCTGAGACTCAGCATTTACTACAAAACAAATAACAGGAAGCTGCGCTGGCTGCGCTGCGAGAATTCCAACAATCCCCACCCTTGTGTTTCGTTGCCTTCCCTCCTCCTGCTGACTTAACTTTACGACCTCCTTCAGCCTCGTGTCGCCTCGGTCAGAGCTGGCCCTGAGTGGTTTGACACTAAGCAGTGGCACTGGGTATTGTTTCAGACACATTGTGGCTCAGGGATTGATTGTTTGTCCAGTTTTTTTTTTTTTTTTGTTGTTGCTTAATTTAGAAGCAAAGACCAAAGAAGGAAAAGGATGGGAGAGAGTTTTTTTGTGGTATAAAAGACAATAAAATAGACAGAAAACATGGCAGTAGTCTGGATTGTTGCAGGGTTTCAGTCTCAAAGCTGCTCTTTGTCAGCGTGTCCTTTTTTTTCCTGTGCTATGCGTTACTTATTGCAAACGCAGACGCAGAGTTTGCCTCGGAAACTCTTGGTGCCATCTCAGATCTTCCTTGCTTGAGTCAGAAGCAACTTTTTTTTTTTTTTTTTTTTCCACAGAGAGTTCTTCCAAGTAATTTGTAAAAGTGGTCTGCTAAAAGCTTTTCCTCCTTTGAAACCTCTTGTTCTGAAATGGAGAAAGGCGCTATTTGAAATCTCTGTCACATTTCCTCCGACTAAATTACTCCTGACATCACAGTAAACGGATGAGTTATTTTGTTAGGTTATTTTGTCTATTATAAACAGTCTTGTGATGGATAATTGAGCCAGCTGTTGTCTCCCAAGCTCTCCATGGATCTCAAATAATTTCTTAAAAAATTAAGTGGTAGTTGCAGCGTTAAAACTTTTTTATTTTCTACTGTTAATCTCCACACTTATAGCACGTATTATATGAGCATATAGCCTCCAGTGGTGAGTAACACTAGTTAGGTTGTAAATCCCACATGCTGGTTGTAAAGCTGATTTACAGACATGATGGTCGCAGTCGGTTACAATTTGAACTAAATCTGGCTAAGCTCTGTTTATCTTCTAAATCTGGATGCTGGAGAACGTTTAATTAGTGTCAATAGTGGTTTAATTATCCCATTCGTTTTCATGTCATAGATTATGGCCAGCGTGCTGCACTGTATAAATACACTTGTGTTACACTTGTGGAATGCATGGAAAATGAAGATGTAGTACCCTAAAATCTGACATCCCCATACTCAGCAAATAGATCTCGATCATGCCTGGAGAGAAGGTTAATCTTTATACTGTGTATATCTGCTGCTTTATATTTGATCATAACAAAGTGCAGGCCTCTTCTGACATAGATTTTAATCATAATACAGCAGCAGGGATTTATGTTTCATACTTAAACATGAACCAACTTTGGACAATGTCATCAAGATAGAAATAAACAGCCCGGCCGAGCGAAGACGGAGAGGTTTGGAAAACTGATTACAGGCCTTCGATTTCCAGCCCACACTCGACCAAAGAATCAACATATTTACTGTATAACATTTCAGGAATAGATGAGAAGAGAGACGAAACAGAAAAAAAAAAAGGGTGTTTAACAGAAAATAGCATCACTCTTTTCAATTGCCAGCTCCAGGGTGTTTGCCAATAACAACATCGAGGGGAGTCTGTTGCAAAGAGGAGTGCACTCCTCTGGATGGATTACATTTACAACCTTTAATAAACTCTGCCCAATAAAAAAAAAAAAAAAAAAGCTGATCGCTGTTGTTCTTTTGGCAGCACGGTGCAAACACTCTACCTTTATCTCATCTCCTAAAAAGCAGACTAAACTACATTTAGGGTATTTGGGGTAAAGGTTTTATCATCTGTGCATACACTGTACTCTGCCCTTGGTTTGACTTATAGAGGATAAATGGCATGTGTAATCATTGTTTGTTTTTATACGTGTGCGTGAGTGTGTGTGTGTGTGAGTGTGTGTGCGCATGGTGATGTGTGAGTGTAGGTGAGATAACGCAGAATACGTCAGCCAGAGCTTAGATTAGGTTCAGACCATGTTGAGTGATTCACTTCTGGGTTATCTTAATTCTTTAAGATAAGGTGGACAGTTCTCAGACTCCCACACTCTCACTCTTTCTCCATGTTGGATCCTACCTGTGCGTCTGCATGCATGTACGTGGATGTCAGCGATGGGAACTTGGCGTCGATGCAGATAAGTCGTAAGCGGCCAAACACCGGTAACGTGACCCATTCGGTTACTTCAGTTCCCCGAAGCGAGCCTGAATAGACACACAGCATTCAGTCTTCATCTCGCCAGCATTGCGTTCACATTTGGGTTTAATTGGCCTGCATTCAGTACAGTGCGATGGCCTCGAATGGCTCATAGTTGAGACTTCGGCCAATGATCTATTCTCCAAAGACAAATGGCAAAACTGTAATAGCACTTATTTTCTTAACCCCTGGCCAAAGGATAATGAACATCTGCAAAAATTACACATCTTAATAACATTTTCCAAACGGCTCTCCATAGATTTGTTTGACATCACTTCATCCCCCTCCCCCCCTCCTTTCCTTCGCCATTTTTACCCCAAAATTTCACATGGTGCCCTCAGAAACCCCCCCCCCCCCCCCCCCCCCGACTCTCGGCCCAGGCGTTCCCACTCGCAGTGACAGACACCATTCATTAGTGTCCCGTATTTGTCCATGCTGCTCAGTCTCTTCTAAACAAAGGAGATGAAGCAAACACCCAGGAGTGTCTAATGGTCTCCCCAGCTGTTGACGCACTAATTGCGGAGGCCTCGGGGCGCCACGTATCTGTCCTTGAGGGTCGTGATGGATCTCTGAGAACAGTTGCAGATGAGAACGGTCGTAGATGAGACAGCACGCCCAGAGTTCGGCCTCAGCACAGAGAGGATGGCATATATCATCCCCCATTTTGATAAATAGTTTCCTTTCCCAAACACAGCTGCTTAGTCAAATTTAGGTCCTTTTTTTTCTTCTTTTTTTTTTCTCCCCCGCTGCCCCGAGAAGAAGCGAAGACATTGTGGATAAATGTTAGTGTCCAGCCCACCTGAAATCACTCAGTGGTGTATGGAGAAGTGCTGTATGGGATACAGTGTGGGATGCATTATCCATGTCCGCCTCTGGAACACTGTTTGACCGTTCTCAACTGTAAATCTTCAAGCAGTCGTCCCATCTGTTGATATTCCTTACAGCCTTAAAACTATTTTCTATGTGAAAACATGTAGAGATGAGTCAGCTAAATTCTGCAAATAGTTGCAGCTTGTTTCAGGGTCTACTACTTAAAGTTATTGTAACATACCTTTACAGTACATTACAAGTAATATGAACCAGTGTTGTACCTGACTTGGAAGAACCATAAAGTTGCATTCAAAGGCCTACATTTAGTATTGGCTCCCTCTATGTTACATTAACATGGCCTTGCCTCCACATACTTGAACTCTTTTACTGGTTAGTCCCCTCTGGTATGCAGTAATAGCCACAGAATGTAAAGTACAGCACTTGATGCCATTTGTCATTGTTTGACAGATTAATCCAAAGCACCTCACAGCGCCACGAGACCTTTTCAAACCTGGCAGCGAGCATGATACACTCTAATCACAGAGCTGCAATGGTCCACAGTTATTCAGAGTGACACAGTAGAGCAGTAAACCAAGTTGATTCATTAATAAAGTGAAGTTTAACTAATCATTGGCATTAGTAGGAAATACAACATCACAAATAAAACTCTTCCTCCAGAGCTCTAAATCAGAAATATACTACTAGTCAGTATTTTACCACAGTAGGAACAAGTAAACTAGTTAATTGAAGCAGAGAATCAATAGAAAAATCTTAAAGCGGTACAGTGTACTATCACCACAAAGTCCATTACCACTGAGCCAGTTCTATGCACCGATGAAGACCGTGTGAAGCAGTTGAAAGTCCCCCAAAAAAAAGCTAGTTACTGAACCTCGAGTTGGGATTGTTTTGTCAAACTGCTATTTAAAAGGTCAAGAATTATCATTCATGCTTAAGTCAAGTATACAAATATCACATATATTGTTTTGGTGGAGTTCATAGGCCCATATCAACATCAACAAGCAATGCAAAGTCTCGCTCGACTAATCATATTGATTTGTGATTTGCTGTTATGTGTGAGAAGGAGATGTTTTTTCCATTGTAAGTTAAAATGTCCCACTGGCACTGGCTCAATTGGACTGTCTGAAACTGATGATCTGAGGTTGGAGACTCAGACCATTTTGAATTTTCAGCAAAAGCAAAAGGAAAGTTTTTGTTCCAAAGTGTAACTGGAAAGTTTTATTCTGAAGGAAGAAACTCTTCTCAAACAAAGTTATCATAGAGAGATGACTCATAACACTTGGCATTTATAAGCAATAAGTAAACATTTAAGTGCTTCAAAACAAACTATAATGTAGCTGTAAGCAGAAGATAGTGAATGAAAATATAGTAAAATACAGTTTTTATTGTATAAAATTTGTCTTCACAGGAGGAATTCTAATTGTTGACAAATATTGTACATTAATAGACACTTAAAACACTATATCATGTATTAAATGCTGCTCATTAGTGGTAAATGGGCTCAGAGTAAAGTGTTCTTGATCCAATTTTGTGGAATGTGTTTTTATTTTCTGAAGCCGATTCCTCCCCTTTAAGTGTTTAAGAATGGTCCAGCTGTATTAATGCATTCACTTTTTTATGCTTTCACACACACCGCCTGGCCAAATGTCCCGCTGTTGCATTGATCTGATGAACAGAAATGACATAATCTTGCAATTTTCTCTGAGAATGGGATTGTCACCAGAGCAACGGAGAACTATTTTCAAATTTTGCCTGTCAGCGCTGCGTTCATAAAGATATGCGCCGCTGGCCCGGCCGTTCCCTTTTGTGAGAGTCGATAAGAGGGTGACGGTGAAAGAGAAACGGAGATAAACTTTAGACGTGTGTTTTCGGGAGAAAGTACTAAGTGAGAAAGTGTGTTAGCGTTATGAGGTGGATAAGGAGGTTTTAGCAGTGGAGCTGGTATGTCTGCCAACTTCATGTGCTAACGCTATCGTATCACCCTGTCTGCTCGCCTCTCACACCTTACAACTCTCCTCTTGTTTAAATGCCATTCATGGATCAGTCGCAGTCACACGTTTCTCAGACTGGTCTTTTTTCCTGATTTGGATCCTTTAGTTCAGCAGAAAACAAACAAACAAGCAGTCATTGGTGTGAGATTATGTCAAAATCTTCTCACGGCGCCACAAACCCTCCTCCCCTGTCTGTTTGGTGTTTGTTTCACGTGAGCATGTTTGGCTTTCCAGTAATGAGCCTGATCTGTAAAGGTAACAAGCAGGCCAGGGAGTGCTTTTGACAATTCCTTCCCCCGTCTGTCTGACCTTAATCTGGATTAGTTGATTTTTTTTCCCTCGGATTAACAGCTTGTGGTTCAATTAAACATCACGCAGCCCAATGGGTTTGAATCATGGCATTAGAGTGCTGCAGGGAGGCTCGAAGCGTAACTGAAAAAAAGCTTCAGCTTCAGTGTTTCCTCCGTGGGAATCCAGGCCTCTGGCTGTCCGGCCAAACCATCTGGCCTGGAGAGGTTTTTCTGGCCTACCAAGTCTTAGGGCTACCGTGCAATGCAAAGGCATTCCTAGACAATGTGGAGACATACAGGGAGGCGGTAGCTAAAGGGTTAGAAAGACTCTCTCTGAAAGGCCGTTTGGGTTCTTAACTATGAAAACATTCCTCAGAAGTATAATTTTTTTTTTTTTTTTTGCTTGAGTTAAAGCTTTATCCATAGAAAGGACCTTATTATAAAGGAAAAAAGGTTCGACTGAAGTCATGTGAAAGACAAAGTGGAGAGAGGAGAGCTAGTACTCTCTCCAGCTAGCTTTTTTGCCTGTTTAGCTCGCTAACCTCAAATAAGCCATTTTAGCATACCGCTGTCAAGGGAAGATAGGTAGCATCTCCAATATCATCACTCCTGGTTATACAAAAGAGAGCTGGCACTCTCTCTAGCTTTCTTTTTAGCTTGTTTAGCCAGCTTGTTAACCTCAAATTAGCCAATTTAGCCCACAGCTGTCAAGGGAAAGGCGGTTGTTAGCTTGCATTAACTCCAATATCAATTCCTTGTTATAAATGACCTACAAAATGACATTTCATTAAGATTTTTCAGTTACAGTTTTAGTTCTTTTAGCATATGTACTTGCATTTGGAGCACTGTGGTCCTTTAATTTCGCACAGTTAGGCCTAAGGTTTTTTTGTAGTACATAAAAATAACATAAACTATAGAGTGCTGAGGCAGTAAAAAAGACCAAGAAGGACTCATTCATTGTCTCTTATTTTCGCATTTCTCACTATGTTTAGATGTTAGAATATGTAAGAAAATCCAATGAAATTAGTTTAAAAAATGCTTGTGAAACTACAACAACTCAAGCAACTGCAAAGTCCACAGTTTGAACCTGTGCACAGACTGGGAAAACATGGAGAGACGAACCTGAATGAGAAACACCTTCTCAATAAATAACATTTAGGCGCCCTTGAGAAAGGCACTTAACCGCTCATTCAAGCCACAAGTGCTCAAATAAAGCCTCTCAGTTGCCAACAGTAGATGGCTGTGTTTGCACTGAGCAGCTCCCAGGTGTGAATGTGTGTAACCGTGTGAATGCGAGGCAGGTGACTGTGTGCTCAGCAAAAACCTTTTCTCTGGCTGGAAAGATAAGAATTCATTGGTCCGCTGACGAACCGAGCCCAGTGTCAGATGGAAATTATATCACTGTAACGGAAAATAAACCCCTCGCTGTGTGGCCGTCTGGTGTGCTAAATTACACAGAGGAGGCGGGGATGCACGGTAGCATTTATATTTGGTAGATTGTTTTATTATTTTTTTCTTAATAATATGACTATTGTTTAAATAGGTAGGTATAAACAGTTGTGGCCCAGGGCTGGATTTGCTTGAAACCCGAGCTTCATGTCAGAAGAATCTCAAATGAAAGAGGAGCTCTGGTGTGCAGTGGAAAAATAGAAACAGGAATTAAGACCTAGAGAGGGAGAGGAGTCTAGAGGGCTGTGCACGTGAGGGTAGTGAATGGATTGGACAAAGTAAAACTAGAGAGATGAGCCATTAGTTAGACTGACTGTGGATATTGAAGGTTTGTATTGCCAAGAGCTGACATTCTCTGCTACACGGCTTCATTATCAAGTTATGTTTAGGGATTCTTTCAGAACTTAGTCATTATCGAGCATTAGAAACAGCAGCTGGACCGTCATGGGGTACTCCTGACTTTCATTCCTCACTATGTGTTTGTAAATGCCCTAATCTTTCAAGCTCCATGTTCCCAGTTGCAGGTTTTCTATCAAATATTCAAGGTCTCAAACCGAACTAAAGATAACCCTGAAATCCTCTGGGATATTTTCCCAGATTTTGCACAGCTGTTTTCACAGGCAGCGAGGTAGTAAAAGACAAAATTGACCTCGTGCATAGGTGGATGGTTTTACGAGTGCCCCTTTAAGGTCACAAGAAAAAGTATTACTTCCTTAATGTGATTTATTTCCTGTAGAAACAGGATGTGTATGGCAGGACGTAATACAATGAGGGATCAATGTAAAATATAAACAACTTAATTTGACTGAATCAGGAGGGTGGGGTTGTTCAAAAAGAGGTTGGTTTGATTTTTAAATTATGCTAGTTTATACTGCACATTTAAAGTTTTTCAGGGTGCTACTATCCTTCAGAAACGGTAGCTGTGATTGAGTAGTATTTTTAAACTGCAGAATTAATTCAACACAAACACACTGAGTCATCTTTGTAGCTGTGTTTGCGAATGAAAATCCACCGTATCAAGATTTGACCCCTGATATCCGACATTTAGTGAAAGGCCAGTATTGGCACAACATGTTGGTCTAACACTTTGGGACACTGTAGAACAAAGACAGCAGTACAGCTGAGAGAGGGGCTGAGAAAAAAAGAAAAAAAAGTGCGGAGGGGGGGTTCAGGAGGAAAGAAAGGGAGGTTAAGAGGAGGGGAGAATAAAGAGAGAAAAGGAGTGGAGAGGAGAGACAAGAGGCCCGATTGACTTTAGGGCCTCACTTGTCTTTTTCTGGTCTCTCAATTGCTGCCCTCATTCCCCTTTTCCACTCTCTCACCCCCCCACCCCCACCCTTTCCCTCTCTCTGTCCCGTCGTCGGGCCAAGTGGTTGGTTTCGTCCGTGCATGCCGGCGGTGGTGGGGCAGACCGGTGGAGGTGGAGGTGGTGACTGCTCCTGTCGGTGACTAGATCATATGTGACACTGTAAGCCCTTTTACCCAGGCACAGCCCTTCTTAAATCCTCCCGTCTGCACTGACTGACACCGACCAGACGTCCAGAGGCTTAGACGTTAGTAGCTTTTTTCTTTTTTTTTTTCTCCCCCTGCTGACCTGGATGACGTGCAACCGTCAAACCAATGTTTTGATTTTCTGACGTAGCATCCACAAACCGCCCGTATGGTTGTGATACTGGCACAGTTTGCGGCCATTTGGAGGCTTTTTTTTTCCTCAATCCATAACAAGTCACGAAAGTTGTACTGACAGTTTGTGGGTAAATATTGTTTTCATTATGAGGACGTCCTTTTACAACTAACACTAACATAGAAAAAAAAAGCTGAACTTATTCTATAACATTGTATGCGCCTTAGGATAACGGCGGCTGAAGATAATCTTCTTTGCGTGTTTCCAAACAAGAAATTTGTGTATCTGTGTTGCCCGAAGCTGTTCAGTCTAAACATACCTCATTAAGATTTTGGTCCCGAACACGATGCGCCCTTTTCCCTGGACGCACTGTTTAAAATTTTGTGTAAATGTTGTATTAATATGTCACTTGTCAGGGCTCTGTTTGTGTGTTCGCCTGGGCGTGGAGTGATTTTTGGGATACACTGTATATCTTATGTTTCATCCCCACGTTGTTTGCCACAGATATTGATAATGAGTTTTGATTTTTGCTGTTGCTATTGCGCCTAGACTAAACAATTTCCCCGCTAGTAAACACCAACTTTGTTGGACTTTGGTTGTTCACTGTTTTAAGAGGCCCTTTGTTTGAGTGATTGCTGATTGCTGGTTTCACTTCCCAAGTCAGAGCACGAGAAGGACAGCATTGCTCTTTTGTTGTCTGAGTATTTCTTTCTGTCAAATTCCCAAATACCCACAAGTCTTGTTGTCTGGGCGGTCTGTCTACTTTTTTGGGGGTAAAAGTCTGGAAGATTTATTTAAAGGAAGAAGTGATAGAAATGAAGAACAGAAGTCATCTGCTTTCTCCTATTTTTCTTTTCCCAATCGCACAAAATACATGCCAGGGCTACAGGAGAGGTCAACTAACAAATGACACCCTTGTGCTAAACTGGGGTTTCGACCCCGGCTCCCACAATGCAACTGCTCCGCGGAATTAATCATCACCTCCTGACCTCGTGCACTGACCCTCTAAACCCCAGAGAAACCCAAAGGTGTTATGGATGATAGTAAGAGACGGAGAGAAAGGAAGAGGAGAGTGAGAAAAAAAAAAAAGTCTTGAGAGTATGAGCTGTTTCCTCTCATGGGGGCGTCTATGGGCCCTTTATGAGTTGACAATTAATAGTCTCTGTAGGTTTCCTGAATGGGGAATTGAGACGAATTGTCTCTTGGCTATTCAGCTGCGTTCAAGCGTGCCGCCAGACAAAAAAAAAAAAAGAAAAAGAAAAGAAAAAAGCGATGGCTGCGAGGGCGAATTACCCATAAGGCTGTTTTTGAAACATTTCCTTTTTGTTTTGCAGACATAGGCCCTATGGGAAGACCCCCATACTCTCACACACACACACACACTTACCCGGTGAAGTGACCATTTCAAAAACACCAGACATCTGCCAAAACAGAGCCGCTATAAAATAGTGATCTTTCAACAACTCCTCTTATTGCGGACCGTTTAGCCGCAGGACCGGTGAGAGAAAACAGATCATATTGAGGCTGACATTTGTTTGTTCGTGCTTGACGTCTGAAGGCAGAAATTATATTCGCTCATTTCAGTAGCCGCAGAGCGACATGCTATGTGTCAGTCGCTTTTTTTTGCTTTACACACAGCGATGCATTGATGTTATGGCCGTGCCTTAAATCGAGAAGAGAGTGCCTCAAATTATGTGGAACTCCAAAGGAATGACGAGCGGGGCTCTCGCTCCGTGGAGAAAAGTTCTGGATAAAGCGCAAAGGATGAAGCTGGGAATCGCCATGAACAGTTGGAGATAATGAAATGTGCAGGCAACATGGGAACGCTATTGAAGTTTTTTTTTTTTTTTTTTAATCCGCTAATGATGTCTTAGAGCCCTAGAATTCGTCTTTGGCCACAGGATTTCTTCCCATGCTATTTTGTCTTGGGGGCTGAAGTGCATACAAATGGCTTGTTAATTAAGATGGATGGTACTTCTAAAAAGCCCATCTTCATGATAATAAGAGAGAGTTAAACATGTGGAGCCTTGTAAAGACCTCCGTGTAGCCTGGAAGTGCGTGCGGAGGTATGTGTGCGGCATGAAGGGGAAGGTGGGGGGTGGGGGGGGTGCCCTTTACCGTCACACATGTATGAATGAGCATGTCATATCCTACCGTGTGATTGGTGCACACAGTTTGCATTTTCATCCATTTGTATCCGTGTGTGTGTGTGTGTGTGAAAGAGAAAAGAGAGGCAGAGCTATCTCAAGGCCCTCCAGTCTGTTTCCATGAATGGCCTCAGCAGGGGGAAACTGTCCCTCATTGTCAAGTTATTTGGCAGAAGTCCTTTTTACGCCACCTCATGTTAAATTCATCAACATTTCTCTGTCATTTTTTTTTCTTTTGCCCCTCAGACTTGTCTTCAGATCAGGTTTTCTTGCCAAGCTGTTTCCTGCTGAGGCCTAAATGACCGCCGCAGATGTATGGTGCACCAAAAAGAGCAGTAGCTTTCATGGCGATGGGGCAAAAAAAAAAAGAGAGGGTTATATCTTGGATGAGGAATAACTCAAGTCAAGTTATGTGGTGTGAAGCTGTATTTTCAAGAGTTTGATTAGGGAAGCCATTGTATTAAAACTGCATACTCCAACCCTTGAGAATAGTCATCAACTTAGTTAGACATTCTGCCTATTCGCTTTTTGCTGAGCTTTAGATAATAAGGTCAGTACGACTCTGTTTGTAACATACAGAGCCGGAATCAGGAAGCTATTAGCTTAGCTTAGCATGAAGACTGGATGCAAGGGGAAATGGTTAGTTAGGCTCCCTTAAAAGTTCAAAAATACACCTATAAACGCTTCTAACTAATTAACACAATGTCTCTCTGTTGTTTAATGTGGACAAAATGTAAAAAAACAGTTTGTGTGTGGAGTTTGGTGCTTTAACAATATTAATTAATTAACAACAGCTAGATGCGCTGACTTCCAGGAGTCTTGTCATCGCTGTGAGACTGTCGGGCAAATAGCAGAAGTTCTGGGTGGGTGGATTTTACATTTTAGTTTGTATTTTCAGTCTTGATGAAACTAATCGTTTCTCAGCTCCACCTCCAGAGTTATTGATCATCTCATCTAACGCTTGGTGAGGGAGTGTTCCCCCGGATATCGAACTCTTTTAAGACCTTTCAGAATTGCCTGTTCTGAGCCATGGTGTAAAATAAAATGAAATGGTGCAGAAATCAACACACAGAAATCAATTTGTTAATATCAACACTAATGTGTAGCACCCTCAAAAAGCAATAAACAGTTGTGAAATCTAAACTTCTGTCTGTTGTTCCAAGTTATCACTTCAGCTACTGTCTCATTTTTAGTTTGGTCAGCAGGAGCTGACCCCCCCCACCCCTTGTTCACACACACACTCTCACAAACACGCACACACTGCCCACCCCTACTCTGTTGCTCCTCCCAGTGTTAATGTTTTCAGGGGTTTTTAACATAAACGGCTGCTGCAGGGGGTGCCTGGGGCTTTTCACACAACAATTCCGAGTCCTGTTTTGGATTAAAGTTGGTTTCCACACCAACCCTTATATACACACACATGCACACACACACACACATGCCTGACTCGTTATCCTCCGCTCCTCTACTAACACTTGTTTAAATGAAGTAAACAGGAGTTTAGTATCGTCTTTTTTCAATTTTTCACCTGATGTGTTGAGTTCACCTTTAGTCCAACGCTGAATGTAAACCTGACTTTATGATGTGTATAGAAACTGGCTTGCAGATCAGTCTTACTAACCTGCTAATATACAAATAAACAGCGGAAACCCTTTGTCTTTATCTCGACCCCGAAACTGAAAGGGGACAGATTTCAAAACTATAACCCGCTGCTGCAAACAAAACAAGTAGATGGGGCAAAGTCTGAAGAACAACACACTGTATCTTTGATGCTGTCTGAATCCCCAACCATAACATTAACCATGATGGAAACGACATCTAATGAATTGATAATCAAATCACTCCTGAACATCATTGCAGTAGTATAATTGTTTAGCCTGGATATCTAGGTTACAGAATTAGCTTACTGCATGGGGGAGATGTCATCACAGATGTGACTGGTTAATAATTAGGTCAAATCGAGACAGAGATCTTTCACTAATGCGTTTTTCTGTCTCCCCCCCACCCACCCACCCAGCTCCTGTAAATCTCAGGCATTTATCAGTGGTTGACAGCAACTATGAAATGGATGCCATAATAGTCTTTAAAGCCTCTCTAGAAGTCTTGGAAACCAACACTGGCTTTAGAAAAAGATGCCTGATATCTACTGTATCTCACTTAGATTTAGCATTTATCTGTTCAAATCCTCCTGATGTGAAGCCTGGCATTACAAACTGGGCCATGTGGAACAATCTTCCCCAGCTTATGCATATTTATGATGTCTCCAGACATATAAAATGGAGCTTGCATCAAAATAATACGACTTTCCCGGGCATCACCATTGATTGAAGAATTACTCGGATCTCTTATTTAAGTGCAAGTAAGATCTAGCAGTGAAATACACTCATGTATCAAAAGTGCAAGTACTTCTGGTGAATAGTGGTCCCTTTCAGAGTGTTAAGTTATTGATGCATTAACCTGTGAGCTATATTTTTATGCTGTAAGTGATCCAGGTTGCAATGACTCTGACTTCTTCGTTTAAATTCCAGTAATGTGTTATGTTGCAGCTGTCGGATGAAAGCTGAAGCTTGTATCTCCGATGTTGGGGATTTTCCCTCCTTTCATATCAGTTGAAGGATTACACGCTCATCTACAGTCTGGAAAAGAACATTCTCTAACCTCTTATCCTTTGTAAAACTCTGTCAAACGTATATTTCCATCAAGATTTTAAACGAGGCTGGCCCTGAAAAGTTGACACTGTTATCTGAAAACTGCAAATGAGCTTATCTTATGGTAAATGTAAAATGTTTTTTGGCAACGAGGTAACAACGGCCATCAGAAGTAGAAAAAGAGAAACATGTATAATATATTTCAGCTTAATTCTGAAGGTTCTCAGTCCCAGAAATGGCAAAAAAAAAAAAAAAAAATCTAAAGATCTAATGGTTTTTGATCTATTTTGAGGGTTTTTTTTTATGAGCAATTACAAAGTGCTGTGTTTCTCAGTTTCTCTCCTTTCCATGGTCTGCGTGGTTTGAATGCCGTAATTGGAGGTAATTGTGGCGAGAGCGGAGTGATAAGGCCGTAGACTCACGCAGAGTCAGTGGCACCAACATGGAGCCCGGTAGACGGCTGACTCCAGTTCTGGTCTCCTTCCATTTTTTAAAAAGTCCTTTTAAAAAAATAAAAAATAAAAAAAAGACAGACAACTGATAAAAAAGAAAATACATTTCTGTCCTTACATCTTCAAAGCATAGTTTTCACAAATAGGCTAATTATTTTGTTTTTTACCTTTCATCTCACAGGATGGAGAAAATGCTTGTTTTGATGTTCTTCTAACCTTATAATCCAGGGATACAGAACGTGCAGCATTTAATAGGCTATGGTAATTTTCGATGATGGCTTTGAATTGTGCTCCGGCTTCAAGGAGAGCTAAAGCTTGTCTCGCCTCCATTAGTTCTACTCTGATCTTGCACAAGGTCTAATTAAACTTTCCGTCTAACTCTCCCAGGTAGGAGTAATTGGGAAAGAGTTACGGCTGTTCATATTGAAGACGACCCCCAGTTTGCACTGCTCACGGCCGGATATGGGACCATTAAAAATGGCAATCCATCACGATTTGTTTCCACTCTCCTGTGTGCAGAGATGTCTCCGAGCCCGGAGCTTTAGTGAAACAATGCACTAGTCCAGATGACCCGGTGGGTTATTCGTTCTGTTGGATTATATATCCCACCAGAAATGCTCAGAGGGAACCTCGCTTGGCAAGGATTTGCAGAGGGCTTGAAGGGGCCTGCTGTAGACAAACAATCTTTTAACAGTCGGTGAAGTGGTCCACTGAGAGGACAGTGATCCCCTTTATAAAAACCACTTGTCCGACATTGTCTCTCCTCTCTCTCCCCTTGTTGGTTACATAAGGCCAAGGTGCTTTGTGATCGTTTGCAGGCTCTCCTGTTTTGTTTTGTCTCTCTCTTTCTCTTGCTCACTCTTGCTCTTTTTTTTTTTTTTCTTTCCATGGGACTGCAGAAGGTTTTTTTGGGGGGGCTTGAGAGGGGGGATATGATCGTATCCTGACTTCTCTCTCGCACTGTGCGCTGAGGTTTGGCTAACCTCCAGCTTTGTCTGCTTTTTCCCGGGCGCATTCCCATCTCCGGCGTGCTCGAATTCCTCTCTCCTGAGCGCGCGTTGCACTTTGCTGCGCCTGATGGCTGCGGTTGGAAGACGAATTACTCCGCAGGCGTTTGTTTGACAGATCGAGCCATTGCGATTGCGCACGTGTTAAAGAAGCCGTACGGAAGAGATCAGTTTGACCTTGTCTCAATTATTTAGCTGTGTGTCCTTTTGTTGTTGAAAGACAGAGCCAAGATGGTATTTTCACCAGTGTCCTTGACCCATGAGAACTCACGAGTTCTTAAGATCTATAAATCTAAAGCCAAGAGTCCATGACGTTCTATCTAAACAGTTGAAACAACCACAAGGAGAGGTAGGAAGGGAAGGGAAGATGGAGTGAAGTAACAATGGTTTTTGTCTGCATGTCTCCAGAGTTTGCAGGAAATGAATCGTGTTGAACGTGGCACTCTGTCACCCCTAGTCCCACTTTACAAATTCTCTTACATAGCAGGGCATTCATCAGATGTGCGCAGATCATGCCATACGGTTTTCAGATTAAGCAAAGCAAACACAGACACGGGTCTGGGCTTTTTCTAGACGGTCACTAATCCCTTTCCGAAGTTGAGCGGATGACAGTTTCTTTCATACAATACAGTGGCTCCTAAATAGTGCAGGAACTTTTGGTAAAGGATGGTTTTCCAAGCTTCCGAGGGTTTGTTAGAAACCCCTGGAAGTTTCGAAGCTTTGTTGGAGCAGTTGCGGGAGTTAGTCCTCACTGACCTGCATGGGTGCGGTTCCTTCGAAGGTTTCACAGTCAGCAGTTGGAAGGGACGCAGCCTTTCAGTCTGAATATGAGAAGGCTCCATGATGACTCTCCTGCTCCTGTTGGGAAATGCAGCAATTGGGTGCTTGGGTTTTTTTTTTTCTGCCTCTGTTGGAATACTCTGCTAACCAGCCCAAGCTGCACCAGCCTTCAACCCTCCTCAGTCTCAAAGCACTGTCCTCACATTACGCAAGGCCCAGCTGAGGTTTGGACCAATGTAACCCTAGATAACCATCATGTCATTGTAAACAAACAGCGAATTATACCTCAGATTGAATTAGTTTTGCTTATTTATTTATTAAACATCTTTTGAATCAGCACGTTTCAAAGCTGACTCTCTTTTATGGCATTGCAAAAATTCCTTTGTGCCATTTCACTGTTTATACTGCGCCAAAACCCTGAGTAATTTCTTTTAACAGCATATGATTCTGGCTTTGATTGTATGATGAAGTGTTATATTTGGAATTCGTATGCGATTCCAGTCTTTTTGACACATTAAGTCCAGCCCGCGTGCTCATGTGCACATCAGTGAAAACTGATGATGCAAAGTGGAATCATTCAATCTCAGAGGCCGAGTATAACGAGAGCTGGAAGTCTGTGCTTCCACCAACCCTTGACCCCGACTCGTCAACAGCAACTAATGAGACATTTAATCATTTTGAAATGATTGTTTCCTGCAGGAGGCGCACCCTGCTCCGGTTTTTACGATCAGATGAGCTCAGCGTTTACAGGCCAAGTGTTGCATCAGTTGCACTCAGAGGTCACATTGTGTTTTTTTTTTTTTGTGTGTGTTTTTTTTTTTTTTTTTCAGCAAGCTCTGCTTTGGAAGAAATGTTTGTACTAATGATGTGAATTTTAACCTTTTCACTAAGGGATTCATAGCGTTCAATGGAGCAAGTATGCACTGTATTACTCATCTGTAATGCAAACCATCGCTCACTTAATTAATCAGACCCTCTACCGGTTATTAAAAACAACTGAGTCGGTAACTGACAAAATATGTGCACAGCCTACATGGGATTGTGCTCAAATAATACATCTCTCGCTCCTGCAGTGACCCCCCCCCCCCCCCCCCCCCCCCGGTCTTTCTGTCTGCAGAGGATTTGGCAGGACTGCAAGTATGAGATGTTTTAAAGTGGGAAACATTTGAAGACCGGTGCTACTTCCACTTTTCAGATGTGGGGAAAATTGGTAAAGGTTGTTTGCTCACTGTCATGGCAGGTGATGCTTTTTTTACCTTCAGCTGTAACCGCAACTCCGGTTTCTCCTCGCTTTGGAAGACTTATTTCGGTATATTCTGCTGCTCTGGAGGTAAAAGTCTGTACTTTGATGTGTGTAGTCTGCTTTTTAAAGATGTCTTCTTTAAAGATGGGTGAATGTGGAGTGTCAGAATTACGAAAAGTGAATGACAGAAGCAGCAACACGATGAATCTTAGTTTTTGTATCGTGTGCCAAAGCCTTAGAAACTTCTTACTCCACCTCAATACAATAGAGGTTAATGGAATTGTATTTGTGGTGCTGCAATCCTCAGACCTCTTTATCAACAGATTTCATAGGGACTGTATCTTTAGAGAAAAGTAGCTCCAATGAGCTCTGTAAACTATCCAAAATAAGTGGGACATTATTTCTGGAAGACAAGTTGTTTTTGATATCTTTTTTGAATGTATTTTCCCATGCTTTTAGCCCCACAAACGAAATGAGATTCCATTCACCACCATTATATTGGGGTCACTGCAGAAATCTCAGACGTGGATATCTTGAAACAATAAAAGCAAACTATCTGCAGAGAGGTTAGTGGAGAAATATGTCTTTTTCTAATACGGATGAACTAACCCTTTAAATTTAACTTTTATGAGTGAGAAAGGAGACTAGATTACATAACATGAGCTCAGACATCTAAATTATCCCACCTGTCATTTCTTCGTATTTCATGCAAGCTCTGGGAGTTTTTTGCGACAAGATTAATTTATCACTGCTGAGCACGAGTCTCCAGCCTCAACCTCTTGGACAAATACCTTCCATCACTTAAGGTCTCATAATCGACAGCGCTCAGGAACCACTTGACGCATGAATCATTCATACCTCTCCATAAATAATAAAACCCTGGCAGCCAGTTAGCAGCACCTGCAACTTGAAACAGTAGTTCGTGAAACACAATCTTTTACCTTGTAAACTAATGTGTTTCACCTGCCTCAGCCAGGGCTGTCTGAGTCCGCCGCAGACAGGTAGAGGGAACAAAACCTCTCTTCCTGCTTCTCTCGGCCTCCCCCCAACCCCCCCACCCCCTGCCCCCCAACCCTCCCTCCTGACCTTGCTTCCTCTTCCTCCGATGAATTTTTCACCAACGCTCTTTGATATATTCTCGTCCCGTGGGAGCCTGGGTAATGCAAACTGGAAGCATGAGGCGTAATTATTTCTCAAAACTGCACTTCTACCCTAATTAGTTCACTCCTCAGAAGTGGGCCTTGCATTATTTACACATCAAGGGGACACACAGGGTGGGAGATAAATATTCATTGTTTGTTGACTTTGCCCCGGTCCCTCGGCTCAGGCGCAAGTTGAGTCGAGAGCCGCTGTCATTGTGGCTTGTTTATACGGCTTCTGCATCGCTGGTGCTCAGGACATAATCTGTCTTGTTCTTCCGTAATTATCTGCACTCATGCAGACACACAGACACCAGCTCAGAGTCGGTTTAATAAGAGGACAACATCCTCGTCCAGGCGCAGCCACATCAGATGAATAAGTGTTCAGTGATGAGATTTGTTGTAATTGTGACCTTGCCCTGCTGCAGTGCTGGTGTCACAGTAGTAAACAGTAACAAGCATATTTTATTCAGTCTGACTCTGACACCATTTCAGCCACGTCCCCCCCACCCCCCAAGCCTTTTTTGTTCTGGGTCATCCTTAATGAACTAAACTTTTTTTTCTCAAAGGAGTTGGTGGCAGCTGTTATGAAGAGTTTCCTGCTTCTGTTGGTTTGCAAAGCAGATTTGTGGGGCACGTGAAGTCTGCCTTTCCTGTCAATAGCTGGGTATGAATAGATCGCTGTATCTGACCCCCACCCCCACCCACCTTGGTGGTCATACGGCCTTGAAGCCCATTGTCTCTGTAGATGCCTGCCGGGAAACTCTTGTTGCCTCAAAAAAGCTGCATCTATTGTAGACTTCTGACAACTGCTCTTTTGCCATTTCCTATTTCATCTCACTAACGCGTAGTTTCATCTGTGTGTGTGTGTTTCAAGGGATTGTGAAAGAGAGGTGGGGGCATCTTGTGATGCCTGGCACAAGAATTACCATAATCACTGTCAACATTAATGGAGATCCTATCACTGGAGAATTTAAACACGGCTTTTCCATATTTATAGAAGCAATAAACAGAGAATGCGCAGCAAAATGTCTGTTATGATTCAAAAGCGAGTCGTGTTTACTGGCTTTGAAATGCATATTTGGGTTAGTGGATGAGGCGGAGGGGATCGCAGTTTAAGTTGTGGGATATGAGTGGAAATGTAATACCGCCACACTAGACACAGAACATCTGAAACCATAAATGTCTCACTCTCACTGTCTCCAGGGTTTCCACTTTCCCTCAGACATTTGCATAGCTGAGCTTGTGTAACTGCTCCTCGTGCTGCTATAGGTGGTTTCCTTAATTCCCCTTGGAACCATTGCAGTGAACTGGTTTATAGCTGCAAACTATTGCTCTAATATTTTTCTTATATATATTAATTCTAGTTCTTTTGTAGTTCTTTTTTTTTTTTTATATGTCTGTCATGATAAACATTTGTGAGGTTGGCCACTGATGTTGTGCGATGGGGTTGAGGTCAGGGCTGTGGGGCAAGTGCTGAGAACAAATTTCTTTATGGACCTTGCTGTGTGCACGGGGGCATTGTCACGCTGAAACAGGAAAGGGCCTTCCTGAAAGTGTTGCCATAAAATTAGAAGCACACCATTGTCTAAAATATTGTGTACTGTGGCATTAAAATTTCCCTTAATTGAAATGAAGTGCCCTCGCCAAAAAGAGCAAAAGCACCTGGAATGGAGTGTCCACATAATTTTGGCCATATAGCATATCAGTCACAAGCCAGGTTGGTGACAGGAGAGCGTTCAGAGATCATTGTCACTTTGATTTATTTGAAACAGCATCATTTATATAAACAGCTGATTGACTCGTCGTTCTCTCTCTCACCACTGGTGTGTCTGTATTACATTTAATCAGATATTGGAGATATGCTTTATGGGACCACGTTTATCCACACTGGGGTGTCTGTGGTCTGAAGTAATGTTGGTTTATTTTGGTTCCTAAGACATGAAAGTGAAAATCCCTGGGCTGCTGTTAGTTTGCTCTTCTGTTACACTCACTGTAAGTCTCTGTGGAAAAGAGCCTCGAGTCAGTTTGCAAAATTGTACAGTTTCCATAAGCTCCAGTGACAGTGGGGGTATACGAGGGCCTGCCATAGACCCACAGGGCAGTTCTGTTCAGTTTCTCTTATGTTAGTACTAATACTGCAGTACATACTACAGTACATCTTGACCATTTGAACTTATGAGGTAGTTTAATGGATCGATCTTGAATTAAATAAGTTTAAATATGTGATTTAAAAGAAATCTTAATCGCCTTAAATCAAGTGAATACAACTGTCGGAGGCAGAGATAACTAGCACCGAACTAGGCTAGTTAGCAGTAAGATTCTGGTCTTTCCACCAAATATGTAGTCGCTGTGTTTCGGCTTTGAAGCGGAGACTTATTCTGCTATTACCTTTGGATAAAACAATAATTCAGTCTCTTCAGTCTTTTGACCTTTCCCATCAACATACGACACATTTCACACTTCTTCCCTCTCTAGCCTTTCTGGAGTAAGACAATTATAACTTTTCCACTTATTGTGCAGCGTTTCCGTCATCTGAAGTGGACGCATTTTTTTTTTTTGTTTGCAGCCATCTTAACAGCTGTAGCAGGCTGAGTTTGGCAGAGCTTTAACGGAAACTGTGGTGTTTATTCTTCCCCTGCAGGTGGAGATCACGCTGCAGGACGTCAATGACAACCCGCCTGTTTTCCCTAATGACATTCTTGATGTGACCATTGAGGAGAACGTTGGAGATGGCTTCAAGATAATGCAGCTAACAGCCACGGATGCAGACGAGGTAATAGCTCCCCAAGTTTCTATTCGGTCTGACAGTGTTTTTGTACTTTTCTGTGGCCGTTTTCCGCTCCGCTGCTTTCTGAATTGATATCCTGGGAGTGATTTGAATTAAAAAAATATGCTCTAAATTTTTGTTCCTACAGTGTAGAAGTCACTATAGAATCGAAGGGGTTTCTGAGGCTAATGCAGCTGTCAGTATTGAAATGGAGCTAAGTCGACATTTAGTGTCTTTATGTTGGACCATTTTCATGCCAAAAAATTATAGATATTCAGAACCATGGTAGGAAACTTTGTCTGTCCCTGGGGAAACAAGTTAAGCCTGTAATATTTATAATAAAGGAGAGGGTGATACCACATATGTTATTATTTTTGATAAACTAAGTAAGTAAATAAATATACGTTTTTACAACAGTTTCCAAAATAAAAGCTGCAAAGTCAAACTATTAAACTGATAAGATTGTAACAGGCACAAGACAAAAAAAAACCAAAACAGAAATAACATAAAACAAAAGAGCAAAAACATCAGTTAAGAAAACGAGGAGATAAATGTGAGTCTTGAGAAGATTATTTTTTACTTCAGTTGAATTAGAGAGGTAAACTTTTCCAAAGGTCTGGGGCCAAAGACAGCAAATGCACAGTCTCCCTTCATTATAATCCAGGCTCTGCAAACATCCCACAGATACTGGCTGGATGACCTCAGACCTGTTAAAGCCTTTTTAAATAGTAAAACAAGGCCACTGTTCTCCAGGGTCTCTTTATTAAGTGCCACTGATTTGTTAGGATCTTATATACCTCACTGGCATTGAAACAATGATGTATTTTATTTTTTAAAAAAAGGCCAATTCCAGCCTCACTCACTTTCAGACAAATATATGTGGATTGGGAATTAGGTGCATATGAGCAATAGAGCAAATAATATGAGTGAGAGTGGAGCCACGGGAAGGGTTTTAGAGGTTATAGTTATTAGTTGGACATAAAATATGGTGTCAAACAACGAGCGCGAGAGTAATGTTGAAACAATAATTGAATTTATCATTCCATGACAGAAACTAATCAACAAATTTTCTCATAATTGATTAATCCTTGAAGTTGCATTGAGTTTCTCACTGTCAGACAAAACGTACAACTTGAAGACGTCACCATCGGCTCCAGGAAATCATGTGGGACATTTTTTGCTCAAAAAAAACCAAAAGAAAACATTATATTACATTAGAGAAATGTCTGTTTTAGAGCACATGTACAAAGTGGTATTACAAGGGCTAGCCAGTTAGCATGCTAACATCAGAGGATATATCTGCAACACAATACATGGACGTCTTTGACATAACGTCAAAACTGTTTCTTCTTCACATTCTGTTGATCATTTTAACACATTTTTTAAATAATTTAAACTACAATACTTACAGTACATATAACACCTTTAAATCAAGTCTTCATACATTTTTTCCCCGTAGACACACACACACATATACAGAATGAATTGTCTTTCCTCTATCTCGTGTGTTGACGTTATCTGAGACGTGTTGAGGCCACTGGTGTCATAGAGGCCGGAGGAGAGCCAGCGATTGATTTTTCGGCATGCTGCTCCGATAGTCCCTCCACGATCCCCATAGTTCACATTACATCACCTGCATCACTCTCAATTAGTTAAAAGCTTCATCTCTCGCTGCTTTAGGCAGGATATGGACATTAAATCCTGCAGTGAGCAAAACGCAGACCCTGCCGGCATCTCCGAGGTCTGCGGTCCCTCGCCCATGCCAAAGGACACAGTTGAAATGAATGGAAAAAGTCAGGCCATAGAGGGGAGAGAGATTAGAAAGAAGGAATATGGACTCAAATTTAATGTTAACTTATGAGGCCACACGTTTTTTATTGCACAGCTGTTGCCTAACCCCCTTCTCTTCGCTCCGAATGTGAGAAAAGTCGTACAAAGTCCCACTCCTGGCCATTTTTCTTTTATCGAAATAGTATATTGACTGTAAATCTCAGACCTGGAAACAGGTCAGTCTTTTCAGTAGGGGGATTTTAAGGACATTATTTGATTAGTTTCTTTTTTCAGCACCAAAGTATTCATAGCTTTGATCTTGAAAGGTTTAGCATATGGTATTGAAATCAAACTGTGCAGTTGTTCACTTTTTCCTCACATCTGAAGTTAAAAGGAGTGTCAGCCTGAGCAGTAGTCCCTAAAATGAAACTTCAGCGTTCATTTTGACATGCACATACAGTATATGCATGCACTTTTTTTCCAAAATGACCAAACTCAAGAACTGTCTTGCAAAAGAAGCCACATTCTGCCTTCAGTCAAGTGAAAAAGAAAACACAGGGACATTAAGAGAAACTGTCTTTTTAGGAATTACAGATTCTAGAAATGTTTACTCCAAACTTCAGCACTGCCATGAATAGGTTTGCTAAATAGAAGCCTGCACTTCATTCCAGCTCTTACTCGGAGCCAGATACGGGTCCAGCCAAGTCTTTGCCCACATCCTTGCGCAGGAAACTTAAGTTGCGCTGACACTAAGCGTACGGAACGCATTGGAGCCCTTGTTGAGAAAGCCACATGTGTGAGCCAGTGCAGAGTAGCCAAGAGTGCAAGCTGTTGGCCAGCTGACGGGCTGAATTCAGACATCATAATGATCCTATCCAATTTAACAGTGCTACATGTGGGATTCATGTGTGAGAGTATTAAAATGCTGTTTCTACGCATCCGTTTTTTGCTATGCCCATTTCCACCCCGAAAAGAATGAAAGGCTTGCATGAGGTTTGAGAGAAAATCAATATAAAACTTTGGTCTTTTGTCTAATGCAGGCTAAGGCCTCTCTGAAAATGTTTCTCACCTCATTTGAAAGAAATATGCTGCCTTTTGTGCTTTTGGAAAGACTGAATGTTTTATTAGAGTTCTGACCTTATGTGGAAAGTATGTCACAGGTAAAAACCTTTTTTTTTTTTTTTTTTTAATGAAGAAAAGTGCAACAATGGGTGTTTCAGGAGAGGTCTTTGAAAGTGAGCGCAGCCTCAAAATGAGTGGTAATGTGTTCCAGAGGCCTACAAATCCACTTAAAGTATATTTCTAGGCACACACAGCAGTGCAAGCCGGTTGGGTCATCCCTTAACTTTCAAAAGGCTTTATATGAAAGCTTCTCGGTGACAACACTTTGCTTGTTTTTCAGGAGTCTGTGTTATGATTGGCTTGCTTGCTCTGTGGTGTTGTATACAGGAAGCTTGCTATCCCCGCCGGCGCTGTCTGCTTCGCACCTCTTACTTCTCATAGGAACTGCGTGCTCCCAAAAACCACTCATCTGCTAAATGAGTTTCCTTCTGCTCCAGTCTGGTACACTTTGCTCCCTGGAAAGCTGCTGTTTAATTGGTCAGCCCTTCGTTTTTTCCTTTTTTTTTCCTCCCCCAACAACCAGCCGTGTCTGTGGAGAGCTATAAAGTAGTCAAACTCTCGAGTGGAGGTCAAGAGGGCAACCAGTGTTGGTGTGTGTTATGTGTGTGTGTGTGTCTTAATTACGTATGTGAGTTTACTGAAGAGATAGAGATGGGACCAGTCAGTGAAATCAGTGCATTAAAATGAGATTGTAGGTATTCTTGTGGGTGAAAATGCTTACCTGTTTTCATAATGTGTATGCGTGTGCTGGACTGTGGACCCCCTGCTCGGCCTCTCCCACCTTCCTTGCTCTGCCTTTGAACCCTATCAGAAAATTAATTGGCAAATGGCGGGTGTTGGGTTCCGGGCTGCAGCCCAGGTGGCTGATGGGATTGCCAGATCTGGAGCCTCTGATTGATGACAGCAGGGTCCTTAGATGAGCAGAGCCTCACTCCGTCCTACTCGTCTCCCTCGTTTCTTTTTTTGTTTTTTTTTTAATAGGCCTGGATCTCAGACCGGGTCTCTGGTAATGCAATGAGAGACAAGGTCAAGGAGACAGAGGTTTTATCCGTTTGTAAAAACAGGCTACGAGGAAAGAGATAAGAGCAAGTCATGAACTTGGCCTTATGATATTGACTCTTGTCTGAAGCGTTTGGCAATGGCTGCCATGTTCAGACTGGTTGGTGCATTAGCACTTCTGCACAAAGTCTGTTAAAGATAGGGAAAGAGAGTATTTAATGACTGACAGAATCTGATCAAACTGCTCCAACTCTGAAGTAAGGAAATATCTCCTCCTTATACACTCGATTTTTTACCCTTTTACCACACAATCTTCTACCAGCAGGATGCTAGCCCTGTGTATAACTGTTCCAAGCTGCTAATACTATGAAAAACTTGTATGCATATGGCCATGTAATGTATGTATCAATAGTCTTATTAGTCGCTGTGATCATTTTTTAGAAATGCTCTGAATTAACTGTAAGCTTTAAAATATGGTATGGTGTCTCCAGGTGGCTTGGTGATCGATATAAGGTTATATTGCTATGTAATGGAGAATTCAAACTTCCATTAATATATTTTTAGCCACTGTGTAAACAAGTAGTAAACAAGTTGACATAGTAACCCCCCTATAAAGTTGTTACAGTTGACATGTTAGCAATAACCTGCAATTACAATGCAACATTAGCCTTCATCTGCTACACTATGTTCACCAGCTAGGTGTTAACTTAGTCAGCAGTTTTGTTCTGGACAGGTTTATTTGATCTTTTTCACTGAAAAAAAAAAACAATGAGCTCAAAGATGCTAAGAGTCATTTTAGCTAAGCAGCAACAAGCAGTGCGACAGTAGAGAGTTGACATTATGCTAATGTCCTAAAAATAGCACTTGTGTTGCCACAGAAAAAAATATGCAGCAGAGAACTGCATTATTGTCTTGGAGGGTTTGAAATAAATGTAATATGTGTTCAACAAACACAGTCCTGAGCGTACAGATTAAAAGAGAGGCGAGAGACACCGTGTCTCTCTGTATTACAAGCCACAGCTAACATGGTGCTGCAGCAGCTAATATCACCCTTTCAGCATTACTGCATGCACACAGGTTATTTAAGACACTGATTGTCATGTGAGCACCATTGTCCACTGTGGCAGTAAATGTGTCAATATGCAGATATGGCCACAGCTTAATGCAGCTCCTCTCTTTGTAAGCCTCTCCCATTGTCCTGGCAGGATCAAAAAGCATCACACAAACATCAGGCATAGCTGAAAGAGTCTCTTTTAGCTTCGCTCTTAACCAGCTGTAACCAGAGCTCTCGCTTCAATCTCAATGAATAGCAGTAGCTTTTTGATGTTGCTTTTCCTTTTTGGCAGAAGACACCGAGTGAGACAGTTGTCTGATCTCTTATTGTCCCCGGCACAAATATAAATGTCAAGCTCTGTCGTCGGACTCATTCAGTTGTCATATCGCATTCAGTCCCCCTCTCCTATTCCAAAGCCTTCATGCTATAGCTATCACATGTGTCATGGTGCTTGTACTTGTCCAAGGTAACAGGGGATCTATTAGTTGCATTTATAGAGGAACACTATAGCCCCCAAAAAGTTCAAAGTCGAAGAGTGAGTCTCTCTAGAACATCGCCATTCAGCTTCTGTGTGTCTTTTTCTTTTTCTCTTTCTAGGTTGACCAGCGCTCGTTTAGATGAGTCTCACAAATGATGCATCACATACAGAACATGTGATTTTATGCGGCTTAAAGACAGTTTGTGTTTTCGATCCTTTTGGAGTTCAAAAGGAAAAGTTTAGGGTTACTGTACTGCTGAACTCTCCATCATATCAAATCATTTTTGTCTCTTTCTCAAAACAAGCAAAGCAATCAACCATTTTAGCAACATAATCTTACCCTCTTTCCAATACTGATCATTTTTTCCAATACCAATCTTTTTCTTTTTGTCATTTGTGCAGCATTTTGCCTTATCCTGTCCTCATTCAAGATACTGACACTCATTTCTTTCAATTTGCAACATGATTTTTATTTGCACTCACAGATTCTTTTTACCAATTTTTAGTTTTTTAATTTCCAGCAGTCTCCTGTCAGCATGTTTGTGCAGGGTATAGAGTTTGTTCCAATCACAGACAGTTGGAAGTTCGTCCCGTGTTTGTGCAGGTCAGCCGGTATAATCCCTTTACATCTGCTATCTCCTGCTTCCTCTTCTTCTGCCCGTTGTTATCTCCATCTTGATTTGCAATCTATCACACGGTCTTTTTCAAACCACAAGCCCTTCCTTCATGGAGTGTCTCTCTGTGAAGAAGTCACAGTGAACGGCTTCATTCATGCGAGACAAGGAGGTAGTCTGATCCGGAGACATGCTGACACGCTAACTTGTGTGGTAAACAATCTGATTTCCTACCAGATAGAGTTGCTTTGATGTTTGTAATCAAGAAACTTTTCCTCCCCGTGGCCTGAGAGCATACAATTGAGGCAAAGTTCAGCGGGCTACAGCTGACCTACTGGCCTCTTCGTTTGGCTGTGAATCATGAGAGTCTAGAAAGAAAAGTACTGATCAAAACAATTTGGTTGGGAGAAACCAATTTAAACACAACAGCATTTCTGCTTGATGTTAAAGTTTATGGTTTTTCCATTTTCCACACCCTATAACATTTCATTTTTCTGTTTTCCCCACAGGGCCCCAACGCTCTTGTGACGTACACAATCATCAGCGGGGCCGACGATAGTTTCCGGATTGACCCGGAGTCCGGTGATCTGATCGCCACCAAGAAACTGGATCGGGAACGCCGTTCGAAATATTCCCTACTGGTGCGTGCGGACGATGGAAAACAGTCGTCTGACATGAGGCTGAACATCACTGTCAAGGACGTCAACGACCACACGCCCAAGTTCTCCCGCTCAACGTATTCGTTTGATATCCCTGAAGACATGGCGCCAGGTAAGGTCTTGGTGGCGCTCGATGCAGCGTCCAATTGCAACTGTGCTGTAGACATACGGTAGACGTGTAGACTCAGACGGGCAATGTTTTTGTCTCTCAGCCCTCAGACGGCACTTAGCCTGCTCTGTTAAGGTCATCAAGAGCCTCAAATTATTAGGAGCGGCTTCTTTGTAGTAGTTTATAAGAGAACTTTTTCTTCTTGCATTCTTTAAGACAGTTTTATACGACTGTTGTAGCTCTCCAAAATCCTCTGCATCTTCCTTAAGGGGGAAATTAGGAGTTTAATAGGTCAAAGGCAGAGTAACGGATATTTGATTTATATGGAAATCTATCAGCAGCCTGCAGGATTTACAGCAATACTGACAACTGGCCTGGCACAGCTTCTTTATCCCCCTCACTGCTTCAATTACAAGAAAGAGACAAAAGTATTTGGTAATCATACAAGACGTAATTATAATATGATCATGTAAAGTACTTTATCATTAGCTGTCTACACTGTAATCGCAATATCTCCATCTTTGAACCACCTTTGGTTCCAAAACAGCACAGGCTAAGTAAGTGTGTTTTTTTTTTTTTATGTTATTTTAGCAACTGGCAAAGTGATCAGTGAGTCACTGGTATTAATAAAGAATCCTAATAACCCCCTGCAGATATATTAAAGTTGTTTTGTTCTACAGGGCAGTAAAACCTCTCGCCTCTGTGTTACAACTTGTCTGACTCTCGCAGGCTCCATCGTGGCGGCGATCCTGGCCAGCGACTCTGACTCAGGGGTGAACGGAGAGGTCACCTACTCGCTGGAGGAGGACGACGAGGACGAGACGTTCCTCCTGAACCCGGTGACTGGAGTTTTCAACGTGACGCGTCCCTTGGACTACGAGACTCAGCAGTACTACATTCTGACGGCGAAGGCCCAGGATGGCGGTGGCCAGGCCAGCACAGTCAGAGTGTATTTCAACGTGCTGGACGTGAATGACAACGCGCCCATCTTTAACACCACTGCGTACAGCGCGTCTGTCTCTGAGAGCCTGCCGCCTGGATCCAGTATCATCACCGTCGGGGCCAAGGATGCTGATGATGGTACGTGCATGTGGGAAATTATACAGAAGATACAAGAGATAAATATACGAGATATATTGATAAGGTTCTGATATAATAATAGCATTATTCTACTATTGGACTTCTTATGGCTTATTTTCTATTTTATTTGAAAGGTACCTGCTGAAAGTCATGTATTTAATGTTTTATTATATTTAAATTGTTTTTATTATTATTGACATCATGTTTTTAAATTGTAAGGTGAGTTGACAGTTTGACAGACATTGATCAGACAAAATCAGAAACAAAACCACATGTAGGAATTTTGGCACTGTTTTGACTCCGTACTCAATGTTTAAGTAGACGTATTTTTAACAATATACTAAATTTAGAAGCATTTTCTAGTGCTGCCAAATCAAGATAAGTTGCATTAGGGCAAGAAAAATAGGTTATATTTTAAATTGTAGTTAAATCCCAGTTAAATCAAGTTAAATCCTGGTCAAGTATCCCAGAGATGTCAGTATATTTAGAGAAAACGTCTCTGGAAGAACGTTTTAAGCACTAATGTACTTTCAAAGTGTATAAATCAAGCGTGAGTTAGCCATAGAAGATTAATTTAATGTAGGCCTGTCATTTTGTTATGACAGCCGGTTACGCGGCAGCTCTCAAGCCTACATTTTCTTTTTTTCATTTTTATTTTGCGTCACGCATGAATGAGTTGATGAAACACAGCGTCTTCAGCGTATGATTAAGTGGCTCGAGTTATTTCTGCGTTTCAGGTGGTGGGTTTCGTGTTTGTGAAGTGCCGTGTGGTATTTGAACAGTCACCACTGCTCTCCTCTGCTGTAATTACCGCTTCACCCAGGCCTAATGTGGTTATAGTGACCTACATTCCTGGGAAATATGCTGCCTAGTTCTCCACCAGAGTCTGGCTTCTTCTTCCACTGTCCACATAATCTGACCGCGTCATCCTCTCAGATATATAGTTGCTGCTTTCCACTGTCAAAATAAAACACCGCCATTGTTAGCACTTCCTAAGCCCTGACCCTCAACCCCCAGACTTTGTCTCTAGACGGCGTAGCCTAAACTCTGGTGGAAGTAGCACTCAGCCTTTTGATAAGGGATTACTTGTGTACTGTAAATACACGCTGGAGTGTGGGAAGGTGCCTGGCGCTTTCCACATGAATACCCCGTTGAGTTGAATTACAGACGCTCAATTTAAGCTGATTTTAACCCCCCCATTTCCAGTGGAGTGCTGCGGATTAGGCCAGATTTCAAGGTTAGATACTTTACCGCGTCCATCCCCTCGATCGCACCGAAGTTATGTCATTTTACGCAAGTGCTTCAACTGTGAGGGATTTTCCCAAACGGCACTATCAGTTTAGGAAGTGGTTTGCAGTGGTGTTTCTCTTTTGATAGCAATCAGTCATGCTCCATGAATGCATCGTCCACACGGAGGACGAGAGAGAAGCAGCTGTTGCACATGTACAATTTGTGGAAATGGATGTTGATAACGCATATAGGTGCCGAATTCAGACAAATATACAGCAGATTTAACAATCACATGTGGAACAATGGTTTCCAGTCAGGAATATCAGCATTTGACCTCCATTATACTGCACGGTTATCTGGGTTTTTTTTTTAATGCAAGGTCGTTAAAAAATAGTACCTTGTTGATTAATGTCGACTGTCAGCCTCACTGTACAAAGTAGGGGATGTCCCAAGAGAGAGCATCTATCAAACACTGGTACCAGGTTTTATTTGTTCTCCAATCACAAAATTACACATTTAAGTCCCGGAGCAAAATACAAACTTAATTTCTCAGTCTGTCTCATTGTTGTTCAGTATCTTTAGGTCTGAAGCACTTTAGACTGACTGTATCTGTGAAGGAGATCTGTGAAGTAAAAGTGAAGGAATCCGTTGTTTTGATAATCAAATAATAATTTTAGTCATTTTTAAGCTTCTCACGTCTGGTATGTTATAGACATAAGTATTAAAAGATAAAAGAAAATGTGACGGTGGATTAGTTGATAGAACTGGTGGCTGTTGAAGATCATTATGTCTTTGGTATTTGTAACTAATCAACTATCATTATAATCATTACTCTCCTCTGACTCCCTCTTGGTATTTCTTACAGGCCCAAATGCTCAGCTCCTCTACAAAATTGCCTCCGGCGATCCCCAGAGTCATTTCATCATCACCAAGGGAGGAGTCCTCCAAACCAAGAAGGCCTTGGACCGAGAAACACAATCCTTCTACAACCTGGTGATCACCGTCAACGACCTGGCTCCACCTCCCATGACCTGCTTCACCAGCACCGCTCAGGTGTCCATCATCCTCCTGGATGTCAACGACTGCCCGCCGACCTTCACCTCCCAGAAGATGACCTACATCCAGGAGAACACGCCTGTGGACACGGTGGTGTTTACGTCCCAGGCCACAGACGCCGACAGCGGGCCCAACAGCTATGTTGAGTACTCCCTCAGAGGACCCTACGGTAACAAGTTCAGCATTGGCACAGTTGATGGAGACGTCAGGTTGGTTGGGGAACTCGACCGAGAGGAGCTTTCTAACTACACCCTCACAGTCGTGGCAACAGATAAAGGAGAACCCCCTCTGTCGTCCACCATGGATGTGACTATGATGGTTCTGGACGTCAACGACAACACGCCAAGCTTCTCACAAAACATCTACGACATTGAGATTGAGGAGAACACTTTGACTGGGACCGACGTCATCCAGGTGTTCGCCAGCGACGCCGACGAGGGCACCAACGGGCAGATCCGATTTTCCATCTCAGGAGGCAACACCAACGCTGACTTCAGGATCGACTCAGTCACGGGGGTGATCTCGGTGGCCAAGCAGCTGGACCGCGAAGCGCGATCTTCATATTCGCTCGTGGTCCAGGCTGCAGACCGCGGCAGCAGCCCCAGGGTGGACCGCACTACCGTCAACATCGTGTTGCTGGACGTCAACGACTGCTCACCCGTGTTTGAGCTCTCTCCTTACACCGTCAACGTTCAGGAGAACCAGGAGAACCTACCGAAAAACATTCTGCAGGTCGGTGTGTTTGTATTTCTTTTGCCAAAGCGTTCATTTACATTTAAGCAGGTTAGCGTGTAATTAACATTCACAGACAGGACCGTCCTGAGGGAAAAGAGGGCAGTGTTTTGAATGACAGTCCTGAGACCTTAAACAGACTAATACCTTAACCAAATTTGTTGTAGTACTAACTTAATAAGTGCAGGTATGTGAGCGGTATCAGTGCACTACACTGCACGGTGGTCTTATTTTGCTAAATGCCATGATAAATACCTGACTGAAATGATAAAGAAATGATATATGACTGCAATTTGCTCTGCACAATTAGGGCTTTATAAGGTTTCACCGAAATATGAAACTCAGCTAAATTGCATGACGAGGCAATTAGCATTCTAACCGCCTTGATGACTAAATGAGCCATACACAGTTTAAAAAAAAAATGGAAGGCAAGGACTGATTTCCAGTGACGGAGCAATTCCATTTTCTTTTGCTTGTGTACCTTCTGAGGAAATGAGAGTACAGTTATGTGGCGGGAAAGGGTCCAGGCGTGGTGGGTTTCGCCACACAAGAGCTCACATCTGCGCGCTAACATGGCTGTGCCTGTCTGCGGCACGCACGCCAGGAAGGGCTGGGGAGCCCGCAATGCATTTGGGCACGCCAGTGAGTGGTTTAGTAGTAGTAGTTAAGTGCTTCAGTATCAGACTGACTAACAGTTTCATACTCTGAATACTGAATGAATGTCTGTCCTTAAGTCCCAGAGCAGCTTAAAGATGCGTTTGTGACTTTCTGGTTTTCTGTTTTTTGTGGATTCCCTGGGAAAGTCTGATTAGACAAAGTGAATAAGTAATGATCTTCCTCCCCTCAACAATTACCTTCATGGTGCCGCTGAGCACCGTGATGATAATTAACCCTCAGCTGCTCCAGTGGAAAGACTAAGTGAGGGTGGTGGTTACACTGCGTTTTCTCCCAGCCAGGTTTAAATTTATGTGGTTGTGTGAATTTGAGCAGCGTGTTCTTTGCAAGAATGCTCCACTAAAAGGAAACATCCCCAGAATGAAATAAAAAATCAGTAATACAGCTAATGTCAGCTAATTCGTTTGGTCAAGTTTATTTATACAGCCAAAAAAACACATTTGTCTCCAGTGATGGAAAGTAACTAAGTACAGTGATTCAAGATCTGTACTTCAACAGAGTTTCAAGCCACTTTACTGGATAGATTCAACTTCTCATTTGTAAGAAGATGTTGTTTCTCCTTTCAACATAGTCCTGCTTTAGGTATTTTCATTTTATCCCACCATATACTTACTGTTGTGTAATGGATCGCGATAGTTACTCTACAGCTCGTTTAACCATTTTTAGTTGGTTGAAGTGTAGAAACACTATATTTTATATGCTGGTTATAGGTTTTTATAATCTTTATCTGCAAAGTAATAGTAATTAATAATTAAAAACATAATCGTGAATGTGTAAAGGCCCATTTTTGTTTTCTCCAGGTTGTTGCCAGAGATGACGACCAAGGTGCCAACAGTCAGCTCAGCTACATGCTAAGTGGTGGAAACGACGAGGGTGCGTTCAGCCTGTCCTCCAGCGGTCAGCTGAGCCTGACCCAGACTCTGGACCGCGAGGCTCAGGGGAAATACGTCCTGCTGATCACAGCCACCGACTCAGGTACGACCGCAGCGACGGCGCCTGGAGATGTTTGATGGTTCTTAAGTAAAAGATGATTTTATTCAGGCTTTGCGGTCTCATGTTTCAGTTGTTTATGTCTGAACTCATACCACATTCAACTTATCTTCCCTGAGCCGGTTGTATCCGACGAGGACTCAGCACCGTGTCATGCGTCCTTACAAGGGCATTGTTGAATTTTAGCAAAGCTAGAAAGATATTTTGTAATCAACCTTGAAAACCGAGCTGAACAAGAATATTTTCATAAACTAACAGCAATGTCAACAAACAGCATTTTGATTTCACAGTGTGCACAGCGCTCTTTTTTGTGTGGCACAATAACCTAAACATTCAGGAGTTTTTAGCTTGCAAAACAGTGGGTGTTTTTTGACCTATTCCCCGGCAGTCCTTTCAGCGGGTCCGATTGAATAGCATCCTCTGTTTATTTGGATACGGCGGTAGAGCTTGTTATAGCCAGATAAAAGGTTAACTTGTTATTGCATAGAGGCCAGTTAATGTGCAGTTAAAGGACTACATGCGTATCCCCGGTGTAGCCAAATCACATGGTATTCCAGTTAAGTATATGTTTCCTCGAGCTGCCCTGGCACAGCCGTCATGGTCTGAGGGCGGTTCTGTGTCATTCCTGGACTGACCATGTGACCGTTCATAACGCTTGTGTATTTTTGACTGTGCACAAGCTCTGGTGAGAATTGGGGAGATGTTGCACGGAAAGATGTAAGACGCTTCCACATAAATCTTTTACATCGTGTTTAAATCATTTGCATTTTTGTGGGAGACATGGTTTCAGTGTGAGTAGCATTTTTCAAAAGAGGATATTAATCAAAAACAATTCAACAGCATCGAATTTTCTGAATAAAAGTATATTTTTTCTCAGCATATTTAGTTAAGGTTTTCTTGCTTCACATACTGTTTTGAGGTCTGTGCCACATGGACAAAGTTGCCCAACAAGCGAACATACTAATTAGGATTCGATCCCTTTCTGTGCGCTTCAGAAGGACTCCATATTTAGAGCCCTGACAACAATTCCAAAATATTTTGACAGGACGTTTCAGTACAATGTTGGTGAGAGACAGAAAGAGGGATTTGGGGTAGAATATCAAAATATCAAAAAAACCCATAATCATAGTACAGGCCAAATTACCCAGCAGCATTTTCTCACATTTTTGAGGCCTCGGCTGAGACAGTGGGGGGAAATGGTTCTCCCAGGCGCTATCTGGCAGGACACACTTGAAGGTGGATTGGTGCAGACATGTCTCCGAGTCTGCTGTCTACCATGACCCATTTTCAACCGCAGACATTCATCTTAACATGTTGAAGTCTGCCTTTATCTTCCCATGCTGCCGTATTTGACAAGTTAAGAGTCCAAAACGGCATGTAACAGAGAGAGAAAAAACGACTCTTTAGTCTGTAAAAGTTTTGTTCTTCCAGCCAAGGATTTAAAAATACTCTCAAATATGTTGTATTGTCATGATTTGTGTTTATGTAAAAGCCGAGGCGGTGTCCTGCAGCAGCCACTGTGCCCTGCAAACACTTCATCATGACCACAAGAGATAATTCTGTGTTTTAACACAAGTGCAACGAGACTTTTGATCAGATAAATGTGCTGTAACTCCTCAGCTCAGCTTCTTTTTCCTTTTTTTTTTTTAAAACTTATTCCACATTTTGGGGGCGGGCCTTGTGTGCCTGTGTGTAGCGCCACAGCGGCCCGTCCTCCTGGGACATTTGCGGTAGTTTCAGTGAAGGTAAACTCATTAATCGTGGCCTGAGCTGAGCTTTCGGGAGCCTCTCTGTGGCGTGGACTGAAATCTGTCATGAAATGGATGGAAACAAAAGAGCTCACCGGGTGCTGGTTCTCGTTAATGGGCTCTGGCTTGGGCGAATTTGGCAAACTTCTGCCATTATTTGAAAATCCCAGCACAGCCTCTCTGAAATCCATACAACCTGTATAAAGGTGTTTTACAAGGCGTCTTGTTGAGAGGAAACTTGAAGATCAGACCTGGGATATTTCTTTTTTTTTTCCCCCTCTGTCTCTCTTTTGTTTATGGAAAGTTGTTTGCAGCATTTCTGAGTAAACCAGTTGTGCAGATAGAGGCAGATATTCAGGAGGTTCTGCAGGGTCCCTGGCTGATCTTACCGTTCAGCCAACATCTGGATCAGCTGCAGGCAAATCAGATTTTTAAGCCACTGCTTAGCAACATACAAGTTATGCCTGCTCGGAAGAATGTAAAACAATGAGATCTCCAACAGAGTCGCACAGTAAAATACTTTTGCCAAGCCATGTTGCTGGAATGGCTTTAAGTAGGCATCCGTGGTTGTAGAAAACATATTTTTATACACATTGCAGCTGCTCAGTTGTGGGTTCTTGCAGCTGATTCTCTCTTTTTTTTAAAAAAAAAGGAACAAAAAAACTTTGTTAGCATTCTTTCTGTTCTCTAAAGAAGTCTCTTCAGTCCTGATAACCGTAACAACTTTACATTATATGAAAAGACAGGGTCCATCTCCTTTCTGTTTTAAAATGAATGTAGCCAGGAGCCATGTTTTTATACTGGTGTCCTCATGTGGAAAAGTCTATTCCACTTTGGATTTTTAGGTGTAAGGTCAAGACTTATGTGCAGTTTTGAAACAGTCAACAAGCAGATCAATTTGCTGTATTTATATTTACGCATTTTGATATGGATATTAATCTCTGGGTTAGTTTGCACAGGATTTTTATTCATTAAAGGTCCATATTTCCAGTGTTTTATTTGTGCTGATATCCATGAGAAGATATATTTGTGGTTTTAAGAAACCAATAACCATCTCAGTGTAGTTTTACATCTCCTCATCTCAGGCTTCTCCTCTGGAGCTCTTGTAACAACAGGCCCGTCAGCCAATCAGAAGAGAGGAGGCTCTGAGTAGATTTCAGGTAAACACTCAGAGAAACCAAATCCTGCAAGACTGGACGGTGGGACCAGGTGGGCGGGGCTTGGGGCACAGCTGAGAGCGGTGACTGCTTTGTTGTGACATCACAAAGTTACAGAAGTTTTAAGACTCAGTGTCTGAACAGAGGTTGTTTGTATTTCTCTGTGGACTGAGGCTTTGATACTTTCACAGTATTAATAAAGAACCTAGACCTGCTTTATAATTAAAAAAAGACATGGAAATCTCACTTTATACAATATGGGACCTTTAATTTCGTGTTGAAAGTTCTTTGTGTGTCTCGGTTTTTAACATCTTGGATCACGTTGGAAGTAAATGCTCTCACATTAACTTCCCTCTTTTTGTAAATCCTTAAATAACTCAAATTAGAATGAAAGTATTTAAGTTAAGTTTAAGGAGACTGGGATAAGTTATGTCGGAGAATTTAGTTCAAATTGACCAGAACTGATGGAAAGTTTAGACTAAACTGAAGAGATAAACTACTTTCTGTAATGCGTGTGAGGTTGCAAGTATGTACATGCTTCTGTCTGTGCATTAATGCATTAACACACACATTTTCTTTTTCTTTTCCTGTGTGTTTATGCACTTGTGTTTGTGCTTTGTGCATTTGTTTTTGTGTGTGTAATCATGTGCTGCCTCCGAGTTTGTGCGAGTCTGCATGTGGTGGTGAGAGCGTCCTCGGGGGCCGCATTGACATGCACCGCGTTTGGTCACATTTATTAAAGAGGAGGCACAGTAAATCCCTTGGCCCATGTCTATTACAGCGGATACGGTCGCATAGAAATCCCATGTCTTTCACATCCCTCCAGCACATCGCTCCATAGTGCCGCGCTGTTTGTATATGGTCTTTTGGCTGGTGGGTGAGGGGAAGTATTGGGGGTGGGGGGGCTAAACGACCGCTTAGCAGATAAAGAATTTTAATGACCATCCCTATTTAAAAGCAGGATCTTTTATTCTCTTAAATGGCGCCCATGAATCTGGTGTGTAAACCCTTCCGTCTTGCTTTAGTTGAATAATGATCTGTCAATCTCCGGTCTGTCATCTGGTTTTGTACAAGAACAACAAAGACAATTTAACCTCAGGATATATCTACCCACCTCCGTCCCGTAGAGCAAATGAAGTCCTGTATGAACACTGATAACGCCGCGTTGAAACGTCGCTACATCACTGTCCAGCGCTTGTCACGATAAATCTTTAATGGGGTCCATTTCTGAAGGTTCAAGCCAGTCTGCAGTCTAGTGGCAACACAGGACTTCGCCAAATAAAATATCAGGTTCCTCAAATGAACTTTAACAGAGCAGTAACATTCTGGATCAGCTCTTAAAAAACGCTGCAGTAACAATGTGGTCTTGCAGAGTTTTTTCCTATCGCCTGTTTTCTCTTTTCCACTCCCTGGTACACCCTTTAACAATTGCTGGATCTGAATGTTTGTGTAAATAGCTTTGGTAAGTAATGGGGGGTTTAAAAAAAAAAAAAAAAAAAGAAAAGGTGGTGTGGGTTGGATGATTAGAGCTTCAGTACTGGCAAGATCCAGGTTTTAATGATGTTTATTTGCTCTGTTTCTCTTAGGACCCTGGTTAGCACAGCATGTTCCCACAAAGCTAATTTTATCAGAACTAGTTGTAGCTGCTCCTAACTTGCTCTTCTAGCGTGTGTGTGTGTGTGTGTGTGTGTGTGTGTGTGTGTGTGTGTGTGTGTGTTAGTACGCAATGCGCTCACTCTTAAACACTTCTCCAAAGTCATATTCAGATTTATATGACCCATGTATGAACATTATAGAGTTGTGTTATGAGCGGGGTAACACTGCCAGTGTGTGTTTTCCACCTCTCGCGCTGGTTATGATCCGTCGATGTTGCTGCTCTGTCACCGTAAAATAGAAAACAGTCGCTGAATGGTCGACAGATGCACTGCTAAACAGGGATTTCCAAATATTCAACAATACGGCAAATAAAAGCACCATTGTAATAAAAACACAAAAGGCAAGTCACTTCATTAAGTTTCACCACAGGCTCTAAAGTATGAGAAAAAAAAAAAAAAGCTGTACTTTTTGACTGTCAATATGCTTTCCTTGCTCGCCTTCAAACCGCCAAATCCTATCCGTAACATATGGGGAAGAAATTATGCAAAAGCATTCAGATGTAGCACTCCATAAATAACTTTGCAAGCTGTATAACATTTTAGGTTTAATTTGACGAATGCCTCTGAGATTTCTGTATTATTAGAAATATTCTCCCCCCCCCCACCACCACCACCACCACCCCCCCACCCCCTTTACACTGGGTATATAGCAGCTTGGAGTGTTCTGCTGAGATATCCCTTTCACTCTCTCGCTTGTTAACTGTGAGAAAACCTCTGTTTACTCTGTTATGTTTGGCAAACGGTGCAGTGGGACAGCTCGCACCCTACACCCGGCTCCACCGAGGCCTTTCATGGGTGCCGGACGGGGTCGCATTAAAAGGAGCTTTGTCGCAAAGCAACAGGTTCTCAGAGGCAGAAAAATGTCAATTTTGCCTCGATGTCGGGCCAATTCACACACCTCCCCCCCTCCCCCCTCTGAGTAATGATGTTTTATTTACGCTGTCTCTTAAGAGCACAATCTAGCTGCAGTCCATAAACCGTAATTAACCGTTTAGCCTTAAGCTTCGGGCTACAGATGGGCTGTCTCATAAATTTACACATTCATCCGTCTTCCCTTAAGTCAACCTGTCCTGGACTTCCTGGTTTAATGAACCCAGTTGTTTGGACATCCCGGCTTTATCCTTCCTGTGTGCGGCTCGACTCTTGTTCTTGTTTTTGATAAAACATCAGTCAATCATATATTGAAGAGAGAGATTATCTCACACTCTAACCTGCTTCTTAGCACGGCTTAGACTGAGCAACTCGCAGCCTTTCCCAGGAGGTGGGGTGCTGCTGTTGCCTTCAGACCAACCCCCCCCTGCGAGGCTCTCACAGCAAGTGAGCGCCCTTGTAGCAGCTGCAGCGGTCAGAAAACAGATAGCTTAATTGTCATTAACACATGTATTTGAACCCCCTCCGGTTCAGGAAGTATGGCCACAGCACCTTCTTGGAGGTTAATGTGATTTGTCCGGTGGTAATATACACTAATAAGGTGCTTAGACCCCACCATATGTTTATGCTAGACAATGCTTTGAGAGGCTTACAGAGAAAAACTGTCTGTGGGTCTTTAGGAGGGAAGAGGATGCGGCAGATGGTCAGCTGGTCAAGTTTGGTCCTGAAAGCTTGTTGTTTTGGATGCAGATTCTTTCGGGGTTATCCTGGGTTCTCCCATTTTCTCCACAACATGATCCACGCTGAAACAACAACCCGCTTAGATCTGAGCTCAGATTCAGCGATGAAACATTAGCAGACAGAATTGAATGTCACTCCCGACCGCCAGTTTAACAACCACTTTAAGTTCTTCTTCTGGGATTATTGTGAAATATCAAGCAGAGGGCTCTGTTTTGGTTGTCTCTGCCTCAAATGTGCACCCCCCCCCCCCCCCAGATCTGAAGGGACTGTGCTGTGTTTAATTAAATGGTAATGGTGTTTCAAGATTCAATTAAGGCAGGGAGGAATCCTCGCACGGCTCAAGTGCTTTGAGCTCCGAGTTGATTCGTGTGAAATGAGGTGCAACTGACGCCAGCGTCTTTCTGCTTCATCCCGTAGTGTAGCGGCTGCTCGGAGGATAATAAAAACAGTTATCTGAATACCATCAGCCTGATGTCTTCCCATGGAGAAAGCATGTCAGTCTGGGAGACAGGGTTATCACCGGGACTTAGCTCGGACTTATTCTTTATGGTATCCATACCACTTCAGAGCTCAGTGACTCCAGCACAGCTCTCTGGGGTAAAAAAAACCACCTCATGGAAACATGGTACCACAAGGTCCACTATTTTCTTAACTGATTGAGGGAGCATGCTCCTCTGGACCCAAACCCCATTTCCTTGTGTGCAATTATAAGATGAATTTGGATACACACACTGGAGTGTAAGCGATGAGTGGCACTTGCTTCCAAAACTTTTTTTTTTTTTTAGCCACAGCAGAATTGCTGTTGTAAAAAACGACATAGTTTATCTTGAGTTTTAAACAACGATGTTGATAAGTTCTCGGTGTGAGGTAAAAACCGATGATGTGAGGCTGTAATCAGCAGGAGAGTTAGTGTCAGGTCACGGCGGTTTGCTTTCCTAACTGACCCGAGATTAACCCCCGAAATAAGATTATGCTCGTGGCACAAACTTCAGACAGAGGTGAGGTAGTGCCTTGATTGCCTTATCTGTTTTGGCCAACGAGTCACCTACAAACTACAGCTCTTTTAGGCATAATGGTAATAAGAATGCAAACATTTTAAATTTCTCCGCTTCTTTCTCTGAGGAACACGCACGAGCAGCGAGTGGAATATGTTTTTATTCAGTGATGGACATTTACCTGCATGGCTGTGACTAATGACATTAGGGCTGTGCCCTTAAAAATGTCATTGGATACAAGATGAAAACAGGGATTAAAAAACTGGGCTGTGGTTGTATGGAACCTTATAAAAAAAAGTGTAAAATTTACAGAACTAGTGCAGGAAGAAAAAAAGAATAAAGGGTCTGGGGGCAGGATTTGCCAATGGAAAAAATACTTTGCTAACCACAGCACATGGCAGCCACTGGTAGGCAGCTGACTTCCTGCTGCAAGTTTCCACCAGCTCTCTTTCCATGGCAAAATGATGTCATTTTTGTCATATAGTGGTGCGCCAGATCGTGTGCTGCCAGATTTAAACCCCCCCGCCTTCCTCGGCTTGAGCCGCAGTGCACGAGGGGTGACACTCGCCTCGGCTGCAGTCGTCTAAATCATTGACCCTGACACTCTTCCCTTGGCTTTGCCAGATTCCAGCAAAGACTGTTTGGAGGAGATGCTGGCATTTCTCAGCAGTCTTGGAGAGCATTCCTCTCCTGTTGAGTCACTCCCTGCAAAAAAAAAGAAAAAAAGAGGAGATGGAGGTTATTTTGTACATAAAAAGTGCTCTGGGATTGTTTTTCTTTCTATTACAGGTATGGCATTCAGCAGTAATATAAGAATCGGAAACAGACGACGGACTCGGCTGCGATGTTGACCCTGTTATTTAACAGCCGCCATCGAATCATCTTAAGAATGTCTCACCCTAACCATAGCTATTTGAAACAACTGTCATTTACATACATTTGCATACCTCCGAAGATATAGTGTTCCTTGATGACTAAATCTGTCAGCCCACGCGATGTAACAAGATAGATCTGGACTATTTACACATTGGACAGCAGGTTTTTTTTTTTCTTTTTTTTTGGGAGGGGGGGTGGGGGGGGTGGCGGACAGCTGCCAGGGGTTATGTGATATCAGTGAACCCCGGGGGGCTAAGAAGGCACGGCACGTCCCACGGCTGCACATAGGCGCACGCATGATGCTGTGAGAAGCGATACGGCAAAAAAGATGTGAGAAAAGCCCTGATTGAGCGCACGCCGCGTCGACAACGGCAGGGTCAGCACAGGTTCAGAGGAGGAGCATCACAGGGGCTTTGAGCTCAGTAGGTCTTCACTGAAGTGGGATGGGTAGGGTGTCTTACTAAGGATTAGCTGGGGTAATGGTGTCCTGCGCCTCAGATTCTGTGGTGCGTTTGGTGACAGAGGCACTGCAGGTCAAAGGTCACACAAATGGTGGCGGCGGAGGGAGGCTGTTCGTTCGTTCTCCCGAGGCAGTAAACAGGTTGTGACATCACATCCTGTCCAAAAGTGAAACGCCTGGAAGGAAGGCAGTTGTGTGCTCCAAACACACACACACACACACACACACACACACACACACACACACACTCACACACACACACACACACTGAACTAGCCTTGTAGCTGCTTCCGCTCTTAGTGGGGGAAACAATGCTATTGAAAAGCAACAGCCGCACTCACTTTGTAACAGAAGGCACTTTGAGTTCAGACATAATAAAGCTGCTGGCTTCATATTCAAAAACAAATATTTTCTTCACTCACTCACTCACTCACTCACTCACTCACTCACTCACTCACTCACTCACTCACTCACTCACTCACTCACTCACTCACTCATTCTCCTGTTTGGAGCTGAAGTCTGTTGTAGACAAAGCCACTTAGCTCTCAGAGCCACTGATCGGCTCGGCAGAACAGAACATCTTTGCTTGTCAAACACACTCTGCGCGGCAGCAGAGGCTCCGCGCCCGTTGACTTAACGTGATAACGACACCTTACTGACTCGGATGGCCCCTCAATTAAGAGGACCACTAAAGGAGGAGGAGCCGTCCTAATCTGTTGCTATGACAACCCCTCTGAATGATGATTCATGTCAATTCGAACGCAACACCACAGAGCATGGGCGGATTAGAAAGCCGCAATCAAGTATGATTTTGATTAAGTAATCCTGCTGAATACATTTGTTTGGGATCTTAGCCACATGTTGTGGTCCTTTGATTACATAACAGCCCTGTGATGACACTGTATAGACTGCATGCTACCTTAATTGCATACCACAATTTACATTTTCTGCCCGGATTGTGTTTCTCCTGCTGTTAATTCTTTGTATTTGACACCAAACCTGTAGTTGGACCTCCCTGTATGAATCGCCAATGATTCTGGAGTATTTTGTTTATAAGCAGTATTCTCTCAATCACAAATATTTGTAAAGGTGGAAATGCATAATCGCCTAAAAATGCAACATTGCCTATATTTGGTTATAAAGCCTCAGCTAGAACTGCAGAGGACATGACTCATTTTGGTAATGAGTCACTAAAGATCAGTGTTGCATGGCTTCTCGACCTCTTTCCAGGATAAAACATTGTTTACTGTTACCTCTGTTTGTATCATTTATTTTGCTTCTGGAATTCAGCTGTGTTTATCCTGAACGCACATGTTAGCCACTTCTGTTCTGACCAGAAAAAAAGCTGCATACATGACAAGCTTAAGGCTGGATGCCTGCTGTTTATCATCATAAAGCCGGGGCAGTGAAGTGATGTTACAGTAAACGATCTCAAATCTCATTTTGTGAGGAATCCCCTGCCCTCCTTAAAGAGGCTGCGGTGGTCTCCAAACCCCCCGCAATAATGTTCAAATTTGTTGATCTTCGTGAGGAAATTCTCTCTCTCTCTCTCTCTCTCTCTCTCTCTCTCTCCTCTCTGCTCGACGGGGAGGTCATAGTTTAGCGTCAGCGATTTTTAACAGCAGCTGCAGATCTTTTAGGAGATTTCTTTTCTTGCTCAAGGACACTTCAGCAGGTGGGACGCTGTTTGAGGGGGTTTAATTCCTGTTTCCACATCTGTATACCTCAGTACTTTTTTAGCACCAAGTTAAATGATTGCTTTACCCATCAAGTGGACTGGTGTTGGAAATTATCTTTGGCTATATACACATGTACAGTACACGAGACACTGCCTCTGCAGCTGTCATTGTTTTCCTGTACTTGTCATTTACAAATAAACATCACAAAGTTACAAAAGTACTGACGGCTCATTTTAAGGCTCAGTGAACACATGCTGTGTGCATTTCTCTGTGGACTGAGGCTTTGATACTTTCACAGTGTTAATATAGAACCTGGATCTGCTTTATGATCAAAAAAGACACAGGAATCTCACTTTATACAATATGGGACCTTTAAATGGTCTTAAAAGAGCTGTACTGGTCCCAGTGCAGAACCTGTAACCTGTGTGTCCTCCTGCACCAACTTTTAGTGACATCCAGTATGATAGAGAGGAGTCATTTCATCAGCACTACTCTTGTATCATCTCAGGAGACTACACTGGGGGAAAGATCATTCATCTGACTTTCAAATGAGAATAATTGGCACCAAATATAATGAGCATATTGTTCTGATTTTCTCCCATTTATAAGATAATCCTTGCTGGCTGAGCTACAGAGCCTCGGCGTCCCTGAAGCTTCTCCTTTCTGACCCCTCCACCCCTCAACACTCTCTCCTCTCAGATTCTTTATGTTTTGATTTTGCGCAGCTCCGCATTAAGAGAGAATTCTGGTGGCCACCGTCCAAATGTTTTTTATTATCTTTTATTAATCCAGGCCCCCCACCCACCCCCCATGGTACACGAGTTCAAGCATCTAATGTTTTCAACAGCTGAGTACACAGGCGCAGGAGACACAAGCTCAGGATTGTGTTTTTATTTTGGTGTGTATTATAGCTGACACATTCACACAGATTCCCGGGGAGAGCTGTGGGAGGGAACGAGTGCATGTAAGAGGTAGGGAAGAGTCCCAGTCCTCAGGTGCTCTCTGTTGTCCTTATAAACAATAAAAACACATGCAAATCAATAAGAGCTCAAAATACCTCCAAGCCTTTAAAGATGTCCCCAGATCCCATATTGTGACTTCCAGTAATGAGGCTGAACTCGTGTTTATGTTTGGAGAATAGATCCGGCAGTTCAACGTGCCATTTAAGGAAGGATTATAAAGGGCAGCTCGAGCAATGTCTGAATGTCTTTTTTTTCCTCTTCAGGTTTTTCTGCATTGCGGCATGTTTTCATCTGCTATTGATTTAAATCCATCCCCCCCGGGGGTGGGGGGGGGGGGGCCTCGGCGAGTCCCGTTTCGTCACCCGCTCTGGGAGAGAGAAAAAAAAACAAAAAAAAAAACGGTTAGATTTTTGCTGAAAATAGAACTTCTCTCTCGCTCAGATTCCACAGTCTAGCTGCACCTTAAAATAGATACCTCTTCTGCGGAGATTAAATCTGCGTGTGTCCGAGACCCCAGGAAGGACGCCTAAAAGATTTGGTTTCAGGGACATTGAGCCCTTTTGATGTGTTCTGCACTGATGCGTGTTGATGTGGCAGTAAGACAGATGGAAACCCAAACCAGTGGCCAGAGACATTTGCTCGAAGTTAAATGCAGCAGGAATATTGTGACTGAACCTTCCCAGGGAATATGAATTGGTTCGGTGTGGATCTCGCTGCAAATGACACGTCATGTACAATAAGTCTCCATGTGTCTTAATGGCGCTCACGTGTCACTGTCTCCCCTTTACCAGCTCACTGTGGAGAGAAAGGAGTCTCTGATCCTGTCAGTTAGAAAATTCTCCCATGGTCAGGTCTGTCATGTGAATGGAAAGTGTAATGAATCGCTTCTGTCCTGGCGACTGAGGCAATTTCTCCTTCACTTCTTTTTAGCGTGCTTTCCTGAAGGAAAAACTAAACTGCCATTGTCACTTGTACTGTAGTTAATTTTTTTTTTCTTTCTTTTCCTTTTCCTCCCTCCACCTCTCAGGTTCTCCGTCTCTGAGCGGAACGGGGACGGTGACGGTTCTGGTGGACGACGTGAACGACAACGTCCCCGTTTTCACCTCCTCCACCTTCCACACCACCATCATGGAGGACGCCCCGACGGGGACGGACGTGCTGCTGGTCAACAGCTCGGATGCAGACGTGGGCGTCAATGGCGTCATAAGGTAGCGATGAAGAAGCCTTTCCAACTTCTGTGGATCATTTACTTTATTTCTAGGGAACGCCTTTTTGCATTCTACTTGTGAGAACCAGTGGTTAGTCAACATGTCCTCACTTCAGAGGGTTTTTCTTTTGATCCTCATAAAAGACATGATTCATTTCTTAAAATCTCTGTTTATTGTATCTTTCTTTTCACCTCGTTATGTGGGGTTTTTTGTATATACATATATTTTCTTGTGGAGGGGCTTTTTTTATGCTTTAATTACAGAGTTGAGACAGAGATGTGGCGACACACAACAAATGTCCCTGTTTACATGTTTGTCGAACTTTGCTGCCCGTTTAATCCAACTTCTGTATCAACTATCAAACAGAGGTTTGACTGTGATCTTGTTATTCTGACCATTCAAGTTGGAAAAGTGATGGGAAAAGTGTTTGCAAGGGTTTTGTTCTATAAGGGGGACCCTCATAATGAAATAATGATCAACAAAAATGTTTATACAGATGATAATTTCCTCAAATCACCAAAAATAAAATCTGAAAATAATCAGAATTTTAGTCATGCAGCAAAGGGCCACAGGTCGGACTTGAACCCAGGCCGCTGCAGTTAGGGTTGAGCCTCTGTGGTGCACGCTCTACCAGGTGAGCCACCGGGACGCCCTAGAATTGATTTAGATTTTATTTAATTTCCTGAACAGACAGTTAAAATCAAACGTTTTTACTGAGATTAAATTCAAATCTCCTCTTTTGGGTTGATTATTGCCTCCACTTAAAAAAAAAAAGAAAAAAAGAAATCATACATCAATAACAAATTACAGAAATTACCTCATACACTGATTCACTTTTTCCAGGGACCTCTGTAGGGAACAGAAGATATTTTAAATAAAGGTTTATTTCAAATGTTACTTAATAACAGATTAATGCTGGAATAAGATCCTTTGTGCACATAAGACTAATTAAGCCGTGTTTTACAATCTGTGTTAAATCAGGTCAGTTTTAGTTTGCTTTGCTGTGAGAAAAAAATACCCTTTCAGGACTACGCAGGACCAGGTTTTGGCCTGACTCGCAGCTTCCCTGAAACCTCATCACTGGCTTTAAATTCCAGGCCGATGTTGCAACTGACGACAGGAGTTTAGGCCGAGAGTGTAGAGTTGTAGTCAACACCCCGAAGTCATTGTTTGGGTTGCTATACTCAAGGCTGGACGACACGGCTTTTTCACACTCGCAGCAGCCCCCCAGCCCCCTCCGCGGGGGAGCTTGTAAGAGCTTCTGGTCGGTCTCTCTCAAGCCGGACGCTGACTCAAGTGCGACCCCTCCTCTCTCCTCAGTAACCCCACTGGGTACACATTGGGGGGTACCGCAGCGCGCTCCAGTTTCCCAAAACACGATAATGAGGATGTTAATTGTCTATGACAGTACGAGTTGTGCCCATCAGGGGTTCCTGGGGGTTCGAGGCCCTTAATGGAGACCAGAACCAGGTTACCTTCAGTTATTAGTTTTGATTCTCACAGCCCATTAAATGCGAGTCCTAATCCTGGACTTGTCTCTGGACTGGTGTTCAGAACACAAGCATCTGTGGACAGTTTATGTTTATGATGTGGTCCAAACACTCGTCCCAAAGCTTTGCATCCAAACTGCGTTCACACGTTGTTCTGTAATTTGTCGTCCCATCTCTGGAGGGGGATGCTTTTTCAAGAGGCCTTTTCAAAATATGCACTGGTGTGTACGTGTATGTGTCAGTTTACATTTATGTCTGGTCCTGCTGGAGACTTGTGAGATACTGGCTGAAACATGATATTTGTTTGAAAGCCAGAGACTGTGGCCCCTCAGTCCTGATGAGTTTTATGTTGTGTGATGTTATGTATGTATGTGCCTAATGTTTTGTTTATTTGTATTGTATGTGATATATATATATTTTTATGGCTTTTGATTTTTTTTTTCTTTTATACGTAGCAGTAGTTCCACAATAATGTGAATTCAACTGAAAAGGATAAATCAAATAAAGGACACTGGAGTTCTCCAGCTTCAGCAGAGAGGGCAGTCTGAACCACAGGGTCTCTCTGTGAGCACTGAAGCAGAAAACAGTGGCTGCATTTAATACAATATGAAGCTGGATCAATCCTCAATCAGTTAACTGGCTGATTTGATGTCATGCCAGCACAATATGGTGACCATTATTGAGCATATTTCTGCATGTTTTTGTATTAAATCTGTTTTCTGTGGAGCAGCTTGAAACAGTGCCCTCTATGGACCAGACTGTGACAGCACTGAACAAGAGCCTTCAGTCAGTGACAGAACACATCATGTAGAAACTGTTGCAGGGGAATGACTCATGCATCACCTGACAGCCAGTATTGACATTAGAAACAGCTATAATAACACATTTACCTCATTGTAATGTACGATGTTCTCATAATGCAGGAACTGAAGTAGCTCCATAGGAACTGAGTGAATGTAACTAGAAGAAAAAGTGTTAAGAGTGTGTTATTTCACCCTTTTCAGCGTCCTCTCACAATTTAAAAACTTCTTTGAAACACAAAAAACTTCCCAATATATAAAGGTGCAGTAAAATAAAACTTTTCCTATAAGCACTTCTCATGCACTTCTGCTTACAGCTGGTTTCACTAACACAAACTGAAATTCACCTTTGCAAAGACAGAGGACAGAATACTGATTTGCAGGATCGGAAATTAGTGTCTTTGCATGTTGTCAGACCTGTTTTTTGTAGTTCAGGATATTCATGAGAAATAATAAGACAAGAGTTAATTAATGTGATCACAAATAACCCAACACAAATTCATTTCTTCCCTTATTCATCAAACTTCACAAAGTTCTCACTGCACCATGTCCTTTTCTTATCCGTCCTACAGCTACAGCCTGACCGGAGGACACGGCCAGTTCTCCATCAACCCCGCAACGGGACAGATTATTACCAGCTCCCTGCTGGACCGTGAAGACAGGGCTAATTACCAGCTGCTGGTCGTGGCAACCGATGGAGGGCAGCCCGAGGGCCTTTCCAGCTCCGCCACCGTGTCCGTGACGGTGGCGGACATCAACGATAACCCTCCGCGCTTCCACCACCACCCCTACGTCACCCACATCCCGGCCTCTACCACAGCAGGTTGGTACATGCCCTAAAAAGGGCACTCGGAAATGTCATGGTTTGCACCTGTTCTCACTGTGCTCTTATACTGGGTTTAATTAAAATGTCAGTGTTGGGCTGTGCTTCTGCTTAATTTGACCATGTGGTTGCCATGTTTTGATGAAACAGCACACAAGAATTTTACTTTAGTTTTAAACAAATGGAAGTTTTTATATCCTCACGAAATAAAGCAAAGCTACAAATTGTGATTAATAATAGGGGCTTTTGCACGTGATAAGTACATTCATGTGCAAGATTACAGATGGTGGCTTTTATTATCTGTAGTAAAACAAATTTATTCTTATTTTTGTCCTCAGGCTCCTTGGTCTTTGCTGTTACTGTCACTGACGAGGACTCTGGTTCCAACGCCCAGCTGCACTACTCCCTGATGGGGCGCAACTCTGAGAAATTCAAGATCGACCCCGTCAGAGGCGCCATCACTGCAAACGAGAGGCTGACAGGAAGCTCAGAAGTTACCCTCACCGTCCGGGTAAAAGACGGCGGCGCTAATCCCAAAACGGATACGACCACTGTGACCGTCCGCTTCGTCACCGGTGGAAACTTCCCTCTCATCAAGGTGAAGGAGCACGTGTTCACCTTCCCCGAGAGCCAGCCGACAAACCACGTTGTTACCACGGTGACCGGGTCTTCTATGAGGGGCGGACCGCTGTCATATTACATCGCCAGCGGCAACCTGGATAATGCTTTTCACATTGACCAGCTGTCAGGGGAACTGTCAATCAGACACTCGCTGGACTATGAGCACATTCAGAAGTATGTTCTCTGGATTGAGGCCAGAGACCAGGGCTTCCCGCCTTATTCCTCTTATGAGAAAGTGGAAATAACTGTGCTGGACGTGAATGACAATCACCCGGTGTTTGATAAGGATCCTTTCCACGCTGAAATACTGGAGAACCTCTCGCCTCAGCGGGTGCTGATGGTCTCCGCTGTGGATCTGGACAGTGGACCTAATGGGCAGCTGGAATACGCCTTCATCGACGGCAACAAGGAGAACAGCTTCAGCATCAACCGGGCAACTGGTGAAATACGAACCACCAGGCCGCTGGACAGAGAGAAGGCGGCTCAGTACACCCTGAAAGTCAAAGCCACTGACCGGGGGTTGCCACCTAAAAACACAGCAGTCAAGGTGCTGATCAATGTACTGGATGTGAACGACAATGCCCCCAGGTTTTCCAAAATCTTCAGTGCTACAGTGGCTGAAAATGCCCCGGTGGGTTACACTGTCACCAGAGTCACCACCACAGATGAGGACGCTGGTTCGAACGCCATCAGCCGATATTCAATCACAGACACGAGCCTTCCATTCAATATTAATTCAAACACAGGAGACATAACAATAAGTAGGCCGCTCAACAGAGAAGACACCGATCATTACATCGTCAAAGTGTCAGCCCACGACTCTGGTTGGACAGTAAGCACAGACGTCACCATATTCATAACGGATATCAATGACAACGCCCCCAGATTCAGTCGTCCCTCTTACTATCTGGACTACCCCGAGCTCACAGAGGTGGGCTCCATGGTGACGCAGGTGTCTGCCACGGATCCCGACGAGGGTTTCAACGGAAAAATTTTCTATTTCATTCGGTCCCAGTCGGAGTATTTCAGAATTAACGCCAGCACCGGAGAGATATTTGTGAAGCAGCAGCTAAAGTATCAGAACTCAACAGGTGCCAGTAGCATAAATATAAACCGCCACAGCTTCATAGTGACAGCCTCGGACCGGGCAGTCAAGCCTATGATGAGCGAGACAACAGTAATTGTAAACATTGTAGACAGTAATGATAACCCTCCTGAGTTTGATCCACCTGACTACTTTACCCCCGTCACCAAAAGCGTCAAGGTCGGCACCAAACTGATCAGGGTCGTGGCTCAAGACAAAAAGGACTTTGGCCTTAATTCAGAGGTTGAGTATGTAATAACAAGCGGAAACAGCTCCAGTAAATTCAAGCTAGATAAAACAAGTGGATGGATTACTGTTGCCTCCTCTCTTACATCTGATATGAAAAAAATATTCCTCATCGGCATCACGGCGAGCGACAAAGGAAATCCTCCTTTGTCGTCGCGAACGTCAGTGCGAATCGCAGTGACGGAGGAAAACCACCACACGCCTGAGTTCTCGCAAAGCCAAATCTCAGCTACCGTACCTGAAAGCCTTGCTGTGGGAACGGCAATAAGGACCCTGTCTGCCAGAGACAAAGATAAAGAAATGAATGGCCTTATTACTTATAATATTACTTCAGGCAACGACAAGGGTCTGTTTGCGCTCAATAGTAAAACTGGTGTGTTATCTCTCGCTCAGTCTCTGGACTTTGAAGAAAAGCAGCAACATGAGCTACGAGTTTCAGCCACTGACGGCGGCTGGATCGCAAAAACAAGCTACGTCTCCGTCACAGTACATGTAACCGATGTGAACGACAACCCCCCTGTGTTTGACCCCGACGAGTTCTTCCCCATCGTGCAGGAGAACGTTCCCAGTGGCACCACTGTGGTCAAAATGAACGCCACAGACCGCGACTCGGGTGCTAACGCCGTCATGGCTTACGTGATACAGTCATCAGACAGCGACCTCTTTGTTATTGACCCAAACACGGGCACCATCACCACCCAGGGCTTCTTGGATTACGAGGCGAAGCAGGTCTACCATTTAACAGTAAAGGCCTTCAATGTCCCAGACGAGGAGCGCTGCAGCTTCGCCAATGTCAACATTCAGCTGAAGGGAGCCAATGAATACGTACCCCGCTTTGTCTCCAAACAGTACTACTTTGAAATCTCTGAAGCTGCTCCAAAAGGCACAGTGGTCGGGGAAGTGTTCGCCAGTGATCGAGACCAAGGAGAAGATGGAGTGGTTTACTACCTCATTTTCGGGAAGAGCAGAAGGAAAGGCTTCGGCATCAACAGGAGAACGGGCCAGATTTATGTCACAGGTACTCTAGACCGTGAGAAAGAGGAAAAGATTTCACTGAGGGTGCTGGCCAAGAACGCAGGAAGCATCCGTGGGGCAGACATTGACGAAGTGTTTGTGAATATCACAATTCTGGATGCCAACGACCCCCCTGTTTTTACCCAGGAGCTGTATGACGTGCAGGTTAGCGAAGGTCTCTCACCGGGTGGTCTGGTTACCTTTGTGAGCGCTGAGGACTCGGACTCAGTCCCGAGCTGGAGCAGATTTTCTTACTCCATCGCTCCTGAGTTTGATAAGAATGTTTTTACTATCAACCCGAAAACCGGCCAAGTGTCTGTGGCTGCGGAGCTGGACAGAGAAACCACTCCTGTGTATAACCTAACTGTTCTAGCTGTGGATACTGGCACACCTCCTGCAACCGGAAGCGCCACCGTGATTGTGAATCTGGAAGATATCAACGATAACGGTCCAACTCTGACAACCGCTTACGCTGAAGTAATGGAGAACCAGAGAGCTGGCACTGCAGTTACAACACTAACAGCGTCTGACCCAGATTTACCACCCAACCAAGGCCCTTTCTTATACAGCCTCCTCAGTTCTGGCTCTGCCAACAGCTACTTCAGCCTTAGTCCAGCTGGAGTGTTAACGACAAGTCGGGAGATCGACAGAGAACAGATTAGCGACTTTTACCTCTCTGTTGTGATCAAGGACTCTGGTGTGCCTCAGATGTCTTCCACAGGAACAATCCACGTGAAAATAAACGATCAGAATGACAACCCTTCAGAGCCGAGGTCCATGGAAATCTTTGTCCACTACTTTGGGAACATGTTTCCTGGAGGTTCTTTGGGAGATGTCAAACCACAGGACCCTGACATTCAGGACAGGTTCCATTGCTCCCTTATCCCTCCATCCTCCGGTCTGTTTAGTATCCCGACTGGAACGTGCAACCTCAACTCCAAAGCCCGCTCAACAGACGGAACGTTCGAACTGACCGTCCGTAGCAGCGACGGCGTCCACGGTTCAGTCAGCAATACAGCCAGAGTCCTCTTCATGGGCTTCACCAATGCCACAGTGGACAACAGCATACTCATCCGACTCAACTCTCAAGGAGTCAGAAACTTCCTTACGAACCACTACCTCAGCTTCTTACGCATTGCCAACTCTCAGCTCGCAGGACTGGGCACAGGGGTGCTGCTTTACGGGGCATTTGAGCTCAACAATCAGACCTTCCTGATGGCAGCTGTGAAACGGGGCCACGGACAATATGTCAACCCCAGCGGCGTGGCCACATTCTTCCAGAGTATCAAAGACATTTTATATAGACAGAGCGGGGTGCAAATAGATGCGGTGGACCATGATCCTTGCACACACAACCCGTGCCAGAATGGGGGCAGCTGCAAGAGGCGTCTCAGTGTCGGGCCTGATATGAAGACAGAGGAAAGTGTCCCAGTGATCCTTGTTTCCAACCACCCCCTGCAGCCCTACGCCTGCAGCTGCAGGCCAGGATACACAGGAGCTCTGTGTGAGACGGACATCGACGAGTGCCAGCCGTCGCCGTGCCACAATGGCGGCACCTGCCACAATTTGGTGGGAGGTTTCTCCTGCACCTGTCCCGAAGGTTTCACCGGGATGGCCTGCGAGAGAGATATCAACGAATGCCTTTCCAATCCCTGCAAGAACGGGGCGCTGTGCCAGAACTTCCCCGGCGGCTTCAACTGCCTCTGCAAATCAGGTTTTGCAGGTAATACACAATGCAGGAGTCACATTTTATGTCTGACCGCACAGTCACTCATGTTAGGCTTCGAGAAAAAAAAAACACATGGGGACCCACATACACACACACATACACACACAATAATGTACTCACAGACACAGCTTTAGGTCCAAGGAAAATATTTGCCTCTGAATGTTTCCAGGAGGTGTTGTAGCCATAGCATACAAGCATGGATGCCAGAAACAGTTTGGTTTTCGGATTACTAGTTGGGGGGGGGGGTATCAGCTGTGATGCATATCAGCCTGCCATGTTTGCTTTAATAAAAAGGATGATGCGAAGCTGACCCCAGTCAGGACTTGAGTGTAGACTCCACACACAGTTCACCAGTATCACATTTCTCTGTACGCCTTCATGTGCATGCAGCTCTGACCACACACAGATACATTTCTAATCCAACTGTATACAGAAGGATTTCTTAATCAAGGATTTTCTCATTTGGCTCTTGTTATGAGTTGTATGACAAATGAGCAGCTTTATAAAAGCTCCAGTCAGGCCTTTTAGTTTGGAAATGTAATTAATACACTGCATTATTACCCTTGATAAAAGGGGAGTGGATTTTAAGTGGAATTACTTAGAGCAGTCATTTAAACCCTGCATGTTGTCCAGCTGCCGACTGCAGCATCTGAAAGACATTTTCAAAGCAGGCGATTTGCCTCAAGTCAAGTCATTACTGTCCCTTTTTATTATGACGATAAAAAATGACCGCAGATCTTTAGGTTTCATCAAGATGAATGACCCTGTTGGAGAAATGCACCTATTGACTTACAGTAGTTTGCATGCCCTCAGGCTGAACTCTCAACTTCCTGTTTTCCCCGCCTGGTTTTTGCCGGTGGAATCTATCTCCATTAAGCAACTTGTCTCAGGATTTACAGCCTAAGATGTATTTGCTCATTGTCAGTCTTTTTTGCATTGTGCCATGACCAAATCACTGATTGTTTTTTTCCCCAAGTCCATTATTTTATTATGAGTGTCACATTCCTTATCATGACGTTAAATCGTTCACCTGCATATGTGGCGACGATTCATGTACATTGCACCTGTTTGTCTTGCTGCACTGCACAAAAAAAAAAAAAAAAGAAGAAACAGCCTTATCCAAATGTAATTTGATTTTGAAATGGTTTTGAAAATCTGATTATTCTTAGTGGGAAGAATCTGCCAATGGAGTGAGGTCATTTCTTTTTTTTTTTTCCTATGAAAGTTTCAAGACGCTGTTTTGGATCAAATGATGTCATCTTCTGACAAACTGGTCCAAAGTCTTCAAAAATAGCATCGCTTATTTCAAGGAATTTTTATAAGTGCATTAACCGCATTAAAACAGGTGAAATTACAACTTCAAATTTTATATTTTATTGTTGTTTGATGAAAAAAATAAGACTGAAAGGCTGACTACAAGGTTCAAAGATTTGTTCGAGCCCAGATTTTTTTTTTTTTTTTTGCAGTGCAGTTTCTCAGCTGCGAGGTGATGAAAGGCCTGCATGACTTGGCCTGTGGGGAGAGTGAACTGTGTTCCCCTCGGGGGTTTTTCCTGTGTTGTCTGCCACCCCATCCATTTTAATTTGTGTTGTTCTGTGAACCCAGGCAAAACGTGTGATTCCATCATCAATCACTGTGAGTGTAACCCGTGTTTTAATGGCGGGTCCTGTCAGAATCGGGTGGATGGATATTACTGTCATTGTCCGTTCGGTAAGTAATAGTAGGAAACTTTTTCAGGGCATTAGTGAGCTCTGGTAAATTGAAAAGCAAGATGGACAATTTCAGATGTGAAACCTCCCTAAAGAAAAGAAAAGTTCTTGATTTCTTAAGCAAATGTGGACACTGTCATTTCATTTTGTGTCTCCATTCTCCATGCACTGTGTTGCTTCTGTCTTTAATTAGCCTCCCAAAACTTTTTTGAAGATGCAAGATTATGATCTGGCAGAATTAAAAAAGCAGGGATATCTGCAATACAGTAAAGATTCCATTTTATCTGCAGATATTTTAATCTCTGTGAATCATTCATTGGCTTCCTCCCTGATTACCTCCTCTCCTGGTCTGTTTTTGTCCTCAGGGGTTTTCGGCAAACACTGCGAACTCAACAGCTATGGCTTTGAGGAGCTCTCCTACATGGAGTTTCCGTCTCTGGATCCCAACAACAACTACATATACATTAAGTTTGCTACCCTGAAGAGCAACGCGCTGCTCATGTACAACCACGACAACCAGACCGGAGACAAGGCGGAGTTCCTGGCCCTGGAGATCATCGAGGGACGGATGCGCTTCTCCTTCAACCTGGGGAGTGGAACTTATAAACTGATGACCATGATAAAAGTCGCAGACGGGCAGTTCCACACAGTCATCGCCAGGAGAGCTGGGATGGTAAGGACGCCTATTTATGTGGTAGAAATTAGCTCATATTCGAAGTGGTTTTTCTTATAAAACTTTTCATTGAGTGACTCTGTAATTCTTATGGGTCTAGTAGCAAAAACATTGGGGAAACTCTGAGAAATGCCACATGTTATGGACTCAGACGGTGCACTGCACATTCAATAGCATTTATGTCTTGGCCTTTTACACCAGAAAGCTGCATCCAAATTTGGCCATATTTTCTTTTTTGCACCATCAGATGATAATTAAACTCCCCCCAAACCACGGGTAGCTCAGCTTGATGGTTTTCATGGTTTGTAATTATATTTTATTGCCCGTTGTGATTTACAATACGTGGATCCAAAATGGCCCTGAAAGTTGGAATTCTGTCTCCTATGCTCTGAATGAGAGGCTTCTCCCTGCCAGCAGTGCAGTGGCAGGGAAACAGGGGAAAAAAAAAAAACCCAACCAGGCCTTGTCAGACCTTCTATAATGTAGCTCTCCTGCTGGACTTCAAATCTGTCATTTCTCACCGTGCGCTGGGAGTTTCATAGGAAGCTGGTAAAATCGTTAAATTGTCAGTTTTGAGATGGTGCAGAGTGACGGGATGGAAAAGGAATACAGCACACGTTGAGAGCCGTGATTCTGTCTGCATGTAGTGCCCTGTGAATGTTACGAGGAGGTGGTCGTGTTAGGATCTCTTAGAAGAATGGTGCCTGAAGTGCCAACTCCCTCAGGCGGCGTAAAAGCGAACCCGATCACTGTGTTCGCAGAAAGGTGCTGCGGGTCATTTTCGGTGGTCGGAGCTGAGGTCCGCTCTCGGTTCCTGAGCCTGAAATCCGGAGCCAGCATCAAAAAAAGCACAGAGAGAAACCGCAGACACGGTCATGCACTGTTCCGTCGTGAGAGGTCCAAGTAATCAGAGGGAACAGAAAGTTCACAGACTCACAACGTCACAGTCTGAATCGCTTTAATTGTCCAAAACAGTAAATGTAACACAAATTGTCAACAACGGAACCTCGTGTTTGAGACACACCAGCGCTTCTAAATGCCAATATTTGACAAGTAATGGGTTGAATATAGACTGAAGTAAAACAGTTACCACTTTGATTTGATTGCACACAAGGAAAATGTTTGAGTGGAGAGTTTTAGAAATGTTTTTTTTTTTTTTTTTTATGCTAAGCAGGATGTTGGGATGTAATCGATCCCAGCTTCAAATCAGACAAAGCATCACTGTCAAATTTCAAGGACTCAAACTGGACGTTGACCAGTGTCCCTTTGCTTTTTGAATAGTTTTTTCAATACAATGGCTATAATGAGGAAAAATTATTTTTCCCAAAAAATATATTGATATTTCCCTTTTTAAATTCGCTGTTTCATGCCCAGTAGTTTGGTTGCTAGTGAGTTTTTCCAAATGTAATTTTCCAATGTTTGGAGCATCACAAATTTAAATCCCATTCACCTCTTGTATTAGGGTGGAGGCAGAAATCTTTAAAGCTGGATAGATGAAAATAAAACTAGAACTGCATGGCCTGGTGCCTCCAGGGGTGAGCAGGAGAATAAAGAAATAATTGAGGTGAAATGACACGTTGATATCTACGAGCGTGACCGTGTGACAGCAGCTGACTGTCTGGATAAAAGATCACATCTGGGAACATCTGAGCAAGAGCTCGGCCCAGTTTGTTTTAAATCAGATTTATAAGTCAGATCAAACAGCCAAATCTTCTGTGAACGAGGTTCCCCAAATGCAGTTTGACAGACCAGGATTCGCTGCACCTGATGAGCACCAGCGGCGAATCATCGAGCTTTTGATTAGCTGGAATTATTTGTCCCTAGAAACAAGCGCAAAATAAATGCGTAACAGCGGTTACTCAGCGCCTGCACCACAACAGAGAGCAACGCTATGGTCCCTCCATTATATTAGTCACAGTTAAAACAACATCTCCAGTGGTGTTTTCTTCACTTCCTTCAGTGTTAGCCAAACAAAAAAAACACCACTCGTCCTTTTCGTGTTACATTCGGCATTAATTTCCAACAGGGGGGGGGGCTTCTTGAGAAAAATATTTTTGAATTTTTTCTCCACCACAGTGTAAGACACTTGACAGTAAGTACAGTGTGTGTAAGTCATGACTGTGCTGCCTTTGATCACAGCAAAAGACATTAATAAAATGTTCATGTGGTTCTTTATGGCGCATCAGAGGGAGTCACGAACGTCCTATTGTTCCTCGCTGTTGTCGCTATGTTGGCGTGCATATGTGTCCATGTGTCTGACTCAAGTGTGCTAAAGAGAAAGTGTGGTTGTGTGTGTGTGTGTGTGTGTGTGTGTGTGTGCGCGCTTGGTGGGGTCGTGCTCTCCCGGATGATTTGTGTCAGAGATCCGGGCCGGTGTGGTCCGTGTTTACTTAAGATCCAGGAGAGGTGGAGCGTGATTGCCCCGGTTTTTCAACACTTTCACACACTTTTCCGGACAGTTTCCTCACCAGCCCATTTCTTTTCTTCCTAGTAAGGTCGCTCCCTCTCAGGGCAAAGAGAGAGGGAGAGAGAGAGAGAGAGAGAGAGAGAATATCCCACATCTGGGCAAAAGATTTAGTGCCATTAACGGGAAATAGGAAATGTTTGCTGTAATGTATGGCTTTTTTTGTGCCATTCTCCCATCAGCCTCTGTAACGGAATGATGAAAAATAATTGGCCTGCATGCCTTGCGGTGGACAAAGCTTCACACTAACCATTGAACATGACTTAGTTACACAAATACTCGGTGAGAAATGAATGGGTGGAACCAGAACCCTGGAGTGAAGAAGGTTTATGGCCACAATCCCTGAGAAGATATTTAGTCTGACACGCTCTCAAGGGTTTTTAGTGCTAAAGATGTGCACACAATAAAAGTTGTGTTTAGACACGGAATCAAACAAGAGGCTTTTGAGGATTTTTTAAATCTAGTCACATGATGAACCTACGCTGAACTGCTTTCTCACTATCATTCATTGAGAGAATCACAGAATGGGGTTTATCACATGCATTTCCATCTTTATTAGCTCTTTAACAGGCTTTAAAGGCAAATCGTTTCTTTCACACTTTCTTTTTTTGTTTGGATTAAACAAACCAGATATCATGTGTTACTTAATGACAGACCCATGTTAGCTTCTTATCTGCATTTCCCAGTCTTCATGCTAAGCTAAGCTGGCTGGTTGCTGGCTATAGCTTCATATTTACTGCACTGATATGAGGAATAAGTCACTAAAATACCTTTTTACACTCCAGGCTTAACGAATGAGTTCCCCCACACTCAAAAAACATCTAAATAGATCCAATAATTAAAATAATGTTTAATTTTTTTGATTATTTTATAGACTAGCTCAGAGAGGCCCCGTCAAGAGAGACGAACCAAGCCCCCAAGAAGAAAAGGGGTTGATAGTCTGCACATGAGGTATTCAGGAAACATCAGTAAATTGTACCGAGCAACATATCCTGCATAGGAGACATCTAGTCTACATCTAATCTGGGTTACCAGAGTTTATATGCTGACTGGACTAGCTCAGCTATGCTGCTATCCTGTGCTTCTTTAGTTGGTGGAAAGCGTGTAGGTCCACCATAAGCGTTTTTTGGCTCCACCCACTGACACAAACCAATAAGTTGAGTATGAGAACGATGAATATTTCTAAACTAAAACTGAAGTTAGCTGATCAACAGCAGAGTTCGTACTGAACCACTACAAGCGAGAGACACGCTCTCACATGGCACCGATTATAAAGAGGGAGAAACAGAGTCACTGATATTGATTGAGTGTTTGATGGGTCACCATCTGCCACAAAACAACAGTGACCGACACGCATTGTTGGTGTTCATGCTCTGCAAGCAGCCATGTCAACCGCAGTCTACCAGAAATGTTGTCCAAAAAATGGTTATTTTTGTGACTTTACAGCTGTTATTCTTGAAGAAAAACACATGTAACATGCGTGTGTGTGTGTGTGTGTGTGTGTGTGTGTGTGTGTTCCTTTCATCATGCAGGCTGCATCCCTGACCGTGGACCTGTGTGGTGATGACCAGGACCCAGGCTACTGTGCTGTGAGCAACGTGGCAGTACACACTGACTGGTAAGACAATCACACACACACAGACACACACAGACACACACACACACACACACACACACACACACACACACTGTTCTGCCTCTGTCATCCAACTGTACATGTTAAAAATACTGTTGATAGTTTCACTTCCAACGTCTGGAAAACTAAATGAATAATGAAATTTTCCATGTCCTGCAAAATAATGGAAAATCATAGAGAACCAATGAGGTTTTTATGTACCTGGTCTGAACATACTTGACTAATTTTGTACAGCTGTTGCTCTGCACTCTGAACTGACAACAATCCCTTTGTGCAGTGAATCAGCACCATACAGTCAGCAGTGTGGAGATGTAATTTAACACAGAATCCACTATTTCTCATTAGTGGATGAAAACTTTAAAACCATTTTGGCTTGTGATAGCTTAAAACAGAGCAGCGTCTACTTCTGACCTGTCATCACTGGGTGCACGTCTACTGTGTTTGGCAGCTTAAACCAAACTGTTCAATTTAGATATTTTTTTAAAGGTGTTTGGAAGTAAAATGATGTAGCAGTTCACAAGGGAAAAAAAAGCATTTGTCTCTCCTTTCCTGGCCTGTTGATCATCTGGCAACCCTTCAGATTCCTCTCATGATCTGTTGTCTGAGTTCCCAGGTTGGGAATCAGTGTATAATGGCGCCTCCCACTTTTTCCATCTCATCCAATGAATCGCTCTCTCTGTTTCTTTAAATTTTGTAGTGTAATAAATTCGAATTTCTTTTCTACAGTGAGTGTTTTTTTAAAAATATGAAATTATATATAGAATAAAGGAAAAATGACCGAATCTGATGCAGATGTATAGAAAATTAAAGCTTCTAGTCTTGCTTTTTTTTGCTGCCTTATTGTGAAAGTATCTGGATGAAAGCAAATTGCCTAAAATGTTATATGCAATTCTCCAACATAATTTTACAATGAAAAAAAAAAAAGATGAAGTCATCTGTTGTAAATATACAATATATGACGTAAACCTTCATTAAATTACCGGATGATCACAGCCTGAACACACAGACAGCTCCGAGCCAGGCCTTGTGGGGTAAAAACTTGAGACTACGCATGAGTGTTTTTGTGTGTGTTAAACTATGTGAGTGAGAGTGAGAGTGAAAGAGAGAGATCGATTTGGCAGATGAGGAAGTGGCCAGAAAGGTCTGCAGAAGGTTTATTTTGTAAGGGTTCTCGGGACCATGTTGTTGTGAAACTCACTGACCCGCAGTGTCTTTCTGTTGTAAGTGTGTGTGAGAGTGTGTGTGTGTGAGTGTGTATGTATGAGCATACCTCTGACTACATGAATGCATTTGTGAGCTTTTGGATTTCTGTGCATTAAAGTCTTTGTGTGCTTTTTGTTCGTGTGTGTGTGTGTGTGTGCGTGTGTGTGTGTGTGTGTGTGTGTGTGTGTGTGTGTGTGTGTGTGCGCGTGTGTGTGTGCAGGATCCTGGACGTGCAGCCCAACAGGCTCTCGGTGGGAGGCGTCAGGTCAATAGAACCTGTCCTTCATCGGCGCGGTCAGGTCGCCACCCACGACTTTGTCGGCTGCATCATGGAGTTTGCCGTCAATGGCCGCCCACTGGAGCCCAGTCAGGCGCTGGCATCGCGTGGCATCCTTGACAGGTCCGCACCCCCTACCTAACCCCACCCCGTCTGCTCCCGCTTTCTCCCTCTCTTCCATCTTCTCCCTCTTCTTCTCATCTGTCCGTCTTCTCTAACCTCCTCGACTCTCGCTGTGGGACATCTGTTCACACTCTCAGACCCTCTCGAGAGTTTTTAAAAAGATGTTTTTTTTTTAATACAAATGGCAGATTTTTTGACAGGGGGAAAGCAACTGCAGAATTCCAGAGAATTTTTTTTCTTTTACTTTTCTGTCTTACTAGTGAATAGTGAGGCGAGGACAGATCTTTTAATATGCTAATTCTCTGGGGTTCATTATGGGTGTTTTGTATTGCCGCACATAGAGAGAAATCACAGCTCATCTGCTCCCCTCTTTTTCTTTTTTTTTTTTGGAGTTTCTTTCTCGGCGGACCCCCCGGCTGCTGACTGTGCGGCTGACTTGTCAAACTGACTGTCTGATTGTCACTTTGTGTATGGTTTGTGTCTGTAGATGTCCAAGACTGGAAGGAGCCTGCACCGCCAGCCCCTGCAGACACGGGGGCACCTGTTTGGACCACTGGTCTTGGCAGCAGTGCCAGTGCGTGGATGGCTTCACAGGCAAATTCTGTGAGAAATGTAAGTATATGCCTTTGAAGTGTCTTTTAATTGCTGAGCTTGCACTTACTAAGGAATATTCTATCATGATTATTTATGATCCTCCCCTCATGAGTCATCAAACTGCACCATGTAGCTTAATATAGGCCACATTGCTGCATTCTGAGCTTTATTTCAAAGTAATTGTGTATTTAAATATATAAAGACTCGACACCAGAGGACTAAAACAGACTGAAGGAACCTTTGAGGCTCATAAATCCGGCCAGAAACTTGTAGCCTTGCTTCTGTCTAAGGCGCAGGACCATGTTTAGCAAAGTTCATGTTATTAGAAACAAACAAGATCAATACTGAGAAAAAATGGGGGTTTCCACAACGAAACCACACTGGATTTTTCTCTGTTTGCCATCAGGTTTGATTTTGTGGAGATCTGCTGGTTTCCTTTGTGGCACGAAACATGATCAGAGCGCTGTTTTCCTCTAATACTAATGTAGCGCACTCTGTCAGAGTCATGTGCATCAACTCCAGGAAACAAATAGAAAAAAGAAGCATAGTTGAAAGAGTCCAGGTCCTGTATTAACAGGTAGAAGCTCAGTCATCTTTTTGGTTACAGTCATTTTGGAAAGCATCACAATAATTTGTTACTGATGTTTTAATAGTGTTGTTGTAAGAGCTTCCTAACTGTCAGTTAGCAAGCAGGGTAGTTTGGTCACTATATTATATTTTCCAAAGATATATTTCTACCAACAACTCCTGTCGCATTACTGTCGACAAACTGTGGTGCAGTTTATACTTTACATAAAAGAGGAATGGTGCAATAATAGCTAATAATCCACGATAGCTTTGTCTGTTTTGGACTCCTTTCCACTAATAACCTGATTTTTGTGATGTGAAACAAATTTGAAGATGATTGGTGAATACAATGACAAATCAGGGATTAAGGTAAAGCGTTTAAAGTTCCTAGCCCACGTTCTATATGACAGCATTGGTTTTGATTTAGTGTCTTGCTCAATGGCACGTTGTCTGTTCTGAGGATTGGCTTCCATCTTGCAGTTATAGGAAGATATTTGCAACCACTGGTGAGAATGTGAGGACCAATTTGTGGTTATGGCAGTCGGATTAGGAAAATCATTTGGACCCGTCTGTCCGCCAGCAGCGGAGTGGAAATATATTTGATATTTTAATATTTTTAAGTTGCCTGTGAAGCGTGTGTGAAGACAGACTGGACTGAGGATTTTCTCTCTGTCTTTCTCCCACAGACATGACAGCTGACACTGCTCTGTCTCTGGATGGTACCGGCCGCCTGGATTACTCCCTGAAGCCGGGCCCTAAACGTGACGTCCTGCTTGCACAGTCGCTGCAGGGCGTGTCCTCTGACCTCGCAGGTCCCAGCAGCCTGGAGGTCAAGTTCAGGACACGCAGCAAGACCGGCACCCTGCTGCATGTGCAGGAGAGCAGCAACTACACTACAGTGAAGGTGAGAGAGAAGAGAGTAGATTGCGTATCTGTATTTTAAAATGCTATCTGTGCCTACAATGCACAGAGTGTACTTTAATGGCTCACATGGTAAATTCATAATGTGCATTTCAATGTATGTTTTTAACCAAAATACTGTTCTCATGCACAGACTACTTCTGAATAACGAAGCACAGCTCTTCAGGTAGTGATTTCACAATAAAAGCCTCAGCTTAATGCCCCTGAGCTGTTGCAGGTGTACACGTGTGGCATTATCAGCACACAACAGCAACACAAAGTCAACATGGTCAATACAGATTTAAAAAAAAACACCTATTAAACATAGTTAATACATGATCTGTAATACTGTGTCACAGAGAAAGACCTTTCAGTTGAGGTTAATAAACATCTTGGCACCGATCTGAGAAAGTATTGAAATTGAACTCAAGTACAAGTCACTCATATGTAGTTTGGTGAATTAGCTCTGTGCAAATAATGTGAAGTGATTTGTGTGTTACGGTAAATTTAGAAAACTGTCACACAGTAAATGTTGCCATGTCGACATAGTGGCTCTGTCCCAAATCACAAGTTCAAAATACAACGAGTATCACATATTTGGCTTTGTTATTTAGCTGGCTAATGAAAAACACAACGCCTGCACACTGATGCCAAGCCATCGATCCAAATCAGATCTTTGTCAGGATCAGCATTTTGGCCTGATGAAGATCCAACTTGGATCAAAATGAGTTTTTTTTTATAAACTTTGTGGTTTGGAGTCAGTTCACAGGCATTCCTCCTTTTTTTTTTTTTTTTTTTTTTTTTACTGATACTGCTTTTTAAATAACCTCACACCTACGTGACATGCTTATAATTCTTTAACCAACTAGCCAGCTACTTTGCAAAGCAACCAGTGTTAGTGTTAGCATCAGCTGCTAGCCACAGTGCGGACATTTAAGGCGTGCGTGATCATGATCAGTTCCCGGTCAGTGCCAGCACATAAATCAGCCTTGGCTCATCTATTTATTGGAGATGACAGAACTCAAGTCGTACAATGTGGCTGCCAGATGATATGTTGCATCACCAAAAGCATCTGCAGTCATGAGCATGTGTTGCTCCGTTACTGAAAGGTCCCCTCGAATATTTGGACCCCAGGATCCCAACATCAGTTTGATATTGTACGTACAGAATGTAAGTCGTAATAGATGGAGTACAAACATGTCTACATATCTGTACGCCGTCTGCCTACTTTGTTTTAACCCTTACACCACAAATCATCACCCCACACACTCTGTCTGTACAAACTATAAGCAAACTACATGGGTCCTTCTCCAGCCACCTCCCTTTAGTCCCATTCCTCTTTCTTCTCCTCTCATCCTGTTCAGCACCCCCCCACCCCCAACACACACACACACACACACACACAAACACACACACACACACACAACCCCACACCCCCTCCTCCCCCTGACTGATCCTGGGCAGCTGCCCAAAGAGGCCTGAGGGCTCATTCATCCTCTTCAGTTTTCCTTTTTAGACCCTTCCCTCCACCCTCGCCACCACCAACCCCTTCCCCACTTTTTTTTTTTTTAGTATCAGACTTTCTCTCTTATGATTTTGTTTTCCGGCTCTGAGCAGCTTCTGGTGCTCATCGAATCACCATCACAGCTTCCTAAACAGTCAAGAAAAGTATTATAAGTGCTTAAAAAAAAAGGTTGATCGGCAGGGGAATACATACACTATATGTACATATGTTGAGAGGGAGAACTATATATACTGAGATATAAAAAAAACAAGATGTTTAATAGATAAACTTCTTGATTACTTTTCCAGGTTTAGAGCACTCAGTATTCTTTGGCTTGGGGGACTTTCTGCTTTTCCCATTTTAAATCAATTCTTCCGGAAGCTACTTATCATTGCTGATTTTTGGGGTCTTTGAAAAGGGAGGAGAACGGGATTACTTTTCCATGGAAGTGGGAAATGCACATATGAGATTATCATACGTAGTGTAAGCCGCAAATTTGTTGCCCATGCCAAAGTGAGCTTGATTCATTTCTTTTAAAGACACACTCTGTCCTTTCCTTTCTGGAAAAGGGTCTCCTCCAGTTGGTGTTTGAATGAGCGTGTTTTCTCTGAATTTGTTATAAGCAGGCCTCTGACCGTCATCTGTCTGAATAACTGAATAACATGAGCTACACACAGAAACACAGACACACAGACACACGCATACACACACAAGTCGTGAGAACATGATTAACTGTGGTGTGTCCCGCTGGGGGAAAAGATTTACGAGCGTCAAGCTGCATTTTTGTTTTCAATCTCTGACCTCAACAGCAGATTCGGAAAAGCAGCGTGGTGGTAGTTTTGTGGAGGCTGAGAGAAGACTTCCTCTCGACGCTTGTGATTGACGCTGACATGATAAGTCATTGCATTAATCAGAAAAAATGCCTTTTTAACCCTAGTTTATGTAGACTTCGCCACAGAAAACATTATTTATCATATGCATGAAATTAAGAATTATACCAGAATACAGATTCAGAGAGTGAGCCATTTATTTAGTATCTTATCCAGTCTGTGTAGTCAGTTCTGATCTATGATATGCTCTTGAAGGTGCGTATTATGCACCTTCCATCCATCCCTGTACTGTTTTTTTCTGTGCCCCCATGGTTTTGGCCTCCTCATGTTCAGTGTTGATGTGAAACGCTTGACAGGTAGTCACTGGCGTTGAAGTAACCAAAGACTCTACCGTGAAATCTGCGGTGTCATCCAGATTCTCCATATCCATGCTCTGACAGCCCAAAGTGTCAGAAAGACTGTCAAAGAAGAAGCTGTGACCTTTGCGGTGCAACCTTTGTGGTTCTGGGTGAAATATCTCAAAAACTGATGGATGGATTGAAATTTGGTCAATTCATTTGTCCCATACTTTTGTTTATGTACAAAACCTGCAAAAAACTAATGGCAGGTGTATTTTTTTTCATTGGTGCTAATTAGCACATGTTGGCATGCTACCAAGCTATTGTCCTATGCAGAATATGGTAAGCATTATACTTGCTAAACATGAGCATGTTAGCATTGTGAGCATATTAGCATGTGGACATTAGCATTTAGCTCAAAGCGGCGCTGTGTTTTGATACAGCTTCACAGAACTGCTAGCATGGCTGGTTTAACTTTTTTCCATCTGATTTTAATGCTTTGGTAATGTGATATAAAAAAAGCCCATCCATAAATGGGATTAAATCATTTTTCATGCATTTCGACACTGATTCAAAACTGCTTCTGTTTGTCTTTCACCCAGTAAAATATGCTTTTACCCTGGCCAACAAAATCAAAGCACCTAAAGTCGACTGGGCTGCTTTGATATTTTCTTCTTGTGTAACCAATTACCCATGAACCCATCTTTAACTCAGCCTGAGTGGAGTATGTGTGACTGATGCACCTCCATCTGTGTTCCCTCTCTCTCAGCTGAGGAACGGCAACGTCCACTACATCTCGGATGCGGGCGTCGGGGGGAAGGTGGAACGCACCGTGGGGGATGCAGTGCTGTCAGACGGTCAGTGGCACACGCTCCAGCTGGTGAAGAACGGCTCAGACACTGTGCTGCAGGTGGACGGCGGCCACCCCAGGGTCATCCAGCACGCCACGCAGGACTTTGGAGGTCTCAGTGTCTTAACCTTTTCGCTGGGAGGGATCCCACCTGGACCCGCTCAGCAGAAAACCGCAGCAGGTGAGACTGGAAAGTGTTTCTGTGCTAAAAAAAATATTTTCTGTCTTGTGATTGGAAATTTGCTGATTTGATCCCTGATTGGTGGATTAATCTGGGCAGGGGAAGTGAAAGAGCAGTTTTCCCCTTTTACCACAACTGAGGTACCTTTGAGCCCCTTAACCATCCAACTGCTCTAGACACAATGATTTGATAAGAGAGATTTTTGCACTGTCCAAAGAAGTAGAAATCTAAAATCTTAGTTAAGGTCAAACCCTTGTTGTATGTACACTATAGTTACGTGTGAGTGTGTGTGTGTGTGTGTGTGTGTGTGTGTGTGTGTGTGTGTGTGTGTGTGTGAATCTACATGCGTATTTCATGCTGTGTCAAACACACATGCTGAAGCTCTCAAAAACTGGCATTTGACCAAGAAACTCACCCACTCTTTACCCACTGTAAATTACTGATGCAGCAGCGTTTTCACATGTTATGGAAACCTCCTCCACATATTCTGAGTGTGTGTGAGTGTGTGTGTGTGTGTGTGTGTGTGTGTGTGTGTATGTGTGTGTGTGTGTGTGTGTGTGTGCACATGCACCTACAGCACATATGTGTGACACAGCACTCATGAGCTTGTGGGTCGTTATAAATCCAGTACAACCCCCCCCCCCCCCCCCCAAATGAATTAATAGTCTGCTGCTCAAACTGCTGACCATATTTGGTGGCCGTCCAACAAGACTCTATGGAACTGGCCTGAAATCTGTTTCTATTTGACACTGCAGAGATTTACCTGCTATGAATTTACAGTAGTTGAATAAATGTTTCTTTATCAGAGCATCATTTATGGGCAAAAAAAACAAATATTAATTTAATTTGACTTAGTCTTGGAGTGCCTGCCTTTGAGGACATTTAGTGTTTTTTGTCTTATTTCCATGGATCTCTCATCATAGTTTAGGCTTAAATCACTGATGAGATGTCCTGAAACACGAGTTGAGAACAGCTTGGAAAAGGTGAAAGAGAGGCTTTCCACAGGGAGGTAATACAACACAGTAAATTTAAGAATTTCAGGGGAGGGAAAAACTAACCTAATACTATGGACTAATATGGTAAAAATGAGCAATTTGGATGATTTGTTGACCTCTTTTACACAGGGACCGGGGCATATTTCAAAACAAACATATGCTGAGCACGCAGATCTGTGGCAGGCTGCCTGTTAACCAACTCGTACCTCAATGTGTGTCTGAACAGTTGTGCTCTCTTGTGTACTCACTTTTCAAGAGCTAATGAAACGACACAAATGGATTTAATCTGCACTGGGATAAATTCAATAAAAATCTATTTACATTAGCGAGGCAGTGCTGTTAGGCAATACACAATGCAAAAGATTGAATTAGGCACAGAGACATTCATCCAACCCAGATGTATGTCTTGAAGCTATAATGGCTCCGACGAAGGATTCTCTGCTTTAGAAAAAAAAAAAATCATATTTCTCCTCTCAAATTGGCCAGTGATTGATTTGGCCCATTTTTAAAATATGGATTTTTTTTTGAGGAGGTGCTTTCCACAAGGAAATTTCTCTTGTTTTTTTTGTACTAAGCTTGAACCAATTACCCGTCTAAACAAAATTCCTTTAGCTCTGATTACAGCTCCCAGTTCTTGTTATTTACAAGGAGTCGATCCAGCGTCGGTAGACATTTTGAAAACCCATCAGTCTGGTGGCAATCGGAAACGATTCCCCTCCAGGCCGCTGTCATGTCCTTGTTAGCTGCTGTTGGCTGTTTGTCCTTTTATCTGATCCAGTTTTTGCTCTTATTCATTTTCAGGTTTCGATGGCTGCTTGGCGTACGTGAAGTACAACGGGGAGAACATGCCGTTCACCGGAGAACACAGCCTCGTCACCTTAACGAAGACCAGCTCATCCGTCAAGATCGGCTGCAGAGGTCCCAACCTTTGTGAGAGCAGTCCATGCTGGGACGGTCTGATGTGCGTCAACCAGTGGTACACGTACCAGTGTGTCCCGCCCGGCGACTGCGCCTCTAATCCCTGCCAGAACCATGGCAGCTGTGTGCCGGACCCCCGCTCAGGTTTCACCTGCGTCTGCTCTGAGTTCTACACAGGAAAGACTTGTGAGACCTTGGTGGCCTGTTTGGGTGTCCAGTGTCCTCAGGGTACCGTCTGCAAAACAGCCAACAACGGTGGGTTTGTCTGCAGTCCCAGCCCCACGGCGGAGACGATGGTCCTCCCCATCTGGGCGGTGCCCGCTATAGTCGGCAGCTGTGCCACTGTCCTCGCCTTGGTGGTCCTCAGCCTGATCCTGTGCAACCACTGCAAGGACCGCAACAAGACCAAAGTGCCAAAAGAACCCAAGGAAAAGAAACCCAAGGAGAAGAAGAAGAAGAAAAAGAAGAAGGGTAGCGAGAACGTAGCATTCGATGACCCAGATAACATCCCGCCTTATGGAGATGACATGACGGTACGGAAACAACCAGAAGGGAACCCCAAACCGGACATCATTGAGAGGGAGAACCCTTACCTGATCTATGATGAGACGGACATTCCCCACAACAATGAGACTGTCCCCAGCGCTCCCTGTGCCCCCTGCACCGGTCCAGAGGCGGATATTGAACACTACGACATAGACAATGCCAGCAGTATCGCTCCTTCAGATGCAGACATCATCCAGCACTACAAGCAGTTCCGTAGCCACACGCCCAAGTTCTCCATCCAGAGACACAGCCCTCTGGGCTTCGCCAGACAGTCGCCCTTACCCCTCGGAGCAACAAGCTACACCTACCAGCCTCAGTACACCCAAGCACTGAGGTCCACCCCGCTCAGCCACTCCCACTCAGCCTGCCCCACCCCGAACCCTCTGTCCAGACACTCCCCAGCCCCGTTCACCAAGCCCTCATCCTTTTACCGAAACACTCCAACCAGAGAACTCAACCTGGCTCGCCGTGAGGGCAGCCCGCTGGACCTGCACAACGAAATGTGCCAGCCGCCGCCCATGTTCAACTACGCCACCCGGCTGGGGAGGCGCAGCAAGAGTCCTCAGACCATGGCCAGCCACGGCCACACCTCCAGGCCCAGCAGTCGGCTGAAGCAGCCGATCGAGCAGATCCCCCTGGAGACGGGGCCTCCTGTGGGGCTGTCCATTGAGGAGGTGGAGCGGCTGAACACTCCACGCCCACGCAACCCCAGCATCTGCAGCGCTGACCACGGGCGGTCCAGCTCAGAGGAGGACTGCCGCAGGCCGCTGTCAAGGGTCCGCAACCCTGCTGATGGTATCCCGGCCCCAGAGTCCTCTTCAGAAAGCGACTCACATGACTCCTTCACCTGCTCGGAGATGGAGTACGACCGGGACAAGCCGGTTTCTTACAGCTCCCGCGTTCCCAAGCTCTCGCAAGTCAACGAGTCAGACGCTGACGACGAGGAGTACGGCGGGAGGCTCAAGCAGAGGCGTTACTCGAGCCGGAGGGCAGAAGGAGGGCCTGGCGTTGCCCAGATGCCCCCTAGTGACCAGCACTACACCCTGCCCCACAAGCTGGGCCAGCAAGCCGGGGGCTTTAACTGGGACAATCTCTTGAACTGGGGCCCCGGCTTTGGACATTATGTAGACGTGTTCAAGGACTTAGCCTTACTTCCCGAGAACGCAGCGGCAAAAGACATTGAAATGAACAGTGGGGATGGTTCGGTCACCATTCTAAACGAAGGAGAAGCTGAGCAATATGTATGAGACTATTTATTATGTTGTAGAATATGGTGATGTTCTCCATTTAAAAAAAAAAAAAAAAAAGGAAGACTGTATATTTCGAGAGAGCATTGGACTCCATGTTTGTTTGTTTTTTTTACATTATTCAAAATAATAAGACGACTTTCAATGCAGTAAGGCAGAAAAATGGCACCTGTAACATGACATGATTTTTGTCATTAGCCACCTTGGAATAGTTTACCAGTCTTTTCTAGGTCCAAACTTAACTGTACAATTGTGCGTTCATCTCTCTGAGGCCTCATTACCACGTATCCATTGACGCTGAATGGCTCGAAAAATGAAAAAAAAAAAAAAAAAAAAAAAAAAAAAGGTCCTTGTCTGAAATCAATTTAGTGACTGCAAAGCTCCATTCACATTATCTTGATCAAACATTTCTGTTTTGTATTACCGATATTGCCTCTCCTTTCCAGAAACTTCTGTCACATTCACAGCTGAGAGATAAGATGGAAGATAACATTAACACTCACAGGAAGAGAATTCCAATGGGCCGCGAAGCAAAAGAAAACTCTCCCCGTCTCCGTCTTTTTAGGGGTCAATTTTTTTTTTAATTTGCTTGAAAGGAAGCATGTGTGTTTGATCTGACTGCACCTGTAGCTGACAGGATACAGCCCCCTCGGTGTGAAAGTTAAGAACACCGCTTTTCAGCTCGCACGGTATCGTAGACCCCACCAACGTTATAATCCCTTTTCACTCTGACTGTCTCTGCCCCGGTGTGTTTTCTCACAGAAGACTGGCTAAATGCTCCAAGAGTGAGGATTAATCGAGTCTCCTGCCTTACAGACATTTGAGGATTTCAGTACGGGGGAGAACTTTTTCCTCTTCTGTTTTTCTGGCCTAAGTTCAGTTGGAGGGGAGGTGTTTTTTTTTTGTTTTTTTTTTGGGATGGAGGGAGGGAGGGAGAGGGTGGGGGAGGGTTAGTGTTGTCTGTCACAAATTTGCATTTTCTGACCAGCCAAGTGTTTTTCAGGCAACGAAGATGATGATGATGATGATGATGATGATGATAATGATGATGATGATGATAATGTTGATGTTGATGATGTATGATGATGATGATGATCTTATAAACATGACCCCAACTAAAAACACTATGAACTTGTGTACATTTTTTTAATTCATGAGAAATCATGGAGTCATTTGTCATTGGTGTCCTTGTCCATTATTTTGACATGTATGGTTTCTACATTTTTGTACTGTTTATTAACTTAAATTACTTAAGCTGTGTTTTTATGGATATTTTCATATGCTGAAATGTATGTTTCTTACTTTCGGGGAAAGTAAGATTGAAGACTTATTTTTTACATTTGTTACATATGTAACATCAGTATTTTCCACTTTTGATAAAACTATAACATGCTGTATGCTTTGTACCTGTAAAAAGCCAATAACAGAATAAAAAAAGTATTTATTTAAAAGCTGCTTCAGAAACTTTTTTTTTCCTGCAGGACTGAGCAACTCATCTAGATGCATGTAAGCATTGGCAATTTTTTTTTTTTAAATATCCACCTTGGAGCTCAGATTACCAACTTTCCCAAATCATTTGGGTGGTAAGGTGTTGTTCTATATTCAGGCCTCACTCTGTGCAGCCTTTAAATAATACTGAGTCTGAACAAAACATTTAAAAAGGCATTTCGGGACCCGAGTGAAATGGAGCCACCTCCATCACAGCCAAGCAAAACATCAAGCGGAGTCCGCGATGCAGGGCCCTATATTGCTTTCAGCAATTATTTACATCTGGCTTATTGAGCAGAACCCTTTCTTTTTTTTTTTTTTTTTTGTCATAGCTCAGTGATTCGGTATGCAACATGCTTATCTTCTCCGTCATCGAGGGGAGAGAGGCCACGAGAGAAAACGCAGGGAGCCGTGAACCCGGCGAAGAGTGACAGCCCGAATCTGGGCAACTTACTACGAGCTCGTGGGCCTGCGGAGAGGCCCCTGTTGACCGAAGCCTCTTTGGGAAGGCTGTACCACGCTGATGCTGAGATAATAATAACACTCGCAATGATAATGAGTGTGTGTGTGTGCGTGTGTGTGTGGGTGGTGGGCCGAGTAAATAGGAGATGAATTCAAATAAACTTCACAGCGTCCCCTCTGGTGTCACATGGCAGGGTCTGAAAGATACCAGGCAGAGACAACTTCAGGAACAAACCCCCCACCACCACCACCACCACCACCACCACCAGCACCCCCTCCTCCCTATAGGTGAGCAGGACAAGCTTGTATACACAAAGGGCACATTGTTCTACAGTATGGTCGGATGTAAAACACTCATGAGGACTGACATGAATCTGTCTTCCTGATTTTCTTGGGGGCAGGGTGGTAGTGTTGGAGGGGGGCTGCTGCTGTTTTTGGATGATATCCAGATGGTTGCTGGACTTCACCGAATGACAGAGGAGCTTATGATGTGTTTAAGGATTAATTGCAATATATATCCTATAAGTGCGAACATCGCGTGTTACGTTATAGGACCCATGCACAAAAAATACAACATGTGTTACCCCTGCCGAATCAACATGGTTGTTATTTCAGTAGGCAATAGTCTGGTTGTGTTAGCAATGACACAATAATACAACAAGGAACACGCAAGCATGATTATGGTTCTCATTTTGGAGCAAAGTAATCATGTGTGTGCCTCATAAAATCATGAAGTCCAGATTGGAACAAAGTGATTTCCAGCGTCAGCCATAATGTGTTTTGCAGATCTGCACACTGAACATATTCATCTTGAATGAAGGTGCAAAAGAGGCGCCATTCGATTTCCCATGGAGCTCCCGCAGACACATGAGAGTCATGACTTTTTTCTTTCTCTGCTGAATCCACAAATGTCATCAAAACATAATTCCCATTAAGATGATTTCCATGTTGACTTAAGAGTTTCCCCACTATTTATGAAAGGATGTGGCACCGAGCTGTGATCGACTTCCTCGAAACAGAGAGTTCCTCCCCCGAAAAGCTTGTTTATAGAGATTGATTATTCTGAGCCTCGGCGCAATCACACAGCTACAGCGCCTCTCTGAGTTTCAACGTAAATGACTCGTGATTAAAAGCACATTGATCGCTGGAACAAAAAACACATTTCACTCCTTCTCTCATTGGTTGGTACTAATAGTTCAAAAATCAGTCTAAAAGTCAGATATGTGACACAAAACCCGGGTCCTTTTTCACTGGTACTAACTCCTGATTTATGTATCATGGCAGCTGATGTGTCCATGTAATCACCAGATCGCCAGTTTGACTCCTGTCATCCCTCTTCTCTCCTCATTTCCTACTGTTTCTATCCAAATCAAGACAGAAGAGCTCCAGAAAATCTTCATGGCAGCTCACCAACCACATCAGGCCTGTTTATCAATGGAAAAACATGGTAGTTACAGTCGGACTGACTCGTTTAAACCTGTGGTTCTCAAACTTTTTCACATTGAGGACCCCTAAACTGACACAAATTAGACCACGAACCCCCATCCCATATGGTTTCTGCTTTTAGATGTTTTATTACAGAGTATTTGAAACCCATGACCAAATAGTCATACATACTTTCATTGTATCACTTACAGGTGGAATTATAGTGAAAATAAATCATTCCCCTTTTTTCTGGAAACCCCCAGGGACCCCCTCAAGGACCCCTGGGGGTCCCAGGACCCGACTTTGAGAACCACTGCTCTAGACCATGTTCTCACTGCGGGACACAGTTCATTTGCTTTAAAGATAAATCAACAACTAATCATTTTTGTGATTACCAATAAGTATTTTTTTTAATTTCTATTAATTGTTAATCTTTAATATTTGAGATAAATTCCCTCAAACTGCTTCTTTTGTCCGACTAACAGAACAAAACCCAAAGTAAACTCACATAAAACGGATAAAAAGGAGCAAATCTCCACATTACAGAAGCTAGAGCCAGTAAATGTTTGGCATTTTTGCTTGATAAATGACTTAAATTATTTATTGATTGAGCTTAACGGTTCGTTCTTTTTTAAATCTCTGGAAGCAGCTGACAAAACATTCTCAACTGTAGGTCCACTTGTTCACTTGTTCTGGAGCTTTTGACTGTATTACATGGTTTTTATTAGCAGATTGAGTTCGCTCCGTTGTCACAGGACTGTGGATGTTTAAACTTCCCATGATTCAGAGCACATCTGGCACTTCCCACCCATGTTGACTCAAACATTATAAATACTGATAAAAAAGCAGCAACTTTAGTTGAGATGGTTTAGTCAACTGTTTACTTGCTCATCTCATTGTCACATCCTTTGAGTGGGAAAATGTATTAATCCAGAATTTTATTTCAGCAAACAGGATCTTTTTCTTGCTTAATAATATCAACAAGTGCATCATTAGCAGATACTCCAGCAACTGACTCCCGTACTTATGACGTAAAGGAAGAATACAATAGTCAAAATCAATGGAGCAGAGACTGAGACATCCTGACTTTCAATCCCTACCCAGATTGTGAAATGAAACTTCTGCCCAACATATACCTGGGTCCTCAGCCCAAGTCTGGCCCACAAACTTCCACATCTGAGTAGATTCCGGCTGTTATCCTCCAATATTAACTGACAGCCAGAAGATTTTCTCTGTGTGTGTCAGAATTGGCCCAGATGTGGAAGTAGTATCTGACAATCATGTTGTGTATGGGCCAGATTTGGGCCATGGAAAACAAGCATGTGGCCCAAGTATGGGCCAGATTTATTTTGCTATCTGGGTATGATATAAGTCGAGCTCACAAACGTTGGGTTTTCAGTTTCCCACAATGCAGTTGAGTGCCTTTATCTTGCAAACTCCATACACCTAGTTTATCATACATTTGTTCATCAAAAATGAATTATAACTAAAGACAACCCTGATGACATCATCAGGGTTATTTTCTCAGACCTAATAAATCTTGAGTAAAGTGAAATGTATGTGTAAAATTGGCGATGAACCCCTTTAAAAATGATCTAACGGCCGTCATTTAGTGTCTAAAGTTTACCAACACTGTCCTCTTGGGCCTTAGCTTTTCAACAAAGCCTTAATCAAGGTCAAAGACCCGACATGCAGATGCTTCTTATCACTTTTTCAGGCATAAAAACACGTGCATATACCCTTTATTAAAAGCCAGATGTGACCACCAAACGGCCTTTGTCACTTTTACAGATGTGAGGGTTTACAGTACTCACACCTCCTGCCCCGGCACAGTGTATATACCCACATCCTCAGCTCCCACCGCACCACTCGACATGTCTCCCTTCATTAGCAGAGTCTTTATACGTCTGTGCAACTTGATGGACAAATCACCGGTTCATCCTCTGAAAGGCTTGAAACAACATTAACGCTCCACTTAATTATCACCCAGTCTTTGGGGGCGCTCTCTGCTCCACATCTGTATCAAAGCTGCGAGGCTCGTCTTCGATAAGTGTTCTTTAATGCCGTGTGTACTCCAGCCAGCCGGTGCCTTTCAACACACATGAAAGCTTCAACGAGCAGCCGGAGCTGTTGGGAAATGAAAGGGAAAGATGTGTGTGTGTGTTTGTGTGTGAGGGTGTTTTGCGTGTGTGTGTTTGTGTGTGTGTGTGTGAGGAAGACGATGACTGTCCCATCTTTGGAAAAGTGCCTTTCTTCCTCTATCACTGTAAAACTCTGCGGTTTCGCTCCAGCATTGAGGGGCCTGGATTAGCCGAGGCTCTGGTTGCCACCAGCTTGAGAACATTTATAGAAGTGTATGATGGATGCTAAACAGAGAGCATCGTCATCATGAGAGGCCTGGCTCGGGTGTCACTGTGCTGTCAGGGAGCCGCTCTGTCAGGCTCCGCAGAGAGCAACACATCTGTTTCTGATCCCCCGTGTGACATTCTGCTGCCTCAGCGATTTCTGGGTTTTGTTTTGTTTTCTAATTCGGGGAGATGCTGCTGACTTAAGTGCTGGTTAACTCACTGTGTGTTTGGCAGCAAGCACAGCTGTCACTCCTTTCGGGAAAGAGTGGATTCTCCCAGCTGGTCCCACCAGTTTTCTCTTTGCTTTGACAAAGCAGATGTTGATATTGTTTACATTGACTTTGGTTAAAATGAACACAGAGGGGTTACTTTGGTGACTAACACACACTGTTTGCAGAAGTCCACCCTGTAGATTGCACCAGGCAACATTAACTTCAACTTTGGATGGAGTCATGTTTGATCTTGCACTTTTGTCGCACCAGAACTTCAGACTTCATTTTAAGTCCTAAACCCAGAAAACACACGAGGAGGCCATCTTAGTTTATCTCAGTTAATTCTCAACCTTGGAAACATCTCAACTCAAGGTCCACTTACCAGCATGTTCAGGAGTTTTTGACCATGTCACACAGTCCTCATCAGAACATTAAGTTTACTGCAGTTTACTACACAGTTGACTTGAGTCAGGAAAGTAAAAGCAAAAATGGAAACTTTACATTAGAAAGTGAAAACTTTTAAACGGAACATTTGCATGACAACTGAGCAAACTCAGTCCAATAACAGGACTGTGTGACATGGTGGAAAGCTCTAGGACAAGTAAGTAGGTGGATTTTAAGTTGATGAAATTTGAAGGTGCTGCAGTTCATAGAGGAATCAGATTAGATCAATGAGGCAGAGAAGAATCTGGAGCTCTAAAGCTCCATTCAGACCTACACAGCATCAGTATGGTGTTCTTACTAATATTCAGCCAACATTTACATAATCTAACTCAATTTTATTGTGTAATGAAATGGGACTAAATTCATATCTGGTTTCATAATATTAAACTCAACCAGCTGTATTGTAATCGACCCTAATCTTATTTTGAAATGATGATCACGGTTGATGAAATCTCTCGTGTCATTACGTCATCAGATTCATTTACATCTATGACAACGATACACGCTCTTGTATGAGAGACTAGCATCGCCCCTCTGCTTTTTATTTCTGTTTCTGTGACATTGTTGATGACACAGGGATAAAAGCACATCATCACTCTGCGTGTTATTGAGCACTGAACCCCCCCAGCTATTCCTCACCTGGCCACCAGTTGTCCTCGGGGTGTTTTTATCACTAACACATCACCTGACGAGCCACCTGTCCACACAGCTGCTTCCCATTAGTCATTAGCCCTGGTATATTCACTCCCCCGGCCACCATGCACTCCTTTGCCTGGTTGTCTGTGCTGCTGCTTCTTGCTTGAGATTTCCAGACATGTTTTTTCGTTTCCCTGCAGATACGATCAAGTAAATTGTAAATTGTGAGTCTGTGTCTTTTCTGTACTACGCACACAGTCCTGCGTGAATACCTGTAGAAAAAGACCCGGAAACCTCAGCTGAATCTTCCTGTCTTTAGTTGCAAACTAAACGGGTGCCACACCCATAAGAGCTGGGGCCTGTCCAAATCCACAATGCAGCATGTCCGCAATGAACTCTAACGACACTGACTGTAGTTTCTGTTGCTTATGATAGAAACATTTGTACCATATTGTTTTTTTTTTTTGTTTTTTTTTACTGTTCAGAAAAAGAGTCTGAGATGCATTACAGGATCAAGATTTTAGCATTTGTCAAATTGAACCAGTCGTTTCTGTTATTTAATCGTTTTAGCATGTGGTTTTTGTCCCTTCTTCTGCAAAGCGCTGTGCAATTTTATTTTGAAAAATAAAGATTAGTCTTATTATTATATCCTTGGAAACGACCAAGTTCTTCTGCCCCGTCTGAGTCAGTGTTTCCACTCGCAGCCCTGACATAACGATCCGGCGCGTCACATTACATATTGTATGGCCACGTCCATGAGGGTGGACGCTTCGATTTTTAGCCTTCATCAAGGTTTTAAATTGTGTGGCTGCTGCTCTTTAATCACGCTGGAGTTCAGACCACAGCTCCAGCTAACAATTGATGTGAGGGGTCTGCTACGAATCACTCATGATCTGTGGCTTACAGATAAAAAAACACTGCATAGATGATGGTCAACAAGCAAATCACACAGGCAGGGCCCAAACCTCAAGACCAGAATATAACATAACACACACATAGAAGTCTCCATGTGGCCGAATATGCCTGGTGTGGGTGGACCGGCTATCTAAATGTTTACTGTTCCTCCAGCCACTGCCTCGTCCCGACACCCACTTTGAAAGCCTCAGCTGTAGTTTGATGGAGATCATAAAAGCTTTAAGATGCATGATTGTGTCTTGAAATCCTCATCGCAGTGCAACGAATCTCAATCATGATTAGTTGCGTTGGTCTTTCATTGAGGAAATGGATTATTTAATTGCACTCCTGCAACTTTCATCGACATCATTTATGTTTTTTCTCAACAGGAAATGAAACCAAATGCTTCAATATTGCAATTTCGTAACTTTTATTGACAACAAATAACTGTCATAAAATCCTCCTCTACTTCTCTACCTTAAAGGTAAGTTGTGTGTTCTGTCTTGCATTTGGCACATTTCTTGTGGATTTTTGAGGCTTCCTGTGGAGTTGTGTGTGTGTGTGTGTGTGTGTGTGTGTGTGTGTGTGTGTGTGTGTGTGTGTGTGCGTGTGTATGCGTGCATGTGTGCGTGCGTGTGTGCGAGTGTGTGCCACAGGTTTGGTCGGGACAGTAGCGTTTCTTTTATTGTGCTGAGTTAGGGAGAAGATTACTGAGAACCTTAAACAATGCTGGTTCTGCTGCCAAAAATCTTACTTCAGCAAAACAAACATCCACGATGAACCGAGGGAGGGCTGCTGTTGTTGTTCAGTCCAAACCACAATCAGAAACCCATCTGCAGAAGAGGGAGGACAAGAGTTTATTTTTTGTGTAGCAATGCAGTTCACCTCAAACAGTTCAACTGCCGTGTTTCTCACACTGTAAATGAGAATATGTATCCTTGTGCACATAAACAATACCAGGGCTTCTATCAAGGACAGTGTTAACTTTTCTATTGTAATGCTGCTTTATGATGGATGATGAATACAATTTATTACTCTTGTGTTACTGCTTTGTATTTGTGTTCTATGCTTTTATGCATCTGGCTACAAGGAGAGTTTCCCCGCGGGGATGATAAAGATGAACTGAAATTGAGAGGATCAGAGCATAGACTCCAGCAGCAGCGGCGAGCAGGGACTCAGCGGCTTGTTGAAGGTACCCAGCGGAGATTTCATTGTAAACAAACAACTCTGAGAGTTTCCCACCAAAACACACTGTGTGCCTCCTTCAGGTTGAACAAACATGTTGGATGTGATTCATACCTGAAGCCTGTACAAGAAGAAGGATTTGAGCTTAGAGAGGCAACTTCAGGTTTCACTCTGGGTTTTCAGGGTTACGACCGTGGTTCGCTTCCTACTGGCACACCTGCAGGTTAACTTCAGAGGATCGGAACAACAGTCAACAGCCCAACTACTGACCAATGAGGTTCCTGGAAAAAACTTACTCACAAGTCTTAGCATGCTACATGGTGTGTGTCCACACAGCGTTTCTCTCTTCGTCCCAGAACTTCATCAACACAGGTTTTTGTTTCTATGACAATATCTTGACAACATACACTGTTGTTGTGTGCTTTTTTTTTTATCGTATCACACAGCAGCTCGGCCAGAACAAGCTTTTCCTCCATTTTCCTTGATTACCAGGCTTATGGATAGATGTAGTTCACATTACAAATAATACAGCGACACATTCAACAGAATCTGGTGGTCGGGAGTTCCACAGAGGGCCGGAAAGGTCAGGAAGTGAGTTAAAACAGAATTCTGCGAGATGAAATTATGCAGACTTTGCAGATTTTTCTCTACTCTTTGTTTTTCTCATGAAACATGGTACAATTTACTCTCTTCATGCCTCTAAACCTTTTCAAATGAAACACTCTGAGAAGGAAAAATCACTTTTTTTTTTGAAGAACTTACAACCAGACATTTGTTTGTATTGAGGGGTCACAAGCAAACACCTTTTCTTATACCATGATGATAATGGGTACAAGAATATAACCTGCACCCTTTACTGAATGGCCTCTTTGCCTGAAATCAAGTCTGAAATCAAAGCGAAATAACTTAAATTTTCTTTGATAGATGAGAAAAGCAAATAAACAGCCAAAACAAAAGGTCTCTCTCTCTCTCTCTCTCTCTCTCTCTCTCTCTCTCTCTCTCTCTCTCTCTCTCTCTCTCTCTCTCCTCTCTCTCTCTCTCTCTCTCTCTCGCTCTCTCTGAGGAAACAGGGCTATACATCTACTCCATGTTGAGCACGCTTTGTGTTTCTGCATTTATCCCACAGCCAGGGCACGACGGCCCACGCGCTGCGATGGTCTTCTCTCAGTGACAGCACGTTATGAAACGCAGAAACAGCTGCTCTACACTTTATATAATTACCACATATTTTGCTGCAGCCTGCTGTTGTGATGTTTATGGAACCCGAGTGTTTCTCCCGGAGTGTGACTGTGTGTGAAGCACGTACATAAACTCTCACACTCAGAGGTGCATAAGTACAGTAAACAGCTCGCAGACTGTACACAAAAACAGCTGTAACTGCTCCTTTTGACCTCTCTGTTGCTTCTCATGCGCCTGTTTCCAGGCTGTAACCCTGGATGGTTATTAGTTGTGATGCCTGTAGGAAATGGCAAAGTCTAAATGTCACAATCCACAACACGAGCGTGGATAATCTGTTTCCTAAATTTCAAATTGGCTGCGCTGGGTGGCTTGGGAGTTGGCAGCGTTTCGATTGGAGCTGCGCCCGTTATTATGCTACAGAGCTATACAGATTGAATTTATCTGCCCCACCAAACTGGAATTCCAGGAAAGAGAAAATGCAGCAACATGTGAAAAGACGGCTCATTAAAACCATTAACACACTACGGGCTTCCCATTGATATATGACAGCCATTTAGCCACAATCCAATAACAGATTCCCCAGTTTTGCTAAACACCTGGTGGAATTTTCGTAGTTGAATAGTTTGCAATAGCCTCCACTTCACCGTCTTTCACCCTCCTGACAGCCTCGCATGTATATGCAGCGGGAAACAAAAGTCACGTACAAACAAATGGCACTTTTTAGGTATGGAGGAATGCGCACACACTTGGCAGCTGATAGGAGCACATTAATTTTCACAGAGAAAGAAAAAAAAAAAACGTTCATTGCCTCATTGTCCCTCCTTCGCTCATTGGCTACTTCAGTCGCCCGGTTCTCTTTGGATTTTCCCATGCCCTGCTATCTTTTCTCAAGTCTTAATCTTTTCATTCTGTCAGGCCCGCTCTCGGCAGCCTCTGCGCCATTTCCAAAGGTCTGGGCTTCATGCTAATTGTCTCTCAATGGCACGGTTACCTCCCACCTACATAATGCACCTTGTTTCCTCGGCTCAGTCTGGGCTGCACCATTTCGGCTCATTCAAATTCAGGAGGGAGAAGGACTGTAAAAGCAATGCCTGCGGGTAAGGCGATGCAAAGCAATGCTACTATCAAAAAGGAAAAAGAAGAAGAAGAAGAAGAAGAAAAAAAATGAGTTGCTTCCCTATTTTTGGACTAAAACTTCTGTGGGTGGGCCGACCGGTGGGACGTTTTGAAGGATGAGTTGCATGTGATTGCTGTTGTGTTCATTTCTCAGCTGCAACTTCTCTCCATGCCAACATTCATCACGCAGTTCATCATGTCACGCAGCAGCGCTACCGAAATTGTACATGTTATTTTTGAATTAGCTTCCCTTCCAATTCGAGTGCTTCTTGCTGAATCTGCCAGCAGTTTGATCTATAGTTCTCAGATGCAGTGAAAAAGGCAAAAAAAAAAACAAAACAGGAGGTGAAGGTTATGAAAATCAAAGTTACGACATGAATGCTGAGCCCCTCCAGTGGGTTAAACGGTGAGTGCCGTCGTGAAAGGTGCACATAAATTGTGCTAATTGTGTCCTCGTAGACCCCAAATTGGCTATTTTTCTTTCACTAGGGGAGATCTCAGCCACTCAGGACTAAGACGACAGCCATGCACCATTAACATCTATTCAAGTGCACCGGGCTTTGATCTTCTCTGAGAGGGAGAGCGATGGGGGAACACGGGGAGAAAAATAAGGAGGAAAAAGAATCATCAACAATTCAAATGCACCCAATTATTGGACCATAAATAAAAGTCTAATTAGCATAAATCGCTTCCACATTGTTGCTATTTTTACATCATTTCTTTTTTCCGTTTTAGTGGATTTTGTTGGTGTATTGTGTGTACAGGCTTCTGCGTAAGGGCTTGAGTTATGATGGAGATGCTTAATTTCATAGTGAAATTGCTTTGCTAATTAAAACTGGTGCATAAATATTTGCTTTTTTTTTTTTTTCTGTGCAGAATCCACATGTTTTTATTTGGAAACACAAAACAGCATTTTCTGTTCTCTCAGAAACGAGTTGATCGTGATATCATTACAGCATCATTTTGATCCATATCACAAAACTGTCAACGCAGCGTCTGTGACACGTCAAACTAATGACTTTGGTTTACCTCTGCGGTCACGATCATCAACTTCAGCAGTTATTTAGCCACGAAATGTTTCTTTTGACTTGCAGTTGCCAATTAAATTAAAGCTGGACTGATTTTTTGCTTTTATTCTAAATTTAGGAACAGAGGGAGAGGGGAAAGTGCTGCAGCACTGTGGCCAGAATTAGTTTCACACGTCGTCCTGAAAGGTTTTGTTTTCCAGTCATCCTGCATGATGGTGCTCATAGAGGGCAGACAGTCTGCTCTGTCTGGTTTGGGTTATGAAGTCACTTTTGAATACACAGACAAGCAGACGAGGATCAGGTTGGATCACGGTTCTTTCCCAGCATCTTCTGAAACATTGTTTTTGATCAGACAAACCAGGATCTCCAGAAATGGAAACAATATCTCACCACTGCTTTTCCCCATTAACCCTTAAGGGACACTGAGACTGCATCTGTGTATCTAAGGCTTCAGTGTAATGCCCGCCAGAAATCAAACCTGCACCAGTTATAGTTTCATGTCCCTGACCAGTGCATCATGATTATAATGAGGTTTAAAGATGACATTCCCATGCAACCTGAAAACTAGCTTTCCTTCTTTGCCGCCTCAGGGTTAAAAACCTCAACACCCAGTGATTCTCCACTGTCTTTTCCCACACACTTTCAACACGTCTGGCCAGAGGTTCGGCCTGCCATTTGACTTTGAGGCATCTTTTGTTCTCTTGTGGTTTTTAGTTTAGCTTTTATTACATGCTCCGATTCATCTAATTCCAATTTATAATTGCAAGTCTCAGGCGTGGAAGGTTACAATAATAAGCCACAACTCCTCTCCAGTTTGAATATTTTCCTTGGTCACTGTTGATGTCATTCGGCCATTAAAATGCCAAAAAATGACTTAATTGTAATTTCCATCCAAGTTGTGGAGGGAAAGCACACTGATTTCCAATAAGTGTCCCTATAGATTAGTGCATGGGGTTGTTTTGGTCGGTGCAGGTTGTGTGGTTACAAAAAAGTAAAAGTAAAGGTCCTTTTGTTAAAACCGGTCTTGACTCTGTACAGTTTAAACTTTTTGTTTAGTTGTGAAAGTTTTACTCTTGGATTTCAAGTATTGCAAATTGAAAATTCCAACAATGTTTTTTAAGATGCACAAAAAATTGGACTGTAATAAACAGTGTAAACACAAAAAGTTATTGTTGTTGTTTATACTGTTGTAGACTTTAAAGCTGCACTAATCACTTTTTTTCTATGAATAATATTTCAAATGACTACATGTAATATGAAAGGTGTCACCCGTAGTGAAAAACCCACAGAGAATTAGCACGCGACTGCTGCTACCTTTAGCTTTACAGAGCATTTTAGCCACTCTCAGCTCATTTTTGATTTTATATCATTATATGTTTCAGTTTAATCTCACCACACCATTTCCAGGTCGAAGGTTACAAACCAAATGTGCACTACCTGTCCAGCACTCAGTGGCAAACAGCAAAGTTAGCATCTAGTTGTGGATTATTTAGCAGCTTTAGCTATTATATTTGAGAATAGAACTATATTACTGTTAGCTTGGAAAGAGATTTAAAACAGACAAAACATCTATTTAAAGCTTTGTGTCTTTAATCAGAAGGGTTTTAGCAGTAATTAAAACCAAAAGCTCTTCACATCATTAGATCATTAAAGAACCATTTTGGGAACTCTTCCTCTTCATAGTGTGTGGTGGAAATACATGGCAGAAAGTTGTCTGCCTCCTGAAGCTGAAGTCAGTGCATGTGGGAGTTTGTGCGGAGGTCAGCTGTGTCTTCGTCTAGGACACTGAATCCAGACCACCTCTCCGTGTTGATCAATCAAAGCAAACCAAACATTGTTCTCTTTTTCTCATCAGCCACCATGAAATCATGCATAAAGAGGAAAAAAGATTCCCTGCTCTCTGCAGATGCTGAAGTTCAGCCTTCTTTTTCAAAGCTCCTATCATGGCTGACCCGCCACTGAACCTCTCCACTCTGTCTAGTAGTCACTGCCAATGTAAGCAGATGCCTCTTCAGGGTTCGCTTTTAGTCTCTTATTTATGCATGGGATGATAATGCTATCCTGCATGTGATACTTAAGAGAGGGAAGAGTCAATAACTAATGGAATTCATGCTAAACAAGCACTCCTCTTCCCTCTTAGTGAACCACCCAGGTTTTCTGCTGATACACTCACCTCTGCTGAGCATCGACTCGGAGCCCACACAGTTTGCCACAACAGCTTTAGCTCAATTACTGCAGGTCCTGCTGGATTGAGCCCTTTTATATCTCCAGCTGGGAAAGCTCACTCCTCTAAAACTCCATGAGCGGGGAAGCTTTTGGAAAGATCTATAAAATGACATCCAGAATAAAAACCTCCCTCCCTGACTCTCCCTCTCTCCCTCCATGGCTCCATAATGCAGGGTTTTACAGTTTGAAAGAAGGTATCAGTCTCTTGTAAGACCTGCAACTGGATACTTTTCATCCGCTGAAGTTCAGCAACCCATAAATCAAAAGTTGTACTTCAGAGTAATCAAAGGATACGGCCACAGTTTGAGAATCATCACAGTCATTCATATGAAGGATAAACAAAATCAGGATATGTGATACAGTGCAGTAAGAGTGAATGCGAGTTTAACATATGAAATATTTGATGAGCTCTGAAATGTTCTCTTGAAACATGCTGTTCAGCATCGCATGGCTGGATCTCTTAGCAGGTGAGAAAGAAACAGGTTCATTCACAAGCTGGTAATTATGTACCTGCAATGCAAAGCTCTACTGCTGCGTCATACTTCATCGTAGAAGAATGGTTGAAACCTTGAACGGGTCACAAGACTTGACACTCTTTTGGGTTAAATCATTATTTTGACAACTATTACGGTTTTCACAAAATCGCAGTTTACGTTTTGTGTCACTTTTAGACAGTTTCAGATTGTATAATCAGTGTGTATTGCACGGAATGACATCACATGCACTCTAACTGCCATCCCTGAAAATCTTCTTGAAAAAAAAAATCAGACAAACTCTTTTAAATCCCACAATTCCCAACCTTCATTGACAATTTTTATTTAAAAATTGTAGAAAATTTTGTCTTGTATCACGCAGGTTTGGTCTCATTTTGATATTTTTTATGGTTTTTGAGGAAATCCCCCCTAAGTGCAGAGAGGGCTGTCTAAAGCTCCCATAGACGCCCATGTTAAACTGAGCTCTGAAGCTCTTGCCCTCAGCAGAGTTGAGGGGAGTTTCTAAAGTGTGATAAAACCTAAAGGATCGTCCTTTAGTCACAGAGATCCTTCTGTCCACATGTCAAATGTCCCTTAGCAAGATACCAAACTCTATATAATTGGATAAAAAACATATAAAACATAATAAATGAAGTCCATTCACCATTCAATATATTACATTAAATGCTGCACAGTAATGTAGTGTTACGTTGCGTGATTTATTTATTTTGTTTTACATAAAAGTTAAGGAACTCATCTCTTTTAATGCTTGTCAAACCATTTCTTATTATTTGGGGTGTGTGTGTGAATGTTTCTAGACTTTTATTTCAGCTGGACTGAATAAAATTAAAGTTTTATTAGTCAAGGTTATGTGTTTTATGTTTTTTAAATCCAATTTATTCTTTTTTTATGGGTTTTTAGTCTATTTATTGAGTAGTTTTATTCTTTTTTTAATGGTACATTGACCTTTGTTTTGACCATCCGGTGTTTTATTTGAAGTGTTGATATCCATAAGAAAATATATTTGTGGTTTTAAGAAGCAAAAACCATCTGATTGTAGTTTTACATCTCCTCTCTCAGGCTTCTCTCTGAAACTCTAGTAACAACGGGTCAGAAAGGCACACAGCCTCTCTCCTGATTGGCTGCCTCTTTTTCTGAGTGATCAAATAAAAATATAGAAGACTTCAGGTAAACACCTGTAGAAACTAAATCCTACAAGGTTGGATGGTGGGTCCGGGTGGGCAGGGTCTGGGGCAGGGCTGAGGGAGGGGACTGCTTTGTTGTGACATCACAAAGTTACAGAAGTCCTGACGGCTCAGTTTCTGAATACAGGTCGTGTGTGTTTCCCTGTGGACTGAGCGCTTTGATACTTTCACAGTATTAATATAGAGCCTAGACTGGAAATCTACCTTTATACAATATGGGACATTTAATCTAATTCCACACAATTAAATCAGACTGTGAAATCCTCCCAAATAATACAACCCCACTTTCCTACACAGCTCAGTACTGTTATGTCAGAATGTATTACTTAAATGGCACAATGACAATAAATACATGAAACTGGATTTTATCCATCTAATAAAACAAGTATGATTTATCTTGTTTTTCTGCAGAATATATCCAGAATCTCCTATGGGGTCAGCACAATGTCACGATGACTACCCTCTGAGAACAACACTGCTCTCATGCTGCTTGTATTTTCCCTGGTAACATAAATATTTGACAGTTCCTTACTTTTGTTAGTGGAACTTTGGCTTCTTCACTGGCAAGTAGCACCAAAGAAAAGTTTTCCTAAATGGTAGCAAGCTCACCCGACCTTGTGAGCCATTCAGAAATGTCCAAGGTCCAAGTTGGAAAAAGGTTAAGTTAGCTTACAAGTCTGACAATCCCAACAGAGGCAGGTGTGCTACAACAATGGTAATAAATCAAAACACTAGGAATTTTTGGAGACAGTCAAATGTGAAAATTGCCAACTTGTGTAATACTGCAAATGCACTGTACATGTGTGCATAGCTAAAGGTAATTTCCAGCTGCAGCTCCTATGATAGGTAGTTATTAACAGCTCAAAACAAGACACTGAACATTGTTTCTTTCACAGCAGCTGAACATATGTGTTCCATGATTGATTTTAAATTATCTGCACAAGTATGCAGCCGTAGTAATGGCATCATTATATCCTACTGTACAAAATGTATGTCAAATTGACTCATAAGTGCTCTGAGAATAGAGCAGCATCTGAGAGTTCAGCAGGTCGGCTAAGAAGGCTTTGCCTGAATATTTCCAGGCAATTAAATTCAGTGGTGAGAGTCTTGTGAAGACCCTCCAAACTCTGCACCTGGTTCGTATTCCATCCTCACAATCTGCTTTCTTTGGACATTGCATCTTCCTCCTTATTTGATTTCAGCTCTTTGAGATATAAAATACACGCTGATACTTAAAAACTGTCTTTGGGGATGGTGAGCCGAGGTGGAGAGACGGGGCCCTCGGAGCCATTTGGAAAAAAGATTTATTGAGATTTGGCAGCAGGGTGTGGACTGTAGAAGGAGTTCTGAATGAGACGGAAAGCCATACAGTCTATATAGCAACAATTATGGGATCTATTAATGCTTTTTTTTGTACCCACCACTTGAACAAGTCAATCTTGGATTCAGTTCAGGTATTTTTATGAGACGGTTCAAAGGACTCATGGCACCAAATTTTCTTCACATGGTTCCTGTCTTTGCTGAACAGTGTCCGCAAACACATCATCTGATCAGATGGACAGGCCCCGAATTTTCATCTGTGCCACAGTCAGGATGGTCTACATTTAGGTTTTTACTACATAGCAAATGGAGGTGGCTCTGAGGTTAACAGATAGCAGTAAATTCCTGTGCTTCATGCCATTATCTTGAGTAAGGGCACATATAATGGACTGTGATAGGTTTACTGGTCCTCCAAAGTCCTCTCTGGCTATAAGTATGGAAAGCTACTTTTGCTGGCAAAAACAAAATAATTCATCAGAGACATGTAGATATTCAAGTAATCAAAGTTGGAGACAGAAGATGCTGATGTCAGCATTACTGCTTCAAGTTTTACAGAACATTCAGAAAAAGCTGAATGAAGTGTTTTTCTGCCATAATCTGCATTGATCCAAAAAGGGTTTTACTTAACATGCATGACCTTTATTAACCAAGAAGTCTGACGCCATCCATTTCCAGTTTCCATCAAACCAGCCTTGGTAAACTTTACCGTCTTTACAAGGCAGGAACAACAGTGGATAAGAAATAATTTTAGTGGAAAATCAAAGAAGAACATCAAGAAAAATGGAAAACATTCACATTCTCAATCATACACAAAGCCATTAAACCAGGGAACAATCAGTAAAGGTCTGCTCGGATCATTTCATTGTTGGTAGACATTTTATCAGCTGTAGCTTTCCAAACTCGAGGACTCTATTCGACAATAAATGAGACTCCACTTTGAGAATTACAGCATGTCTGAATGATAACTGATACCATCAACTGCTGTCACCAGTTTGTTCTGCATAATAGTCATGATACTGTGTATCCCCAAATTCTTTCTAAAATTAATATGTATCATGATTTGACAAAAGTATCCAAAATCACATTTAAAAACTTACAATTCTATAATGATCACACTGTGCAATCATTGATAAATTCAATAAATGGGTATTGAGAGAAGAAGTCTAAAAATGTAAAAAAAAAAATATATATATAAATAAAAAAAGTTTGAATAAAACGTCTTCACTATTACAGCCTGTATTTGCTCTTTTCCTTGAAAGCTGTGAATTAAAGACAGACAGCTAGGCCATGGGTCAGACAGAAATCTTAGGCTGCCTGCTCCACCTGAGCCACCTACCAACACATGACAGACTTTACTGGCTGCAACATAAATCCAACGCACCCTTTCAGTCAGGTGGACTGTTTAAATTGTCAGTGCCCTGCCCTCAGTTTTGCCTGTTCTGTTCATTTCCTGCCGCTAATGTTAGCCACCACTGTGCTTTAGCCTGCTTTGTAGCATTTCATAAACAAGCTAGTCATGTTGCTTCAGGACAGCTTTGTGGAGGAATAAACAGTTTTGGGCTCACCTGTCGACCTCAGACTCACCTTTCACCTCAGGACAAAGAGTTTCCGGTGGACTTGTTGGAAAGTTGGGACTTTAATTTGTCCTCCTGAAGGAATGACTATTTCCTGAGATGCTACAGCTTCACTTCATCAAGGTAAGCTAGCTACTTTATGCTAACATGCTTGTTCAGTTGGTTTTATCAATGAAACTGCTGCTGAAACTGTTGCTCTGTTGGCTGCTAATTTCTGCTCTTATGCTACTGTGATATTATTGTGTGTTGTGTCTGGTCCCGATGCTGTGTTTTGGTTGTTGCTGTTGTTTTGGTAGCATTCATGCTGGCTGAATGCAAAGCAGGTTTCTAGGAGTGGGACTGTTGTGTTTCACACAGCCCACTTGCTTTTTGGAAAACTCAACATGGCTATAAACACATCAGCTGATTATTTTCCCTCTCAGTTCATGCTCAATGTTTCAGTGGTTTGATGTGTCACTTTGTGTTACTGTTCATGTCATAATCACATCTAAACTGCACTCTACTCATCAGCTTACTGTAAATCAATTCAATTCAATCAATCTTCTCCTACTTATCAGTGCTAAACATCACTTTCTTAAAAGAGATCATCATTTAAAGATCATATTTATCTATCCATTTCAGTTAACTGGATAACATGCTGTATGTCTTGCAGTTGTTGGGGTATTCCACCACATGGTGGCTTGACTCTCACATGGGAGGCGCTCACATTATAATGCTGCATTGTGGTCTGGGATGGCTACCAGGGGAATGGCCATATTGTGGTTGGTGCTGCCGGCCAACACGTACAGTAGTATATTGTACATAATAGCTGGTGTCTGGCTTGGTATGTGTTGGGGTTTTGGGGTGAGAAATTTATTTTCTCCGATCTCCGCTGTGCTGCAGCTTGATATGTGCTTGTGTGAAATGACGATGTCAGAGCCCAGACACAAAATATGAACTTTTTGAATTTCTCTCATCTTTCATTTGGGTTGGCTCACTGGAATAACTGATAATACTTTATTGTATTGCTTCTACAAAGACTCTGGAGCTTCTCTATGTTTGACTCCTTAAACATGACATTGTTTATCTCCATTAAGATTTTCTTTTCCATCAGCGTAACCAAAAGAAAATATCAGATCAAGATCAGTGACTGATTTTAAGCATGACCATCTTTTTGGAAAACATACACAGAGATAAACCAAGTTGCTGCTTATACTTTACATTCCTGCATTCTGTGGGTTTCTGATAGCAAAGTAAAGATGTTTGGCTGCTCTAGCAGGTCACAATGGTATCCTGATAGTATCTGAGGAGACAAAAATGAAGATAAGACTATAGAGAAGGGCCATTTGGCTAAGAGTATTATCATCTGTATACTTGGTCGGATGTAATGTTTTTCCCGTCCTTTTCGGCACAGGTCGCCTGCATATATCATGCAGACAATATCAAGCTATCTTTTCTGAATCTCTGTTGTGTTACATCTCTTCACCGCAATTTCCTTGTCTTGTGAGATCGTCTTACCCCTCATGGTCGCTCACTTTTGCGCCTGACATTGCACAGTTTTTCTTTTCCTTCCTTTGGGCCTTAACACTTTCAGGCACATACCTTTTATTGCTATTGCTCAAATAGTGTCTGTGCATATGAGAGTTGATGCAAATGTAGAACAGATACATTTTTAAGTACTCATCATAGTGCTGTCTCTTCTTCTACAAAATTGGAACATTTGTTTGAACACGTGGGAAAAGGTTAATATGTCCCGTCTGAATTCAATATGTACAGTCTATAAGTGCAACAGACCGTTTGAAGTAGTCGGCCTTGTGATCCAGTAAACAGCGCTGTAAAACTTCACTATCAGCTTGACCTAGTACAGTTATGGTGTTTCCTGCGAAAATGGAGGACACTAGTGAGCAAAGACGTCCTGAGCGGACAATCAGGACCCATCATCAAAGCATGTGAGAAACAGTGTTTCTTAGTTTTCTGCAAAGTGTTTGTTAAATTTGTACAAAACAGCTGTCTTACTTATATTCGGCACACACAACTTCCCATCCCTTCTCCACAGGCAGTTAATCGAGGACTTTGTGTGGAGTTTCCGATTGTAACTCATTTTAAACATGCATAATGACTGCAATTAGCCTTTGTATACTAGTTTTATCTAAAGAGTGGCTTTTTATTTTTATTTCGATCAACTAATCAATGAATTTATTTAGAATTTCGGCCACTCTTTTCTCACCTTTTATATACTGTCAAGCAACATAACCCGAGCCTCTCTCCACGGTCATCTCAGCCGCTGCACCTCATCACTCTGCAGTCAGTATCAGCTGTCTCAGACAGTAATTAGATCATCTCCAAAAACACATTTTCAAGCTGAGAGGGCCAACCTTCCACTTAAAGACAAGAGAGATGTTAAAAGACATGTACAGTTAGAAGTCGACCACAACTGTGATCCACAGAGATGCGGTCCAGTAATTGAGAATACTTTGGCTGACACTCAGCCCCCAAGATGATTTACAGTGTCCTGATGGTTTTCCCTACTCTGGGACCTTGGCGTCAGAGACAATGGGAGCCTGTGCTGCCATTCGCTCAGATGGATGAGACATGAACGAAGCTGAAAAGGAGCGAAGCCTGGAGTCTAAATCTGTAATCCACGCTCTCTGCAGCTCATTGATGAGGTGCAGCAATGAAATGCTTCCTCTATAGTGTGTCTGACAGCGCTGCCTGTTTGTGATATCCAAAGCCGGGAGTTTTCCCCAAATGAAAAAAAGTTTCCAATCTCAATTATAGTCTCAAGTGACTTTGGGGATCCAGAACCTTTCCTGGTCGAGGACCTTTGGATGCTGGTTTGACACTGAGTAGTTCAACATCAGTTTTTATCAACTTGAGAAAGCACTTTGTTAGCTGTGCCCAAGCAAGAGCCCTCTTCACAAATCTGTTTAGTGGTGAGAGGCACTCCACCAAGAGAGCTCAATGTGTGCATGTGTGATTTCTTTTTCTTTTTTTCTTCTACGTCTATGTGGAGTTTCAGGCCCTATAAGAGAGGCAGGACATTAGAGAGAGCAGCCAAGAGGACCTGGGTTTTCCTGGCACACAATAGCAGGAAGTGCTGCCACACTATAAATGGAAGCTGAAATAGTGGCAAAACACAGTCAGCAAGGCCTTTCTGCCACCAGCCAATAGGATTTATGTGCTTCTCTACTCTTTTTCCAACTTCCAAAACTGTGATAATGGAACTCAATAGAAAGGACTACCAGGAAAGTTGTACATTCAAGGCCAGGCTCAGTAATTATTCAACCAATAGCTTTTGAAAGTTGATACTGACAGTGATAGTTTAAGATTGAAGCTGCCAGAAGCTGATAATTGGTGCCAAAATCTAGTATAAACCTGACCACTTTATGCCATAAACTTTCAAAAAAAGTTCTGGGGATCCATTGTTTTTCTCTAGATTTTTATTCATTGGAGGGTGGAAAAGTTATTAAAACTAAACTAATGATTTTTTTTATGTGGGCTAACAGCTTCTCAAGGCAGGGCTGCACTGTTGGCTTTACAAACTGGCAAAAAAAAAAACTATAAAAATTAAATCCCATAAAGTAAATTCTCATCTGTACCTCTGTAATATTGGTGGTTGTATTTGCTGAGATCTACTTTGGTCAGCATTGGCGCACCAGCACCAGTCTAATCCTGAGTAATATGTCACAAACCACCAAAGCTTTTGTAAAGATCACATCTGCCACTGTGTTCTTGTTTCATTAAAGTCCAGTTCACCAAGTCAGCCCAGAACAAAGTGCAAAGGAAGGATTGCCAATTTATTGCCTATAGGAAACCACTAAATAACCCTGTACTTAGATTTTGGCGGTGGAAAATAGCCAAAGCGTTGAAAAGCAGAAGGCTACACTACTAGTACTCAGTTGGCAGTTTATTAGGAACACCTACCTTTCAATCTAATACGACGGTCTTGTAATAAATCCTCCCTTCATGAAGGTTCGGTTTTCGTTGAAACTGTGTGTAATGTTTTTTACAGACAGGTGTTTTTATTATTTTGTCCTTCACATTTATATCAATGAGTGAAGGCTGAAGAAAACGGAAACGGCTCTCTGTGCAATGCAATACAGATTAACAGCACCACAAACTACATCCTGCAACATCATAGAGTTTAATCAATGCCTCTTTGAGACAGTTTTAACAAAAACTGAACATTAAAACAGCCCAAATCTTTCTCCAAAATGATATCATAGCCTACTTTATATTCAATGCACCCATTGCCAGTGCCACTGCACTTGATCCATCAATACTCTCCTCACTCTTCTTCTGCCATACCTGCTCCCACTTTACTGAAAGCTGTGGTGTCACTCACTGATGTCAAACCGCAGCCCCTGCATCCACCTTCACGCTCTCCGTTCCCTCGAGGTGGTGCTTCTTTGTGGAGGCTGTCGAGGACGGGGGCCTGGATGTCAAATGTTGATGCCGTACATATTCTACATTCACATAATAATTTATTCCATGTGAGTTGACTCACTTTTTAAACTATAATCGCATGCGTGTTCATAAACCACACAACAGCGACCGATCTGCTGTGTTGTGTGAGAATGGCATAATACTAAACATGCTGCCTCAACCGTGGTTTGATTCCACCGAGGACTATTAGGGAACTTAACAATAAAAAGCGTTGTGTGTTCACTCTCTCAGATGGCTGAAGAATTTCTTCCATATGGGCGCTGGTGGATTGAAGGACAAATCACCATTGCAGAAGTTAAAATATCTGCACAGCAAGGCTCCACAAGTTGCAGAAAATGCTCCTTTTTGCAAAACTGTTAAGATCTTAAACCACATTAACATTAAACATGTGAATATCCAGTTAAGGGATCAATGGACGGTTGAAGTAAAAATGTGGGTTTGAAATTACGTTATAAGAGTGAAAAAGCAGCAGACAAAAATATGTATAAGAAAACCTCAAATACAACACTGTAAAGATCAAAGACGGTGCAGGTACAATGTCACTTTAATGCTTTAACGCTGTGAAAACAAGAGACAACAAAGGTATAATCTATTTACCGTGCTGTAGCTCTGTCTTACGCATGTCAGCGTCTCTGTTTTAGAGTTTAAAGTTCATCACTTCTGGAAAACGCATTACATCCCTCACCTTGGAGGAGCCCTCCCTGTCCAGGGCTGTGTGGCTCTTTCCCAGGAGTCCATGAAAAACTTCACAACCCCCCCGCCCCCCAAATGTCAAGGGTAACCTTAGTGAGAAGAGCAGGCAGGAGGCAAGAGGACATGGAGACGAAACTTCTCTGCAGAAATGTTTAGTGATCAGGTTGAGATGCAGGTAGCGGTATCCTTCCTTAAGTTTGTGGCTTATAAAGTATGTGGTTTGCAATTCTACTTGATTTAAAATGAAAAAATCACATTGTAGCACATGTTTGCACAATACATTTATATTTATTTTCAGCTGCAGATTTTCTTGGAGGCTCAGAGCATGTGGGCAGAGATACCTGGAGTTTAAGAGTCTAATGTTTGGACAGCAATCTTTAAAACTCCATCATGTGGATTAACCTCCTGCCCTCTGTAAACCAGACTGCAGAGATAATAGATCATTTACAACGCAGTCTCTGCCTTCAAAACTTGGACGTGTTTTTGACACCGACCTCAGTATTTCTTTCACATTCCTCCGTGATGGCTCCACCTCAGGCTCTATGTCACGATAAATCACTGTTACTTCCCAAATTTCGCGTGTTTCATAATTCGCTCCTCTCTCCCCCGTGAAGTTAAATAGCACGTTTGTGATACCAAACGATCGCAGCTTCGCCAGGAGACTTTCACAATGTAGTTGTGAAAGTGCTGCTTTTTGCATTCCTCTACAGCAGAAGCATATTTTGTCAAACTGCTGTGAGACAACCGAGTAAATTTGAATTAAAAACTAAACCCTTAAGTCAGCTTTTCTCACTTCAGATGAAAAAATTATACTGGACTGGATCTCCAAGGGAGGCTGTGCAACATCATGCAGTAAAAACAGTTACTCCAGCTGTGCAGAAGTGAATTTAGATGTTGGCATGACAGATAAGGTCGAAAGCAAATAGATGGACACATGCCGGCATTCTTCTGCACCCAGCACCCTTTACATCCAGGCATCCATACATTATGTTGGCAGTGTGCTTTGTCTAGAAATACTGACTTAAGTTTCTGTGGTTTTTTTCTTGAATATGCAGTGACCCTGGGGGCATTCAAACCCTCTTAAAATATCAATGTGACCATGTATGATTTCAAAAAATACAAAAACTTTTTTCACGTGCTTATCTTTTGGCTGTAACTCAGAGACATGTATCTACTCACCAGAGATGTGATCTCTGCTTCAAACCGAAAGGCTCACCAGTAGCCGAGCGTCGAGCCAAGGGCGGGTCTGGGTTATTGGGTCAGCCTTGCCAAGCGGCGGCTCGGCTGGCATGTCAGCCTGCTCTGAGATAATGTCAACACATGAGAATGCTAATGGTAACACTGGACCTAACAGAGAGCAGGAAACTCTGATACTCCCTGTGTATAAAATAAACTTTTGTGATGTCTACGCTGTATCGTAGCAGCAGGAAAGAGTGAGCAGCCAAGAGAGAAAAGTACCCATCAGAATCAGGAAGTGTCGTCTATTAATCTTCACTTCCTCTGATGTCTGAATGGATCAACTCTCGCTAAGAGCCTGATGGTACTGATCAGGATTTGAGACATGTAAAAAAAAAAAAATGTTTTTCCCAATTTATAGGTAGGACTGGGTATTAAATCAAAATACTCTTCAAAGAGTAGCAACTGAAATGTTCTTCATCTAAATCTTTGTCGAAATAAAGTCTAAAGTTTAGTGATGTAAAACAATAGAAGAGATACTAAACCAGCTCTACTCATCAGGGCTGTCACATTTTGAAAGAACTGCAATCCAAAACTAATCCTGGGCTGATGTCGTTTCATTCATGTGCGGTGTCTGAAATGAGTGACATTAGACCCTCAGATTTGTTGTTGTGGTAATGTTACTGGTGGCTCTATTTTTAAAAGGCAGCAAATAGAGCTACGTTTATCTATAAGTCCATTAGTGGTGCCAAATCCAGAGCAGCTCACCAGTTTCTCCTATTTTAAGGGGCCATGCATGGGTCAGAGTGACTGTGTGTTTTGTGAATGCACCCAACTGGAGCACAAGGCACAGCCTATTGGACAGATCATTACAGATGGAATATTGATTATTAGTCTGCATTTCATTTAAAAACGGCTACTTATGTCAAAATGTTGACGGAGGAATTTCATGCAGCTTTTTCCTTTTTAAAGACTGACATTTGGAGATATTGAAATAAAACCTTCCAGTTCTCCACAGTGCAAAGAAATGACGTACGGATAGTGAAGCATGACAGGATGAGTTTCCTTTACATAAACAAACCGAGTTCTGCTGCAAATGCTGTTGTTTAATTTAGCGAACAACCACCTGTTTTTGATTATGAAACAGGTTCTGACCCAAATTTCCAAAACCATAAAGATTAGAAATGAACTCATCAAATGATAAAAAAAAAAAAAAAAAAAAAAAATGTAAGAAACTGTTCTTCATTTTACTATGAGGGGAAGGAGCCAAATTGAAGATGAGGTAAATTCTGAAAGTTCAGATTTCAGTACACGTTGCGTACCGGGCCCCCTCACCTTCTTTTCCCCTTTGAGTATCTGGGAACAACACATCTTGATACCATTCAAACGAGCTGATTGGATATCAACACAAAGCATGACACTGTGATTGGTAATGTTGCTAATACAGTGCGAGGAATCTTGGACAGGTTGTGGAATGATAATCATTTTGCCTGCTGTGAGTCACTCAGAGTAAACATTAGCTTAGTTCCTGGATATTTCTGGCCGTGTGCACCTGTTTGCATGTCACAGGGTAATTCATAACTCTTTGAGCGCCGCGCTATGTAAGGAGCACATTTCAGCCTTAAACAGCTCCATATGGACAAATACAACTTGTTGAGAAGATTTCGGTCGACTTCTTACTCGCCATGCTAAATTTGCTCCATACCACTCGGGCTGTAATAAGCTGTGGATCTAATTTGAGCCATAAATTTGCCTCGCAACAGCTTGCACAGAGGATGGACATTCAACTAAGGACTTAATAACTTAATTACTGCAACACCACATGCCACTCGGTTTGCGGAGAGACATCTCCAGTGTTTCACAGACCTTGTAAACCTTGTGTTTAATCAGCTTGCAAATGCGCTCTGGACATCAAAAGCTACCACAGTTACTCCACCATGTGCGAGCACTCTCGCCTGATTTTGATGCATCACACATTACTTAACCTGGGCTTTCGCTTGTATAAAACTTGATTGGGCCCGCAGCGTTTCCTTATGCCCAAGTTCATTATGTCATTTCTTTGTTTCATTTTGTGCCAAACGTTTCTATAATAAAACTGAAATGAGAAAATGTTACGCTCCTCTGTACTTTTAGTCCAAATCTGTTCTGAATTCTCAGTTTTTCCTTTTTTTTTTAAGTACTGAAATTAAACAAGTGGAAAGAGTTTGACACAGCTAAAGACCAAGGCGTTAATCTGAATATCCTGTCGTGCAATATCCAATAAGATGGCACATTAACACCTTAAATCAGCAGCTGTCAAACTTACCCACATCTCCTCTGCTGTAGAAAGACCAGAGCCAAAACAATAAGGTAATTAATCAGTTGACAGAGAGCAAAAAAAATTAAAGCAAAAAATTTAAACATGTATGCTACTCTAATTCATCAGCTTCTTTAATGAGTCGATTCGGTGCTTCTCCCTGTTTTTTTTTTATCATTAACAGAACGTCTCTTGGTTTCTGACTGTTGGTTGGACAAAATAAAACATTTGAAGGTGTCACTTTGGATTTTTTTTAACTTACAATTTATCCATTAGTCCTAAAAAATATTCAGCAGGATAATTGGTAATTACGATAAGTGTTCATTGTATTCCTCAGGAATAGCAATAAATTGACTTTTTCAACATTCTTTTTTGTGTTTTATTTGAAGCCTTGATCCGTAAGAAGATATATTTGTGGTTTCAAAAAGCAAAAACCATCTCAGTGTAGTTAGTGTAGTCTCCTCTCTCAGGCTTCTCTCTGGAGCTCTAGTAACAACAGGTTGATGTTTTCTGAGTGATTGAATAAAAATATAGCATATTTCAGGTAAACACCTTTACACGAAGAAACTAAATCCTGCAAGGCTGGATGGTGGGTCCAGGTGGGCGGGGCTTGGGCCATGGCTGGGCGCAATGACTGCTTTGTTGTAACATCACAAAGTTCCAGAAGTCCTGACGGCTCGTTTTGAGGCTCAGTTTCTGAATGCAGGCTGTGTGCATTACTCTGTGGACTGAGCGCTTTGATACTTTCACAGTATTAATATAGAACCTAGACCTTCTTTGTAATGAAAAAATACATGGAAATCTCTCTTTATACAATATGGGACCTTTAATAAAATGACTAAATTAACAAAATCAAACCATCATCCTCCACTATGTAAACATCTTCCTGCATCATAACATGTGACTACGTGTTAATTATAGTGAAAATGCTGTGCACTTATTTTCACAGATGACTGAGCTCGTCATGGTGATGCTTTTCACTCCTTTCAGTCTCCTCAGCGCGATGAAAGGGAGCACAAAGCTCCGTCTTCTCTCAATAACTTTGAACTTGCCTCAAAACAAGTTTGAAACGCCGGTTCTCACACACGACAGCCCCAGAGGTGAAGCTTGTGAATCGAGCTATAGATCGAGAACCCGAACCTCCCCCCACCCCGGAAGAAAGCGCTAATTAGCTCAGATGTCCAGGCGAATACACACCCTGATGCACCCCGGGAGACGAGTGGAAATAACATGTTGTTGTTCTTAAAGATCTGAGAGAGAAAGACGTTAAGTGTCGCATCCAATTTAGTGCAAGAACAAGCTTACCTCAGTTAAATGAATTTACCTAAATCTAGTCATTAAAAAGACGTATTACCTCATACACATGAAACAACAGCTGAACAGTTTACAATTATGAGCTCATAACACGTTTTGTGGCAAATCAGGGAATCCCTCTGCCTCCGCGGCGGAGATGAAGCCATGCGGAAGCTTCTGTTCCTTGACTGGATCCAACTCAGCGGGGACCAGTCCAAAGTTGATTTTGATTGCACTGATCAAAAGAAGCACCGGGTCTCGATATTTCAGCAGAGGCAAAGAACACGGGACTTCAAAGACCACCATCCTAATCCTATTTGGATTATTTAATTAAGGACTCAGGAATATTAGAGACAAAAAAGACCTGAGTTGTCCCATCGCTGAGCGACCTGTGGGGAGGGACACAGTGTGTTCATCACCAGTGTATCGTTTCAGACTGCACCATTTGAGATGAAACACACTCTTACTATGATGTTAGATGAAAACATTTTTTTTTTTTTTAACTGTGCATAAAATGTTACCGCACAGTTATAGATTTTGGCAACGACCTGCTCTTCCCATTTGTTTTGGTTCACTGCACAGGTTGGTCTTTGTTCGTTTAATTGTCATTCCAGGGAACATTCCCCAGCTTGGTTTAGATTGGTTCATGATGGCAAAAAAAAATAGTGGAAAAAATGGGGAAGATATGATCGTAACCGGGCCGCAGCCACATTTTATGTTAGATGTGGAAGTAAGTGATCTCGAGCTGGGCTATTATTAGCTCCGGCCCTGGGGAAACTGCTCCTTAGTTTAGGGGTGAAGTTTTGACCCGAACGTGGTATCGCTTGGCAGGATTAGAGGGGATGAAGGATGCACGGGCAGTGTGTGTTTGTGTGAGGAGCAAATGTGCATAGTGAGGCCGTTTTGTTTATTGATGATGGTGATGACGACATAGATGATGTCAGCTCATAAACTCAACCATGCAAATTAGGCTTGTATGATAAAACGCACTGCTTTATTGTTATGAATTTAGCCCTTTTTATGTCCATTCCCATCAGCACTGTTTTGTACTCTTTAGCTCTTGTACAAAAACAGTTCTCTAAGATGGTTATTTTATATCTCTTGCATTGTTGTGACAGTAAGAAATATCATATCTTAGATTTCCAAACAGTCCTTTTGCGAATAGTGAAATATTCCAGTGAGATTTTAACATGTTGACCACTTTCCACTTTGTAGACATATGTACAGTGGCCCTGAGAACACACTTCAGCTTAAGGAAACACATGCAAATAGACAAAACACAAAGAAATTCAGAAAACATCTTCATCAATTTGACAGCAACATGAGCTGCTAATACTGACAACACAACGGAAGTGTTTCCAGGGGACTGAAAAAAATGATGAACATGTTGTTCAATGCTTTGTGACTTTTGAAGTTAAAAGTAGTTTTCTTAAGCTGCAATGTGTCGAGGTCTCAGGGCCACCGTACATATAACCCAGGGCATGCTCACACAGTTATACCAGGTGCTAATGAACAACAACATAATTATGTACAAAACTTCCAAAGGTTCATATGATGGACTACCAGACATAATAGTGCGCTTCTAGACCTGTAAATCACTCCCAACATCGCCATCGTCTAGCTATCATACCGTAGCTACATCTATGGGAACTGTAGCTGGACAGGGCGTGTAAACCTCAGACATAACACATACTTCTTTGATTGTTGGGAAAAACAGCAACTTAATGGTTGTTAGCAAACGCTGCTCCAGCTTCAGTTTCACATCACTTGCTACTAATTTTCCCAAATAGAAATCAGGTAATATGAACATGATGTTAGACTGACTGAATGAAACAAATGGTAACTCACTATGATTCAGGCTACAGATGGTCGCCAATAAGCAGTTTGATGGATTTATCCGAGAGGCCAAAATGAGTTGTAATGGGAATCCTTTAATTATCGGCCATCATAGCTTCATTCGGTCGGACTCCAATATATTCTTCAAACCGAATACATCCCGTCAACAAATTTGTTATACAAATGATTTTAAATAGTTTCAGTTCTTTTCAAAGAACATGAAGGTGTCCATTCATTTTTTTTCCAGATCGCTCATAGTGAATAAACAATCCCAAAAGCCCAGAATTACCTTGTACTAATACTGAATACAGGGTTATTTTAATAAAAAGAAAATACAGAGACGCTCATCTGCCATTAGAGAGGTTATTGTGCTTGTTTCAACTGCTCCAAGTATTTGACTTATTGTGGACACACTGAACTCTCTGTTTCCAAGAGTAATAGGAGATGCTGCAGTAAATCTCGGCCCCCTGGACTCGAAGTGAATCGCTTGGATTCAAAACACTTGGATTGTCATGCAGTTGTTGTTGTTAAAAGATATTTGATGGTTATTTTATGCTCACATTCAGATCTCAATCACTTTAATGTTTGAGAGAAGACTTGGCAAAAAAAAAAGGTATCTAAATTGCTTTCGGCTTGGTGCCTGTTCAGACTTACCACAGGCATGAGTGATGAGATAAATCCACATACTGTGAGGCATGAATTTTCATTGTGGGGTGAACTATTCCTTTAAGTACACATCGTTCAAGGGCCCTTTCCTCGTTCATCGTTCTTTACGGAGTCAGATTCATCTCATACTGTTTCCTCTGACGATTCAAACCTCTGGCCTCTGAGTCAACAATCTCGCCTCTCTAACCTTCAGGCGACCATCAAGCCTCTTATTTTGAATGTCAGTTTTTATCAGACAGAGACCTTTGTTTGACTCTTTATTTTGGATTAAAAACACATTCCAGTGTGAGTGCAGATGCTTGTGGGCACCATGTGCATACAAGAGAAACACTTAATGGAGTCTGTTGTTAGTTATCGTGGGTTTGGGCTCAAACCAACTGTCTGTGTAAGAGACTAAACAAGAGAAGAGGGGATGGATGTTAAGGGTCCAAGAGTTCAGGAGGTTTGAATTGTCTCCGTCCCCAAAGGCCGGCAGTGAACGCTGAGCTCGGGTCAGCCATGATGATCAAACTGTGGGGTTCAACATAGGTGGCGGCAAAGGGAAAATGATGCTCCTACAGATAATTAAACCACACTGGTAAATACACCTGAAGATAACAGGCTGCAAAAGGTCTTTGTGTAAATCCTTTAAACTTACATTACATCCTGTAATATTACACGATGCTGTATTACTATTAACTTATTTACTAATTACCAATTATCATATTACTAAAAAGCTGCTTCTCAATTTCACTTCTTCAGGTACAAACAATAAATCCTTGGGTTGGTGAGACAACTCAGTATTCAGGACAAATGTGTGAGATAAACACAAAAACAATATAAGAAATCCAGATAAAAATCATTACCGAGGATAAAAACTGAAATGGACAGGTAAACCTTTATTTGCAGAACAATTAAACAATGGAACCCAGTACAATAACAGCCTAACTAATATCACATTATGTTGTTCTTTAACGTACTTTGTGTCATTGCACTTTCAGAAAGTGTGAATCACTTATATACAGACATGTTAGTGCATGTACCCTTTATGTTGCTATGTGTGGTTTAAGATTGACAGCGTGTGGATGTGTGTGTGCAAGTATTAATAATAATCTGAATATATGATGCATATCTGAGCAAAAGTTTGTCATTTCTGATAGTTTTTATTGAGATTTTAATATGGCCTCCGGGGAGACTAGCCTTGAGCTAAAAGAGTTCCAAATAAATGGATTAAAAACTAAAATGATTTAAAAAAAAAAAAAATACTTTCCTCAATAAGTAATTCAAGTGTTCAAGTTTTTCACAAAACAAAAAAAAAGTCTGACTTTTGTTTGCAGCTTCTTTGTTGCTGTGACCAACTTGAAGGTTACTTGTGGGCAGTTACCACAAAAATGTCAAACTGTTGACCCCATGAGGGAACTGTCTCTATTTACTGTGGTCGTCTTTGTTTTTCAGCTCTCATATGACTCCTCTTTTTTTTTTGGAGTGAACAGAGGTCCGGAAATAAAAGTCCCATTAATTTTCTGCATAACTAAAGGTGACTATAGCAGTTGATGCAGTTCAAGGCTCGGGTGGGCATGAAACTCTGTCTGTTGAATTCATCAGTACAAAAGATGAGCAACTGCATCAGAAAATATGTGGCTCTTTGATTTAAAAAAAAAAAAAAAAAAAAAAAAAAAAAAAAAAAGCTCTCAGACTGATCCATTGGGACTACTGGGACAAATCCGGGTAGGCTGCTGCATTGGTGGGCCACCAAATCCTGCAAGGTTGGATGGTGGGCCGGGCCTTGGGGTCTTGAGGGCGGTGACTGCTTTGTTGTGTCATCACAAAGTTACAATAAGTTCTGACGGCTTGTTTTAAGGATCAGTTTCTGAATACAGGCTGTGTGCATTTCTCTGTGGACTGAGGCTTTGATACTTTCACAGTATTAATATAGAACCTAGACCTGATCTATAATCGAAAAAGACATGGAAATCTGACTCTATACAATATGGAGCCTTTAAGCTTCGTCAGTGAATACTCTTTACTTGTTCACCTTTTATGTACGAATGCAGCAAAATGTACTTTTTCCATTTGTCTTCATGTATAAAAAGACCCAGAATGAACACAAAGCAGAGTACTTGATTACTGTAAACAGCAGTGTAGAAATGATTCTGTCCCACGGTTTTTGATCACTATAAGCGGTTTCCACTGCGCTACATTGCACCCGTCTTTTGGTACTTTATACATGTACTTCATGACTATGTTGTATGTGTCTTTTCTGACTTGTATTTTATGTTAAGAATGGTCTTAAACATTAACCACCTACTGGAGCACTGTATATGTGACTATAAACATTTATGTGGTCATATCAGTATTACACTACATTAAACCCCCAACTGAATAAACATGGTGTAAATATACTGAATGAAATACATTCTTGACAGCTTACAGTTCACTTGCCAGTTTTCTTCACTCCTCACATTCAATGAGACTCTCGTTTTAATGCAGTCAAGTGTTAGTTCATGTCCTAAAGCACAGCTAAGTTTAACAATAAGCTGTGGAGCTTTGATGTCTCTAAGAGCTTCAAAGATGAGAAGTTCTTCTTCTTAATCATTAATCATGCCCTTGAAGCGAGAAAGAGATTCTCAACTGAAATGCAAAAAAAAAAAAAAGGTTTCTTAATAATAATAAGGATAATAAAGTAGATCCATCTAGGCCAGCCCCCCCAGTGGGATTTCCAAAAAAATAAAGTGGACACTGATCGTAGTCCAGCATCAGCAGACGGGTTGATTTGTGAAAACTCAGCAAGGTAATTGAATCCCAATCGCTATAAACAAAATGTTTGGATATTAAAGATCGTATAAACACTGTAACTGTAGCAAACAAGCTCCATCTCATATCATCATGCAACATCTGGTCACTTTTTCAAAATATATCTGCTATCTAAATAAAAGTACTTACTCATGACATGTGCCTCATACATCCAAGACCAACTGACATCCAATCCCCTTCTCAGCTTTTGTTTAGCCTTAAATCACAGTTAACTAAATAGTTTGAATGGATGTCAGATGTTTGCCATGGCGGACATTTAAAGCTATGTAAACTAAGTAATAAAGTGGGAATTCAATAAGTGCTGTGAGACCATCCTCTCTTTGACTTTTTGCTGAACAATTTCGGTGACTTTTCCACTTTTTAAAAAGTTTGCTTTCTTTTGAATGAACGTAAGACAAACCCAAAGACATGAAAAGACCATCTAACCCAAAACAGCGTTTCTCGAAACCCCGAGGGGGGGGGGGGTTTATCAGTTGTTTTTTATGGGCATTATTAGCATAGGGTCATTATATTCCCAACATTGTCAAGAGGCGGATCTGCGTTCCTACTCCAGGAGTAAATTTAACATTTCTTAATTTGGCTGATAAATTTGGAATCATCCAGAAGTTGTAATCTGATTAAAACTCTCGGTTTGCTTTTGAAGTCTGTGAAAATGAGGAATCAATTACCGAGCGCACACCCATTTATTTCTGTGTTCCTGGAGAAGCGCAGTCATTTGCCTCATTTTAACTGTGTCAGTGCTCTGTGATTAATTAGCCACAGTGCAGACACACACATCCCAGAGAGCCTCCAAACACCCTCCAGCTTGTTAGCACAACCTGCCAACTGCAGTTAATGTTTCCACCTGTTCGTTTCAGGACAAAAACAGCCCCCCCGCCCCCCTTCCCCACCCCCTCCTCTTTCATCTGTGTGATGTTCATCATGGCAAGTTGACTGCAACACAGTCGTTTCCCAGCCCCATCCGAATCACTGAGTAATAACCTATTTTGGCTACTTGGCCCCTGAAACAAAGGCTGTTATTTCAGTTTGAATACAAAGTCTGTGAAATTGAGTATTTGCTCTATATTGTTTTGTTTTTTTGTTTTTTTTACTCTCAGTGTTACTAATGTGTTCCAGAAACTTATCAAAATGAAATTAATATGCATTTTCATTCCATCTGCTTCAACTCACACCTTACAATGGCTGCTATTTTCCCTTTCCTGGCAAAACCTTCCCACATCATTGAACCCAGACTTTGTTTTATGTCACCATTAGATCACAGCCCAAAACTGTCGCTGAATCATTTAGAAATGCAAAAGGGAACTTTAGCAGATAAACTGACATATGACAAACTGGCTAACTAGTTTACCGTATCTTAACTAAAATGGCTAGCTTAAATTTTAAAGGTTATATACAAGTTAAGTCGGGTACCTTTATTTATTTATTTATTTATTTATTTACTTATTTACACTACTATATTGCATATCTGATCTTCAAAATACTACTTCAGATTAGCCCATAGGTACAGAGCCTAGTAAACAGACAAGAACCCAAATCAGATTACATTTGCTGTGACCACCTGTCGCCTTTAAATCGGCACCAGTTCTTCTCGTACACCTGCACACAGCTTTTCAATGTACTTGGCAGGTAGGTTGTTCCAAGCATCTTGGAGAACCTCCTACAGTTCTTCTGTAGATTTAGTCTGTCTCAGTGTCTTCTGTCTCTTCATTAGTCCCAGGCTGACTCCATCATGTTGGGATCAGGACTCTGTGGGGGTCAGATTATCTATTGCAGGACTCCTTGTTCTTGTCTCTGAAGACAGTTATTTATGACTCTTGCTGTATGTTTGGATTCGTTGTCGTTCTGCAGAATGAATTTGGGACCAATCAGACACCTCTGTGATAGTGCTGTGTGATTGATAAGAATCAAAAACATCTAAAGAGACCAACACCTTTGCACAAATCTGACTGTGTGTTCTGGTTTTCCTGGGCTACATACAAATCAGTGTTGGCCCTTCTCCATCTAGAGGAAATGTTGGTACTTAAGCAGTTTACATCCATGATTACGACAATAACATTTGCACTAGGTCGCTAATAACTAGAACAGAAACACATGGACGGATCATATTTATGGACCAAGAGCAAGAGAAAAGTTTTTATCATCTTCCTATTTGTTCTGCTCCATTGACAATACAGATCAGTGCTGTCACACCCACACAGACCATTCAGCAGTTGAACTGATCAGGGATCAGATAAATGCCACACCAGCTTGATGTGCCCCTCTGTACAATCTTATATGTTGAAATTGCCCTGGCTTTGTTATCCTGTCACTTTAATAAGACAAGAGAACGATGGCTAATTTCGCCTTCGCTGCAGTTACCACAGGACACGCACTGTGGAGAGGCTACCTCCACAGAACGCTGACTGAAGTAGGTCACAACGGAGGAGTCATGCTCAAGTATGAGTCTCACAGAGACAGATGCATTCACACCTTCTCAACATCTGTTTGAGTTCGTCTTGAATGCAGGAATCAAATCTGCCAAGGACACATGCGGTTCGTTTTGAATACAGTGTTGTCTTAACACATAGAATGAGGGACAACACTGTGAACCAAGTTGTAATAAAGTGGAATTATCCTTTAACTGTACTCTCCCAGGTGAGGTGTTTCTCTGTTATACCCTGTGCTGAGCTGACACCTTGTCATTTTTGTAACTCTTGAATTTCATTTTTTTCCTTATTTGTTTTCTATCCAGTGCTAATTAGCTGTCAGTACATTACACCTCTGATGACATCCATGTTTGTTTAGTTATTCTTCCTTTCTGCCTCCAGTGCAGCTCTCTGTCCGAAGAATATTTACAAAACTAAAGCTCCCATTCGCTCTTGTTATGCTGAATCAGACAAATGTAAATTCTTTAAAAGGCCTTTTTGCTCCACAGACCTCCACTGGAGGAAAATGAAGAATTTCCTGCAGGGTCATATCTGGTCCTTGTGCACTATTTCTGGCCTCCGCGCTCTTTCCTGTTTTCAGAGTATTGTTGGTGCAACACAGAAATTGTCCTACACAGCAACAGGTACTGTCAAAGGTTCAGAGAGGCTAACCTTTAATTGCCTGTGAGCCTCTTATTATTTTGGTTCAACCGTTAACTGCCGACATGTCCTCACCCCCCACCACCCCCCCACCCCACCCTCCACCTACAACCACCCTCCACACACATGCACTCATACACACATACACAGCAATGAAAGAAGATTAATCCTTGAAATTGACAATGGGATTACAGTGTTAAAGAGCATTGCCATCACTATTCTACTTCCTGCCCCCTCTGTGTCATCTGAACTGTTTCAAATCCTTTCAAAGGCAGGACTCTGTTGTGGCAGGAGCTCCCCCGCTGGGCTCGTCCTCTGAACTGTACATTGATGTCTAACTCAAGCAGACGGGTTAACTTGGGCAAAAATTAAAAGTCTGCACTACTGGAACTTATAAACGACGCATTTTAGGGCTCTTTCTTCTTCCTAATTGGTGATTGTGAGGCTAAAAAGAAAAGGAGAGGATGACTCATATCTGAATTATTCACATGCACCGGCTGTGTTACTTTGCTGTGACACCAAACAGCCTGAACCGAAGGGGAAGCTGTGCAGACCTGTGGGTTACCGCAACACCTGTTTATGACCGTCTGATTTTTAACACAAGTTGGAAGATAAGTCTGGAGGTATTTTGTATTTTTTTTGTTATTGTCAACAAAGCCCAGGAAAGGATCAAAACAAAAAACAAACAACCATTGCTCCTAATAACAAGTTGTCTGTGTATCCAAAGCCTGATACGATTTCCTCTTTATCATAAAGCTGTATTGTTGCGCTGGGTGATTCCCTCATTATGATGATGTCAGTGATCAATCGACTATTGATTATTTGCCGTTAATAATTTTATTGATTAAAAACATATAAGCTGACAATGACATGTAACTCAGGGCTCCAGACTAACAATTTTTTGAGCGTGTGTGAATCACATGGTCACATGACGCTCCCCCTCAGGCATGAGTACTGTTTTAGCCATTGCGGTTGAGAGTCATACTATTTCTTTCACTGGCTCAGTTGGTCTCTCCCTACCTGACTGATGCATCACCCGAAACACCAAGCCACTGGTTTTATTATGGAAAAAGACTGGATGTCAAAAATTGTTAACGATTAACCAATGATTGTTAACATGGCCGACTATCGATAAAGGAAATTGCTTACCATTGACATTCATATGATGAATATTGGCATTGTGGTTTATTTTGACTTAGTTTTTCTGCTGTAAATACTATATCACACCAAACGTTGTGTGAAAATAGTTCCCCATTTTTAAATATTTGTGTCTTCAGTAGTGACCGACGGGCTGAGTGCCACAAACAGAAAGTATTGAGTCAGACACTTCGTTGCTTCTTGTCTCTTTATGTGATTTGTCATCAATAATAAAAATATTTACTATTGCCATCCTCATACTGATGCTTTAACTTTAACATCTCATGAGTCAAAAGTAGTTAAACCTGTTTTTATTTTTGTTTGTTTGTTTCTGGTCATTGCAGGCCAGTGGAAACAGTTTGTTTCTCTTCTAGCTCTGTTTTTGGTCTCCACCAACTCCTGAGGGAAATATCTGGCTCTTTAGCTGCTACTGGCTCCGCTATGTTCACCAGCTGCTCTAACTATGTTGGTCTGCTGTTTGCTGCTGAGCACGGATAGTGGATTTTTCTTTTACTGAAAATACTGTAGCTTCCTGCTGCTAAGAAGAGTGAGAGTGAATCGCAAGTCAAAAAAAAAAAAAGAGGAAGAGTAAAAGAGTAGAGCTGGTGCCAGACATCTAAACAATGAGCTGAATCTCAATATAAAGGTCTGTTCAGCTGAGCTGAAGATTCAGGGGATAGTTTTCTGTGTTATTAATATTATTATTATTATTATCATTATTATTATTGATCATATTTGCTTTAAGGCTTCAGTTGCAGATGCATTTGTTGCTGAAATACAGACTGCTGTAATTCTCTCAAGGCACAGATGACAACATCCTTTGAAATGTTTTGGAAGTCTCTGCCTCTAGATAACTTTAAATGCAACCTAGAATTTTACTTTAATTTTTTTTTTTAGAGTGGATGCCCCATTTTTTAAAATCTTGGAGAATAGCCTGCCACACTTCAGAAATTAGCTGATGTAAATGCAGACAATGCTGTGGGACAAAAATAGTTCCCTGATATGTAAATGAACAACCCAGTGTAAGTAACAAGATACGCAGGCACAGAGGGGCTGCTCATGGTCATCATTTATTTTAGAATTAAGGACAACTCAGGTTTTATTTATGCCTATATCGTAAACATTCTGAATACATAATAAACATGGTCTGCGATAAATTTAATTTCCAATCATAACGAGCCATGATTTGCCACAGTCTTAGCTCTGCATCTGAAACAGATGTGCTCTAACTCGATCCTGGAACAGTAGATCCTGCAGGACCAGAACCCCTGGAGACCGGTTTTCTGTGTTTTCACATTGGAAACGTAAAAAATTAAGACGTTACACAAGGAATATATACTCTTGGGGCTGCTCTCTGCTGTGCAATTTTTCATTTATGCTCTCTGCTCTCACAGGAATCTCATGACATCATATCACGGACTCCAGCTATGTTGTGAGTCCCCCCAGTTGTGTTTGCTACCGCAGCAGACTCACACCGTCTCACATGTCTCCTTTTACAGTATATGTCAGCCTTGAGCGGGGACTGGGGAGAAAATTGTTCACATAGCACACATGTGTCATTCTTAACTATTCACTTAACTCCTTTTAAACTTTCATGCAGCTAGTCAAGGGACTTCTCCCAAATTCCCTTCACCCCCCTCTCTTCTCCCCCTCATACTTTTCCAGAGTGTAGAGCTGACTGGATTGTGTTGCTGCAAGGCATCCTTAATGCCTGCTATCACTACAAAGATGTCTGCGCCTACCGTCTTAACCACACAGTCAAGCTGCATGTTTGTGAAGTCAGCTGAAGCTGTGAAACAAAGATTACACATAGTGGAAAAATTAATGTAAAGAAAAGGCTCTTCTCTTCCTCAGTGGTAGGAATACAGAATGTGACAGCAGCTCATTTTTATCATGTGAAAGTAACTGAGACTAGTGCAACTGAAACAAATCTGGTTAACCTTAGAGTTCATTTAAAGGTTGGTGTGTTTATACTGTTTCCTATACAAAGCCAGACAGCTGCGTATCAATATGAAGCACTTGAGGGGAATTCAGCACTGAAAAGTCTCTGATGACTTGATGACAGGTCCATATATTGCAGCATTTGCAGCAAATCCAAATGTGTGTTTGGAGACACATATTGACCCAGGAGATCTTAATCAGTGGTTCATTCATGACTTCATTACAATGCTCCATTGTTGCCTTAATTTTAACATCCCTGCTGGTTAACCTCAGGCAGGTCTTAAGAGTGCTCCTCTAGGAACGGCACAAAACTTCCTCTAATGTGCACAGCTGAGCTGAAACTGTCTGCTGGGCCAGACCAGCATTTATAACAGCAAAATTCACCTCAGTGGAATTTACTGTGATCAGTAAATTCACATACAGTACATTCAGTGTACAGAGTCCAGGCCTTGGACTTGAGTCTGACCCAAGTCCTGATTTTCAGGGCCCATTATTCGACTTGGACTTAATTTATACTTTGGCCTTTTTCTATGTTTTTATGCCCCCGCAGATGCAACACTCAGAGGCAGAGGCATTATGTTTTGGGTTGTCTGTCAGTCTTGAACTGATTAGATTTTGGTTGTCAAAGGTTAAAGTAACAGTGACCACACAAAACACGGTTTTGGCCTTGTGAACGCAATATCCCGGGAACCTTTCAAGGTAATCCCTCCACATTTGGCCCAAATGTCCACTGGGACTCAAGGATGAACTGATTAGATATTGGTGGTCAAAGGTCAACCCATAACTGAAGACTTCACACAGTCATTGTGACAAAATTCCACAGAAATGGTTTTTGGTATTTAACATGATTCAGGATGCAACCTGAAACTAGTCTGAGTGGCGGAGACGTATATCTGTGGTAATTCTAGTGTTTTTTTTTTTTTTTTTTTGTAATATTCATTAATCATTTGGCATGAGATATTGATAGTTAGACCTTTATTATTTTTACGTCAGCTCTTTGTACCAGAGTGCAGTAATGGAGCCCATCTTTGAACTCGACTCAGGCTCGCACTCAGACTCAGGTAATGTGGAATCAACTCGAACACTGGGGACTTGACTCAGACTCTTCTTTGGTGAATCGGAGTTGGACTCGGACTCAAACACTAGGGACTACTGTCTTCAACAAGAGTGTCACATCACCTGCAAGGGGTCACTACATCACCAAGCTGCCAGTATGTCTACATACAGTAATTTGTGAGGATGTGAAGTGAAGTTCAAAGTTCAAAGTATCTGTACATGTGTCTTAGTATCTCCTGGTTGCAAACCAATACAAACACACTTTCTACAAAGCCAGAAATCTGCTGTCTGCTTTCTGGTGTGAACAGGCAATAGGACCTTCACTCAGTTAAGGTTGTCTTTCACTGGACTGATATTTAACAGTGGATTTAGTAAACATGAAATCAGGCTCACAAAGTTTAAAAAAGACGTGTAGCTTTCTTTTAGCAGCCATGTGCACCTGTTTTTGTAAGGGACTATGAGGAATGGGTTGAATGCTCAGCTCAGTGCTGTGTTTTTATTCCTTTTTTCTCTTCCTGTTTGGATCATGTGAGGATGCCATCCCGATGGTTTATTATTATTATTATTATTGGTGCCACAGCACAAAGTCATCAAAGACAAACATTGTTTCTTTCCACTGAGGAAACCATCAAAAGCGGGGTCCTGGTGGCCCAGCGGTTTAAAACACATGCTGTGTAATCTTAACGATCTGAGTTCAAGCCTGGTAAGGGGCTGTTGTTGCATGTCAACCCTGTTTTCTATTTTCATATTTCCTGGTGCTCTTTATTGTCATGTATGTAATTAAAGACAAGGAAAAGGCAGAAAAATGCTGAGCTGAAATGCAGCAGGATGAATGAAGGGCATTATTCCAGGACAGTGGCCTTGGATGCACTCGCTGATTTTGCAATGGTACCTGTTGTGAATTCGGTACTTTACGGGGACTGTGTAGATTATATTGTGTATAGCAACAACGCCAATTATGAATATCAATTACGTAAGTATTATAAATTATTACATAAGCATTATGATTGCCAGAGAGATTCTTAATGTGTCTTGTGTTTCCTTATCAGCGGATGCCTGTGGAGAAGTCAGAGACTATGTAAATGTTAAGGATACTTACCTGTGCTTTATATGGCTGAGATTTACTAGACGTTACTAGAGTGCAGCTGCTGATTCAGTATTTGGCTAGCTAGCAAACGTCATATTGCACCTGTCTATGTAGGCTTGTAGCTGATATATGATGCAGTTTTATCTTATCATTGAATTGGAGTGGATGTTTATTCTCATTTGAACAGTGTGGGGATGTTTGTGTTTTTTCAGTATTTGATAGTTAGCGATTAACAGCTAACTCCTTGATAAGGGATAGAAATTAAGAGCTGTGATATTCATGCACCATTTCTTTGTATTATTTTCAGAAACTACAGTCAAGCTTATGACTGCCTGTAATTACATTACCACCTTACAACACAGTAAAGAAGTTGAACTCCACCTGGTGACTTGGTGCTCTCTGACAGGAGCCCTGTAGGAGCCGATATACATTATCTCGATATATATAAACAGGGCTGGTACCCAACAGTACCCCATAGAGGCCCCCTAATCCCCAAATTAAGTCCCCCTTCACTTAAAAATGTGTTTTGGTTGTTGTTACTTCTCTTGGATGTTTGAGCTTCACTGTACACACTGGTGTATGTCACTAGAAGGCTGTTTTCACATCCATCTCCTGAGGGTGGAAAGTTTCTTTGAGCTCAGCTTAAATCTAAGTTTTAACATGCGTAGCTGTGAGCAGGATTTCTGACATCACAGATAACGGACCAGTCCTGGTCCAATAGGCAAGCCTCCAGAACTCATACACCAAAAATAGACTTTTCATTGAAGTAGGAGACATCATGTGTCATCGGTTAAACTTCTGAATTGAGAGATATTTGCATTTAATAGATTCTGGATTTTGCAATGAGTGAGGAGGCGTAGATGTAACTGTATGAACAAATTATTATTCAGAGTATTTTTATGTATCTTTGGACATGTCTCAAGAGAGGATCTTTAATTGTGAGCAACAGGGTATTGACTTTCACACTGATGGAAAATAGCCAAGACATTTAAAATTGACTGAGGCTTCCAGAAGTCTCATCTTAAAAAAGGCACAGGACTGCAACAAATCCATATTTAACCACGATAGTCCTGGTTCCTAGATCAGCAACATGACCTAACCATTCTATTTTCAATCTAGGTCTATCCAAGCCACTTCCACTGTGAAATCAGAGTAGCATGTCTGTGAGATGTGTGTCAGTAAGCTATGCGTCCAGAGAGCTGGGCGTCATTTATCAGTCTAGGCTCGGGGGCCGCTGGGAGAACGTAACTCAACCGGACACCGGAGCCTAATCCGCACAGGTGTCTCTCTGTAAACCGCCAGCTGCTCCTGACATGCAACCCCTCCATTTAGGTTCTGTGGGTGTCATCTAGGGTAATACAAGTCAATTCATTGATTCAGTGTGTTATTATAGCTCAGTAGTGTTGTTGTGGAGTTTGGAAAAGTCTTCGGTATGTCAAGATTAGACGTGTGAAGCTCATTAGGCTGGCCTGAAGTGCTTCAAAGACTGGAAAAATACTTTGAAAATCTAACTGCAAACAAATATATGTGTTATTCAACCTTTACTTAACCAAGACAATCAGCCTTATTGAGAGCAAAAATCTCCTTTTCAAGTGTCCTGGTCAAGATAGGCAACAACGACAATGAGTTACAGACTAATAACCTAAAAATAAACGAAAATATGTCACAAGATTATAAATAAACAGCAATGTAATCATATAGGATCCCATTCTTAAGCTAACCTAAATGCACCATAGTTACTCTAAGGCTGGGAACACACTGGCTGCATGGCATGTCCGTGGTGGCTGTGGAATGTCTTGGTTTTCATTTCGGCGCCCATGTTAACGGGTTAGAGCGGACACACTGCCTGCGTGACATGCCTTGTCTCACGCCTCGCAGCTGCGTCGCATTATCTAGAGATTCGGCATCTTGCCTATTTTTCACATGTGATGCGTCTTCCAGCAATAATAGATAGAGAAAATATCTGTTTATGTCATATTGACATCATACCAGCAACATAAAAGTGACACCTTCTACTAAAGTTGTCTATGTTAGGCTGAATCTGAATATAACACAGAAATGAAAAACTATATTTTTTATCCATTTTAATAGCTGCATGTGGAGACAGTGGCACTCTACTGATGTTTTCTGTCAAAAATAATTCAGAAATGAATTTATAATGAAAGGTAATCCAACATTCCAGTAACCTGCAAACTCTATATAGAGAGATAGAGCTGCAGTAGCAGCGACACAGCAGACACGCAGCCAGTGTAAACACAAACACGTTTGCAACCTGCAGCAGGTCAGCAAGTGTGATCGGGCATAAGAGCAGTCTAAAACATCAATAAAAAAGACCAGTTGAAAACTACCAAACAACAGACTAACAAGTCCAGATTCTAATTTATGGAGTTTCCATCCTAATTTTTGATGTATATCATTTTTTTTAAACAAATGTTCCTTTCCTTTACAATGTTCTGATGCCTACAAACTCAAATCTACTGGTCATTTTTCTAAATTAGGTGGTAAATCACTCAGTTTATGAAACATCAGAAAAATAAAGAAAAATGTTCATCACAATTTCCTAGAGGCAATGGAAACCTCATTAAATCTCTTGTTTTCTTCCACCAACACTCCAAAACCAGAAATATTTATTGTAAGAAGAGGAAAAGAAGGAAATTCAATCATCATACTCCATCGTTGAAACTCTTCATATAAAGTCCCAAACAACATCTTGGAGTCAGAATTTCGACCAGCTCCTCAGCGACCATAAAATGCCCAATGTACAGTACATGTTGAAACATCTGACATGTGGCAGACAAAAGCAAACATGTGCCTTTCAGCCTCTACATCATTTTTCAGTTCAAAGCAAAGATTAATAACGGCATGGAACAACAAGGCCCTCCGCGAAACTCCATCAGCTCACGCTCGACTGACCCAGCACAGAGGAAATGTAGTTCGGATGGTCTGAAAAACTCCCAGAAGCGCAGTTGTCCCACCGGGGTCCCACCGCCGTGCAGCACAGTAGCCCACTGTGGAGGCTCAACCAGCTCTGTGTACTGAAAGTCATGTGCCGTTAACATTTCAACAGGTTTGTTTTATATTGCTTTGGGAATGGAGCTTGGTGGTGATGGTGGGGTGGGGTTGCGGAGTGGGGGGTGGGGGGGTGGGGGGGCCCCATATGCAAGCGGTATGTCTTCTGACCTCTCCTCTTTCACATTAAATCACATGTTGTGTTTGCTTGTGGTTCCATTGAATTATTTGTCTGAGGCAGCGGCCACATCCAGAGATGGTGTTATCGTTAAGTTGACGGAGTCTATGGTGAGAGATACCCTGAACCACAACGTCTTCTGTGCTGTTCATGTAACTCTCAGGGTTTAGGTTTATTTTCTTTTACATTGAGCAGTCCAATTTGAAGTGGTCTACATGATTCCCTAAAATGAGACCCATTTAGTTATTATTTTTAGTTAATAGTTTAGTTTGAGTTTTAATTCTTAAAAGTCCCATATCGTGAGAGTGAGATTTCCATGTCTTTTTTTATTATACAGCAGTTCTAGGTTCTATATCAATACTGTGAAATTATCAAAGTGCACAATCCACAGATAAAATGCACATATGTATTCAGAAAGAAACTGAGCCTTAAAATGAGCCGTCAGGACTTCTGTAACTTTGTGATGTCACAACAAAGCAGTCACCACTCTTAGCCATGCACTAAGCCCAGCACTACATGCCCTTGGTCTGTCTGAAGTACAGCTGCCCCCAACCAAAGATTTTACTCGTGACTGGTAGTCGGTAGTTCAAGCCATTAGTCGACTAGGTTGGTAGTTGATGGTTTGAGTACGAAGCTGAGAAAGAATGTTATAAGTAACATTGCTACCATGCTAACATGGTGATATATTAGAGAAATTCAAAACTGTAACAATGAGCCTATAAAATATAAATTTTGCAAGCACATGAACAAAGCCAACTGCCTGTTAATGACACTGGCAAAAGCAGTAATGATTCTGATTGTGTCAGAACAATAAACCTGTGTTTACTGTGGTTCGATATTTGAGGTAGTGTGTCCCCTAAGAGTTGCTGTAAGGCAGGAGTTGTTGGCAGAGTTCCATTTGTGACACATGGGTGTTTATCATGTTACATCTCTATGCCCTGTTTATTACTTAATTACTAAATATGCCCAGTTAGATGAACCCAAGATGTTTAATAACCACAGCTCTGTCTGTGAGTAACTGGGTGACTGAGTGTCTCCACTTCCTGAGGAGTTGGATTTTTATTCTCAGTCGAAACTTGGTTGACTAAGACTCTAAGTTTTAGGCAGCCCAAGTCTGCAGGGCACAAAATCTGCACCTCAGCACTTCTGAAGCTCACTGGCACATCGTAGCTTCGATTTTGGACTCGAGCTTTTCTTACTTTTACTTTACTAGTTCTTTAACGGTGCATTAAAGAACTTTTTGAGGTGATGAGACTGAGCCCCTCTGAACTCAAAGTGATTTTAAGAGTCTCTCAGAGTCCCAGCAATGAAAGATATGGTATGCAATGGGAGAGGGGGGTCTATGCTGTCAGTTACATTAGTTGGTCATAAAATAATGCCTTTTTTTTAATGATCTTTAAAAATGTCACTAATATGGTAAAGAGAACGAATTTGTCACTAATATAAGAAAATACCTCCATTTTAAACTCTAAATAACTCTAAATAAAACGGGGTTATACTGTAGATTATAGACACTAGCATTTCCTATGCATTATAGAATCACACACATTATTGCATGCAAAGGAAGGGGTTAAGCCCCATCTTTTCACAGGAACACACACTTAATTCTCTCTCTTTGAAACAAAATGAGCACTAATTTCATACAGACAGCAGAAAGAGCCATTAACTAAATCTGTTTGAGGGCCCCCCTTTTTTTTTTTTCACGCGTGGAAGGGTTAACTACTCAGGTGGAATGAGAACCAGAAGTGACTGTTTCTAGATGAGTCACCCAGAGGAGAGAAAGAAAAGCACTTGTCTCTCATTAACACGCAACCCCTGGATGGCTGTTTCTGGAGTGCATTTGCATCCACCTGTTGACCCTGGCTCAACTCGTTGCCTTGTCCTCTCTTGAGGGAGCCTGCACGTACCAGGTGTTTCCCATCGCATGTGATGCATCTCCCACTGTATAACCGGAGTAAATGCTCCCTCTTTATTGCCATCTCTGCCGGAGCCAAACAATATGTTTTTGACACAGTTCTCTGAGACTAAGCCAGCGTGCCAAGGATCTCACATGTTTCATTGTATAAGGGCCTCCTGATCGGGGTTTATCCCAGCCTGCAATATTGGGAGACTAGACCACAGGAAATCCCGAGTGAGCATGAGCACACAACTCCTATTCAGCAGAGTGATTAGAAGCTTTATTTTTGTACAAGAGGGTGCCACACACACACACACACACACACACACGCATACACACACTCGCACACAGAGAGCAGAGTACGGCGCGTGTGTCCTTGTGGCATCGCATGCAGGCAGGCATGCGTTTTGTGAATAATGAGTTCATGGGATCACGGCTGGTTTGGCTTCAGATAAAACCATTTACTTTCAGGGTAGAGTATATTTGGCTTTTAATTTAGCTAAGCCTACATAACTACCTGATCAAGCCCCTGATTCACAGCAGGCTTTGGCGACCTACAGCGCGGGGCTCACGCATGGCGGCAGATATAACTCCCCTCGTGTTGTTCTAACATCCCTGAGAGTGTGAGGGTGCAGCGGCGTGTCGAGCTGCTGGAAAAGCATTGAAGACTCAAAGCACAGGGTGAGAGACGGGTTTTCTCGTCCAAAAAAAAAAAAAAAAAAAAAAAAAAGGCAGAAAGAGACAAAGACAGTCTGAGACAATAGCTTGGCTCCAAGCCGTCGCTTGTTGCCTAAACTGCTGATTTAAAGTACAGACATCTATTTCTTGAGAGCCCCGTTTCCTGAGAGTCTCAGTGACCTCTCCTCACCCTCCAGCCATTCTCTGCTTTATTAGCACCCGCCGCTGGTAGCGGAAGCCCATTCAAACCAACAGGGACAGGAAGAAGCCAGTGTCCTCATCACAGTGCCAGCTGCTCCCAACTTAATCTGTCAGACGGGTCCTTTCAGCAAATTCAATTAGAGAAGAGATACAAGATAATAATTCGGCGACTGCTGCAGCTACACTGGCCACAGTCGAGGATCGACCTTCTCACATCGACAGGAAGTGAAAAAAAGCGGCGGCCTCCGAGAAAACTGAGGGTTTGTGGGAAAATTAAAGGTCTCCATATAGGTTTGTGTAAACAGGAAATGGAATGCCTTACTGTTTTCCTTTTTCCGCCTCTCGCTTACATATTGTTGTTACATGTAAGGAGGTTCAGGTTCATTTCATCCTGACTTGGTTTCTGGTAAAACAGAGCTGGAAATGACGATGTAAACAGGAATCATGTGCGGCCTGTATCGGTACAGTTCAGAGCAACAGTGTCAAAAGGCATTGAGCCCTCGTGTCTTTGAGTCCGGTCATGAAACCTGAAGCATCTGGGAAAAGCTCCCGGCACCTTTCCTCCGTCTGTGATCACGGTGGTTTCATTCAGCTGTTGTCACAGGCTGCACGGCGCTGCTGAGAACCCGCTGATTTAAGAGCTCTTGGTTCCACTGCTGGATGTGACCTTAGAGAGGTGCAGAGTTTGGCCAAGTTTTTATTTTTTTTTTTGTCTTTTTCTCCATGTTACCATTACACTCAAGGCAGAAGATGGAATATTTTGAAAGAATAAGACTTGATATATTTTCCATTGTTGGAAGATAAACTACTGCTTTTCTTTTTAGCATAAAAGAACAAAAGAGCTTTTGAACAGTGGCTCAAAATTATTTGTAGTGTCTCTGTTGTGGATTTGATATTTAAGTATGGTAGCTGTTATTACTTTGAATCAGCCAGTTTGTGGCAAATACACACTCACCCACCTGTCACTCAAAGCAGTCACGCCCTCATTCATGTGGGTCCAGGTTGGGTCCAGGTGGGCCGTACTGGGGGTATAGGTGAGAGCGGTGACTATTTTGTTGTGACATCACAAAGTTACAGATGTCCTGATTGCTCATTTTAAGGCTCAGTTTCTGAATACAGGCTGTGTGTGTTTCTCTGTGGCCTGAGCGCTTTGATACTTTCACAGTATTAATATAGAACATATGTATGTATTACTTGGCCTGTTATCGGATGTGTTGGTATCTTTTGATCTAATTCTCTTCCAACGCTGATTTCATTGTTTCCTCAAAGTCTCTGAATCTAAAGTGTGTCCACAATCCTCTGCTCATTTACAGTGTTTCAGGTCTTTCTCTGCCGAGCTGCTCGGTAAAGCATGTGTTTTGAATCTTTTTTTTTTTTTTTTTTTGTATGATTTCTCCCGCTATTTACTTCCTCTGGAAAATGTCTAATTTCAACTCGAGAAGTTGCGCCTTAGTTACTTTTGCGCTGCTTTCATTCCACTAAATACAGTCGTGTGCATGGACTTGCTGACAAAGACTGAAGCAGACAGTGTGTATGAGTTTCAGAGATTGCCGTTGTCTCAAGTAACCATACCTCATGCCAATTATGCAAAAGTTGTAAACACAACCAGTAGGATAATGATAATAGGAAAAATATGCCCCAGCTCTCTTTGGAATAACAAACATGTTTCATCCCAAAGAATAAGAACCTCAATCTGTGTGAATATTCAACATCAGACAAGCTTCTAAACTTCCTAAAAGTCCTACCTGCTGTCATATATTGTTTACAAATGAGTAAAGGCAGAAGAAAGACATTGAAATGAGCCAATTAGGAAAAAACGTTGAGCATGTCTCAGGGGCTTTGCAGGCAGTGCCATAAAGTCCCGCTCACGTCCTATCATTTGTCTTTATAATTAATTGTTCAAGCAAAAGTTGAAAAACAACCATTTGTAACATGGGCATTAGTCATCATCGAGAGAGGCGTACCCTTCACACAAGGACAAAATTATACCCCTCTTCTCGTGTGAGCTTCATTCAAACAAGGCACTAAATCATTTAACACTTTCTCAGATGTTCCTCCAAGAAATGAAGGAAACGTAAGTGATAAAAAAAAATGGTAGTTCAAGAACTATTAGGATACAGGAGAAAAAAAAAAAAAAAGATGACAGACATGTGCTATTAATGACCAACATCTGCAATGTCGAGAAGATGTTGCTATTCAAGCCTTACAACAGGAATCAAAGACACGTGCGTGGCAGAGGGTTAGCGGCACTATGAGTTCAGCCAAACATCGCCTGGCACTTTGTAGTGGGCATGCAAAACAACCATGGTCTGCTGAAGAGTGGTCCCTCAACACGGGAACAGCTGCTCGCACGTTCAATTCTAAACAGACAAGAGGGTTTGGTAAACTACTGTTGCGCCAGAGTCAGGTTTCTCCATCCTTCCCCTCTGCCAGCCGTCACTGTTTGTAATGAAGCACATTAAGTGTGTCCCCAATCGCTGTATGAAGTCACTAAGTGAGTGAATATGAAAACCACATTGGGATCCTCTCTCCTCGAAGATGGCAGCTTGTTTCATCCTAAGAAAATGACATCCTACACCTCCAAATGTGCAGATTGTAATTTAAGACCACCCCAGGCGAGTCCGAGTTGATTCCGAGACCTGGTTCAAAGGCAGTCGAGACAGGAAAATTAGAGGAAACCAATATTATGTTCCTGCATTACTGGAGGACCAAGGTCTCAGGACCACAACTGTAGGAACCTAGTTTTTTTACAGTGCCACCTAGCGAATAGGATGACTACAAAACTGCAATAAAGCAACTTGGTTGCTAATAGTTGCATGTTGGACAATTTGTGTAATAAGCACAATTAGGTAATTATCAGGTAAAATAAAGATGGAATCTTATGGCCTTTGAAGTCACTAGATCTAGACCAGATATTTGAAAAGCAAACTACAAGGGCAATTCAAATAAAGACCAAAACACTGTACAGTGAAGACGATTCAGAACAGCCACAAAAAAGAGACAAGTTCAAGATCCAAGCTGGACTCTCGAGACCAGACTTAAGAGCAGAGCAGGTGATACGGTGCAGTTGTACTTGTGCATCTTGACTTTACAGTGAGGCTGTAACACCAGGGTTTAGGTCTGGATTGCTGCCTGCACCACTCATGCCAAGTTATTTGAATTTATCTCACCTTGGACAAACACTGGCACAACATGTTTGGTTACACTGATAAAACACATTTCTGTATTTCTGTGGCTGTACCAGCATCAACATTTATATTAATATTTTTAGCACATGGAAATATTTCCTTTGCGCGCCTCCTGAGAATTCTACAAAATCATTCTTATGAAATTCTCCTGCTGAAACCTGCTTGACGTTATCTGGATTTATTATGAACATCTGGTACTTTTATCCCTATCATAATACCTTCATGTCAGAGATATGAGCATTTAGTCTCTTTGTGAGGGTTTGCCATGAATTCATTTAACAGCGGACACAAGAAGCACTTATATATGATCTTCCCTCCAAATGTATATACAAAAGACGCAACAGAGACTACAGCCGCGCCTGTTTATCAGAGAGATGGACTGGCCATCACATGCGTGTCTTGCCAGTTTTATCCAACATGTTTCAATTTTCATTTCAAGAGATGGCACAAGTCTAAAAACAGGACAAAGTTGGTTCCAGACAGATGGAGAAAGACTCTGGAAAAACCAATGCCAGCTTAGACAATCTGATTCTGGATCACGATCTGCGCACCAAAGCAAAAACTGGCATATTTTTTAAAGAAGCCCGCTGCATCTTGGTACCAAAAAAATCTCACCAGGATCTTGATGCGAACTTCTCTAATTAGGTTTCGATCTGTTTCCTATCAGCGCTTGATTGAACTTGATGGCTTCTCTTCTTGGCATGACAGTGAAAGCAAGAGTTCTCGAGTGACATTTAAGCTGTGCGTGCTTTTGCAGTAGCAGCAGTGACAGATCTGAGTCTGTTTGTGAGACGGAAACATGCAAAACAGACTGGATAGGGTTCAAAAAAAGAAAAAGAATGGGTGCAAGTTTGTGGCTCACGTTGCAGAGGGCGTTCATGCACGTAGGGACAGATAGCGTGACAGTTGTAGCACCGTGTGTTTTGTATTTCTTCTTCTTCTTTGCACTGAGACCACAGTACCCACCCAAAATGGGATAATAGAGCATATTTTCACATATTTTTAGATTAGAAGTACTGTGGAGTTTCCAAAAATGTTTATTCCATAATTAAACAAAAGATTTTATGATGTTTCCATGAGATAAAAAGCATGGAAGGCTGGAATGGGCTGATTTTAAGAAAAGAAGCAAAAAAAGAAGCTGAGAAATCACATGATAAAACACAGCTATGCCACACTGCTGTAATATAAACACTAGTGTAGGACTCTACCATGTAAACTGCCAGCACATGCAGCTGCATTTTAAATTCAAATGAAGCCAGTTGTGAGGAGTTGGGTTGTGGATTACTCCAATTGCTCCAGCGAAGCTGTTTAGTGTCCAACAGGAGAAGAATGTGGTCGCACTGGCCGACTACCAGCTGTGAATGTCTTTCAGCATAGTAAAGTAATATGGAATTAAAAAAGTGCATGCATTCACAGCAAAATCCATTTTTGGATGAGTGAAATATGGCCAGAGGGAGAGAGCAATAGCATGGTACACTACCATAAATCAAAACCTTAAGACAAACTCAAGGTATGACACTGGTAGAGAGTTTTCTCAGCCTGTGTGGAGCTACCAAACTGAATAAACTAACATTCGAGTGCAGAGGGATATTCCAATCAAAACTAAGAGCGGGGTATTTAGTGCAAAGTATGCATGGCAATACCCTATAATCCTCCCTGTAACTAGTTAAACCCAAACACTACATGGCCTCTTGTTAGAGACTCAGGTTTTAATCCTGTCTATCATGCTGTTTTTCACTGTGGCATGATTGTTGGATTCGGTTTGCACCGCTGCAGATAAAGCAATATATGGAGGCAGAGGAACTGTGAGTGCACAATCCTCTGAACCCGCACCCGAGTGGTTTATTCTGGCGTCCAACCTCCTGTTCTCACTCTTTTTAAAACTACTGTGCGGCGGACAGCGCAGCACTGTCAGTTCTCCTCATCTCTGTGAAGAAACAGAGCGCTGGCCGCCGGACAAGTTCCCCTTCAACGTCCAAACATCCAAATCAACCTGTCCCAGGTGCTTCGTTTGCCTCCTTCCTCTGAGTGGCCCACATCCTCTCACCCCAGTGATCCCTCTTTCAGCTCTGAAACAAACGTCTCTAGCAGACACTGAGATACACTCACTGTTGGCTGTTTGTGCAGATCTCATCCTTGACAAGGACAGAGAGGCACAGGCGAGGGGAAACTTATCACATGTGCAAAAATGAGTCTGAATTCTTGCCCCTCGTATTCAGCAGCCAGTTTTATTAAACGCGCCCTCAAAAAAGTGTGATCCAGCGTGAAAAAAATCTTGCAGCTACCACATGAGGTGGCTTAAGTCCAAGGCAAACACTCCCGCCGGTGTGTACACCAAGACAGATGACTATAGGACTCAAGGCCTGGCTAGCACAACGTAGCCCTATTCAGTATTTATTTTCACAGTTCAAAGCACTGGCAGCAGCCCACTTAGTGTCTGCAGTCCAGTCCAATGCACCCCTGATTGCCACAGTGAGGCTTCGCAGCCCACAGTCATATACTGTAGCTGGTGCCAGCTACTAACTCCACATCTGCAGTACCCCAAGAAATGGCAAGGCAGCATCCAGGAGGAGGAAGGGGGGGTTGAGGGTAGGCTTAAGGGTAGGGGGGTAAAGGGATTCCTCTGAAACCACACTTTGCTGTCGGTTGAACGGCTGCTTTGTGCAGCGTAGCGTGATCGCACAAGCCACATTAAAGGACGAGTTCTGTTTTTCACCAGAGCAGTGATAGGTAATGTCTCGCAGGCCGCAGATCTGAGCGCTGAACTTTGTGCCCTTGGCTGTGAGGTTTATCACTGCACTAACTGGATACCGTCATACCCACCCACACAGGGCTCCACTCCACAAAAAAACCTGTCTGATATACAAGCTACCGTATAGAATTGTGGAGGATGCTGGGTCATATGGGGATGCAGATGTGAGTCGAGAGGTGTCTCATGTTTCTCGGGATACTTTTACTGTCTGGGAATTCCCCCATCTCCTACCAGTGATTTCCTCAAAGAGGGATAAAGGTGGAAAATCTCTTAAATGATGAGGAAAATGTTGTGGAAAAACTTTTAAGAAGTGATCATTGGAGACGACACAGAACAAGCTCCGCTCGGAGTGGTGTGATCAGAAATCTAGGTCATTTAATTTCATTGTGATCAAGTTTTATTTCCCTTTGTCTGAACTGCAAACGTGCACACTCTGGAGTTTCACTCTGTTTGCATTCACAGCTCATTACTGAACCAGAATGTTGCCATACTGCAAATAAAGGTCCAATGATCGCTATCAACTCCAATAACACTCAACTATGAGTTTAATTTTCAGTTCAGCTCTCATTTTATGTAGGCTAAGTGTCACACTGTGTGAGTGATGTATATTTTGTTTTGAAAAGACACTGTTCATCACTCAGAGAAGCCTGGGAAAAATGTGAATATGGATCTTTAGCTCACAGTTATTGGCCTCTTCAATATTTATTGCCAGATTAATGAACAATTGGGAAAAGTCAGCTTCAAGTTCCATTTTAAAGTTCAAGTCCAATACAGTCTCTAATGGCCGATTTGCATGAACGCAATAAACAAAAACATACTAGAAAAACACTTTAAACACAAGCGCCAAAAATATCTTATGCTTGGATGGCAGTTACTTGAGTTGCATCCAGCATCTTAATTTAGAGGAGGTTTTTCAGCAAAATTAACGCAAATTATTGTTTCAGCTTCCAACTGATTTTATGCATTTTGTATTTTTTGACCAAACACTCTGTTCTGCGCTTTGCTGACTTGACCCCAGAGAGCCCTTCAGCAGTAATGTAATGGCTAAGAGACTAAATCAAGGTTGGCCAATACATACATATGCTACGTTTTTATTGCCTGGCTCCTCCTCATGAAGTCCCTCCACTCCAAGTTTTTTTTTTCCCCCTCTCAGTCTGGAGTCTGTCAGATGCAGTTGTTAGCTTGTCTGCTATATGTGATTTGTGGGCCATTATTCACAACAAGCTCATCAACCTGACTGTGTTGGATCACCCCTCTGTGCTTATTAGTCTAGGCAGTAAGTACTGCACGACAGCGAGGACCAGTAAAGTTTCCTCACTCCCGTAACAGTTTGGTTTTTTAGGATGTGTCCAGAACAAGTACAGCAGAGTTCATATGTTTTCTGACTATTAATAAAACATAATTTCTCTTAATGCCATAATTGCATGCAGTACGGATATTGAAAGAGTTAAAGCATGTTGCTGTAATAATTCCTCCTCTTCAGACTGACCCTGAGGCGATGCCTCCTAGACTTCCTTGACTTCACCTTCAAAGATGGGCAAAACTTCATTCAAGTTTAGCCAAAGCTAGTGTGAGGCTTCAGCAGCCTTCCTGGCAGTTGTGGGGAGGTCTTGTTGCCAGTGTTTTTGTTCAACAAAAAAAAAAAAACCTACATCAGACTATATCCCTCCTCTGTGGCTCAGCAAAGGAACACTGTACAGGGATATTAAAAGGAGGAAATTCATACAACCAGTCTATGTGAGAGATTAAATACAAAATAAAATGCTGCCCTCAATCAGAGATGGTTTTGTCACTCCTGGTGAGTAAAAGTGAATAGAAGAGAGAATTTCACACTCTTAATACTGGAGCTGTCACTTCAAGATCTACTTTTTTGTTCAGTTTCATGCTGGAATAAAAAGGCTGGGGGCGCCCGTCAAAAAGAACCAGACAAATTAAAGTCCAGTTGCTCCAGAACAACAGCTGGCAGTCGATAGTCACATAAAATGCACACTTACGCATGTGCTTCAGGCAGGTTTTAATTACCAAACAAGTCTACTTTGGGTTGTTGAGGAGACAACAGCTGTTTGCTTGTCGCCATGCCGACTGTAAGACAATTACTTTATTTGTTGGCCTGTGACCAAAATATATAATTCAATAAATCGTATAAAAGCCTAGGTAAGAGGTGGAACTAATATAAATTACTTCAAGGATGACAGTAAAATGTAGATGATAGTCCAGGCTTATGCCTCAAGGAAACGCCTGTCATGATATTATTTGTAACACCTTAAGGTGAAATTCTTTCAGGAAACTGCTGTTCTCTAGGTGGCCTGTTTTATGTCTGACTGTGCACCTTTATTTCATATTATTCATGTCTTTCTCCACTCATTTCCCATCATCTCCCTACTGTCCTATTTCAAATAATGGCATAAGATACCAAGAATTAAATTAAATGTTTCACCTTTAAACCAAAGTGGATTAACAGACCTAAAGGTGCTATCAATGAAATCATAACTACTGAGCTGGACTGAACTCCATCTATTGAGGAAGACCATGTGATAAGCCTGAAAGCTGCAGAGGAAACTATTTAGTGGACTGTAAGTTGGGGAACTACAATTTCCAAGGGCAAGAGTTAACTTCAGTGCTTAATGTAAAAGTCTTCCTCATGTGATGTTTTTCTCTTTCGTCTGTCACCATTCATCTCGTATTTCCTCTCGAATCTTAGTTTTCTTTGCTATTAAATAAACAAAAGATTACAACATGTGGCCTTTTTTTTTTACCACATGCGGCCCTTCTTTTTGTCAGTACATTTTTTGAACATGAGGCACTTCTTGAATATGCTGTGACGGCATCCTTTCACTATTTAATTCAAAACCTTGGAGACGATTCCCTAATTACAGACTCGTAACGAGAGAATCGTCCTTCATACAAATCAAAAGAGCTAAACATTGATGAGGAAACAGAGGTATTCACGAGATGAACCAGCGGGGGAGCAGATGATTAAGGGTCCGTACGCCGTGTCTGCGCTCTTCTGTTTGTTTGTTTGAGAGGAGCACCAAGCCAAGACAGAAATCTCCAGGATTAGATGGTAATAAATTGGTGATGAAATAATCCTGTTGGGCAATCCCAGTATCAAGGGACGGGAAGTCGAGTTTCCCAGCACTGTGTGTCAAACAAAAACACACAATGGTTTATAGACATGGTGAGTGAGCCTCGTTGAGCCCCTCCATAACAAAATGCAGGCGTATACTGTACTTGTTATGTTTGGTGTAGTCATTGCTCTTTGTTTGGTGCATGTGTTTAAATAGGGTGTGCTGCAGAGAGTGACTCATTTTGTTGGAATATTTATCATGAGAGCAACACAAACCAGATCAGGACAGAATCGTTAAAACAATTGCAAGAGAGTTGCAAATGGTTTTTATTTAAATAAGTACAGAGAAGCCTTTAGCGGTCTTTAATGCTGATACAGCCATGTGCAGTATGTTGCAAAGATGGGAAAAACAAGACTAAGAGTTACAGCCACGCTAGCAGCTCCCTGAGGATGTACCTAAGCAAACAAACGGGAGACAAGTTTGTGTTGGTTGCTTTCTTCATCAAAGTCATTCGGCTCCATCCTCTGGGGGCTATGTCTGTACATTTCATGGCAATCCATCCAGTAGTTGTTGAGATACATGTCGTTCTGAACCACAGTGCTGCGCTAACATTGCCATGCTGCTGGTGTGGCAAAAAGGTCATGTATGTACACAAGATGCACAGCTTTAGAGGGGCCTCTATAATCACGTTTCAAAAGACGGATAAAGATAAACTTGAACGTACCTTTTTTTTGGAATTGCCTTACAGTAATTCCACCCCCATATTTACTCTATTTTCATTCTTTGCTCTCAAGTTTTGTGTTGGCCCCCTTGCTTCTCCAAAACACAGTTACCCAAGATAATACTTCTCCTATCTTGGACGTGTAAGCTTTAGTACCCAATATTTTACACATAATGACGGTGGAAGCATATAATCCCAAGGTCACAATCTATCAGCCGAGACTGCCTCAGGCGAACAACAGGAAGTGGTTTGATCCAGATGGGGAGAATTTAACAAACTGCTATGTCAGACTAACGTATAAAAGCCGTGTTATAGGTCCTCAGTGAGTGACAGCTGTGTAGAACGCATGTAATTTTGCATGAAGCCACCAGCCCACCCACAGCAAAAATATATGGCATCCAGATCGGGAGCTTGTCCTGGTTTTTCCTCAACAAAGCTGATTTTTGTCGGGGATGTTGGTGTTTAGAGATCAGATAGCATGTGTCATCCTACACCAAGTGGTTTCACTCACAGAAGTTCATAAAAGTCCATTGGTGGAGTAAATCTCGCAGTTAATTAGCAACAGTCAAACAAATTGATGCTGTTGGGCTTTGTAATGTCACACCATGGGACACTTTTTTGTTAATGTGGCTGTGGGGTGGATCCATGTTTGGAGCAGTTAACCACAGAAACTGTACTGTTCTCTCCAGCGTGATGACAACAGAATGATTTTCTGAGAAAAATATTTGTCTATTTAGCAACTTAAAGTCCCTCTATGTCTGTCTGCCATTTGGTGCTGGGCAGATCGTGCACAGTGGGTTTATCAGAGCAGTCATGAGAGTTGTTAACTAAAAACAGTGAAGTTGCTATAGGGCTGTAAAAACAACAACAATGAGATGAAAGATGCTAAAACGTTAAATGGAGCCACGGGGAACTTCAGAGTCGGGTGATATTTTTGTATGGGTTTGTCAATATCAATCAATATGATTTACATTTCACATAGTCATTAGATCCATTGTTAATGTAAAAATATTGATTAGTGCAGCTTTAAGTATGGGTAAAGATGTATCATGAACAAAATGTACTTATAGGAGCTATTAATAAGTTTTTCCTTGCTACATAGCCAACGTTACAGAGTTCAGCATCAAACTTCATTCCTTTACTCATCAAGAGCTGTCTGCAGCAGTGGAAAGCATCATCAATGTTAACTCTTGTCTTTATACGGAAATTAGCACGCTAACCAGCTAGCCCAAGCCTGTCTCGTCACTTTCCGATAGCCTCCAATCTGCCCTGAAGCCATAGCGCTGCTCAGGGGGCGTATTATAACCTCTTGTATTATAAACACAACGATGACTGAAGCGCTTGTCAAGCAACAATCACCACCACCCACTCCCAACAATAAATCACATTTGGCTCCAGAGAAAACTTGCAATTTGCCCCTTTAATAATGAAAAGTAGAAGTACTTGTCCTGTAGAATAGCTGCTGTCAGAGTAGTTGGTCAAGATAGAGATCATTTTAATAGCTTTATGTTGGGTTGTTTAATCTCATACTATTCAGATCGTAGTATTTTATTGTATGTTTTGTATGTAAGATTTTAAACCAGTTGTGAAAAATGTAGTGGAATAAAACATGTAACATTTCCCATTGAAACCTAGTGTCACAATCTGGCTTGTAAGGCCATGACAAAAACAGGAGATTTCAGCAGTTAAACAGGAATAGTTTATTAAACAAACTGAGGATACTTAATGAAAACTCAATAATCTGTTGAGTGGTAATGTCAGCGGAATCAGCAGTGTAGGATGTGTATGAGAGTGGGGAGTGTGTGCAAGTGTTGTAAGTGCATGAAAACAAAGTAAAAGAAAGGAACTAAAGCATCATAACCAAGCAGCCGCCCGCAGGGAAGGTGAGAGAGAGAGTGAGAGGGACTACAGCAGCAGCCAGAGCTTTATAAACTGGGAACACCAGACCCAGGTGTTACCAAGTTGGCACAGACAATCCCTGACCCACCCACCAGGTATCTGAAACAAAAGTAGGTTGACAGGAAAAGGCAGGGGTCTTCACAGCAGTGAAGTAGAAGTATAAAGTAGCATAAAATGGAAATAGACAAGAAGAGGTACCTTTTAAAACTGTACTCGACTGCAGTACTTGGGTACTGTTACCTTCCATTTCTTTAGGACACAAATAAATAAAAGCAGATCAGGTTACAGTTGCATAGTGGAGAAGTGGGTTGTGCTGCAGGAGCAGTTTGAAAATAGTTTAAATATTTGTTTGAATACTTTTTAACCTGTTCTTCTGAACAAAAAGTGATTCATTTTAAAATGTATAACTGGTGAGTGTTTGATATTCAAAAGACTGATTCAGTGTCTTGCTGAAGGTCTACAGATTTTATTTTCACATCAGTGCCCCTACCACTACCACTGCTGCCTCTAACATCATGCTCATTAGTTTGGTCTTCAACATCCATAATATATGTTATGTTTTTCTAAATTTAGAGAGAATGTGGTCTGTAAAAAGGCTTTAGCATTGCTCAAGCATCCATAGTCCTAACAGAAATATATGACATCAGGAATCATAAAACCTGACTCGCACTATGCTTATATTACTGTCATAAAGCAGACTCCCAAATGTGCCTTATCCCCCAGACTTTTCCTAGAGCTTCTTGAAATGCTGACCCCTTTCTCGGTCCCCTCAAACTATGATGGTAAAAATTTGGCAGCTGACCGAACCGAACTCTGCTCGAGAATTGGAACCGTACGAACTGCAGCTTTCGTGGGGACTGATATGATGTGTAAGTTGTTGAATTTATCTACATGTGTCCTCAATGTTTGCTGCCATAAATACTGGGGGGAGAGATGGAGCTGCCCCCTTGCACCGCAATTCATCATTTCCCACCGTCGGTTCTGTGTTTTATGACACCACACTGGATGGATGGCGCTCTTCCAGGGGATGATCTAATGACGCTAAATCCATGGCGACTGGTTCAACTAAGTGGGTGATGACAAAACTGGCTATGCTCTCTGCAGTCATCTAATTGTGGATACACATATCATTCAATAAGTCATGCTGGAGAAACAATAGGGAAGTTCTGATCCAGAATAAGACGTAGTAGAAGAACAACATCTACTCTGCAGGTCATGATTACAAGTCGTAATGCTTTGGCAGGTCCTACAATTTGCATGATTATGTGAGTGTTATTTCTTTATGTGTTTATGCCTATTACATTACTTGAAGCAGCGCTTAATCATCATGACTCAAATTACTAAATGTAATGTGAAAGCCTAGCTTGTAGTGACATATCTGCAAAGAAACACCAGCTTGGCAGTTCCCCACAGTTGCACTGAGCTTTTTTACCCTCTCTTAGGTCATTGTTTTGGTTCTGCAACCCACAAACACAAGTTTTCATGCCAGCACCAAGTGCCAAAATTAGCAGGTTGCTGGTTAAAGTGGCTGTTTGAAAGTTTTTCTCTGCCGCCGGTGGGGGTGATTGTTGCTTGACAAGAGCTTCGGCCATCGTTGTATTTATAAAACAAGAGGTGATAATACACCCTCTGAGCAGTGCTGTTTTCAGGGTACATTGGATTGAGTTAAAATTAGCGTTGTTTTGCAACCAATGTTTGATGCTGAACTCACAATGTTTCAAGTAAATACCTGTTAATGCTAACATTGGTGATGTAGCAATAGCTAAACTTACAAATAGCTCCTTTAAGTGGAGGATCCAGCCAGATCTTTTTTTTTCAGGAGTTGGTGGAGACCAAAATGGAGATAAAATTACAATGAAAATTTGACTTAAATTTGTCAGACTTGTTGTTATCACTCCAAATGAAGGTTAATGTTGCTCTGATTTTGCTCGAACATGAATATAGGCAATTGCTAGCCAACAAAGTTTCCAGCTTGTTCACAGATACAGTTTAGCACAATGTAAAAAACCCTGAAGCACAAGTCAAAGTTGAAGGGTCCACTCTGCAGCGCCTGTCACAGATTATTATAAGTGGACTTAGTGGTATGTCTTAAAACAACAGTGATGTGCATATATGAGCACTGGCAACAGGTTTTGCTTCTTGTAATGATTCTTCCTGTTCTGTTCCCCAGTCAGTTTCAATTTGAGTGATGGGGGCACCAAAGTCCATTCAGTCCTCATTCTGTGTAAAAATACACCACAAAGTTTATCTGAAGCTAATATGCTGCGTATTATATACATAATATGATAGCTGTCAAATAAATGCAGTACAGAAGTATAGAGTGGCATATTACTGAAATAGTCAAACAAAGCACAGCTGCCTCAGAATTGTATTTATGTATATTACTTGAATAAATGTACTTGTGTTACATTTGGTTCATGTTTTGGGATGAAACACTTCAAATTCTTTTTGCCTCCAAATTCACAATCATTCAACACCACCGGTCAATGTTTCAGTCTTTCTTTAATCTCATACCACATAAAAACCAACTGAGCTTTTCATACGAGCCTCTTTCCCACATCTAATGAGCCTGACTTCAGATGCCTGCTTCCTTGTGAGGAAATGAAGCCGCTGTCTCCACCACGAGAACAAGCCTTCACCGTTATAAAATGTTACACTGCGTATGAGCTGCCACACCAGAGCGCCGTCACACCCACGCGTGCTTCCTCATCATCGCAGTGTGGCTGTTACACTTCCTCTCCCGGTGCCTTGTGGGTACATCTGGATAACCCGTATAATACGAGCTTCACATGTCGAGGCAAAGTGTGGAAACGTCGAGCTTTCCAGAGGACTGAGGAGGGGGGGCGTGTTGACAAGTTCAGTTCCAGGCAAATTCGGATGAATTATTATCCGAGCTGGTAATCTTTGGTCGCACTTTTCACAGTGGGATATTAAAACTTTTCTGGGTGTAAATGAAGACATTCAGAGAGATAATTCCCACCATTCCTCTCTGCCATGGAAGAATGGACACCGTCTGTACATTTGTTATACAGGACGTACTGAGGCTTGTTCTGAAATCTATAGCTTTCTTCATATCTACTCATACTAATTATGAATAGAAGAGGTGTTGATATTACTACAGAATAGTCACTATTGTTTTGTAATGTACTGTGGCAGATATTTACAGTACTGTGAAATCATATGGTTTCATTCTATGCATTTTACTTTAAAGAGTTGTGCTTGATTTTTCAGTTAAACCCATGCAGCTTCACATTTGGATAATGACATGTTTTGGCATATGGGAACTACACAGTGTAACTATAGTTTTCTATTATTGGACAGTGTGCATCTTTACTGGAAAGTGGGAGGGTGAATGTTTTGCTCAACCGGAGCTGTTTGAATGTTACTGACCTCCGGTTCTTTGATGCATATTTATTGATATGACTAGTGTTTGCTATTAAGAGTAGGCATTCAGCAACATTAAACTGATAATATTTACATTATAAATAGCTATTATTAAAAAAAAATTAAGAATAACAAGCATTTTATAAAAATTTAATTTGTATTTTCAATACAATTTACTGAGGTCTTATGTGTTTTAAGTTTTGAAAATGACATTTCCTTATAGTAACATGGCGTTCTGTGTATAATAATACATGTATAGGTAAATGATATTTGGATAATGACATGTCATCATGGGGCTTTGCATTCACACCTAGTGTATAAATAGCATAAGCATTCTCATTATCGCAGTTCTGCTGTCAGGTTGAGGGAGGTGGTGCTGCTCTATCGTCTTACTTTGACTTTGTTAAGGAAGGGGTTGCTGTAGCTTTTTGCTGTCTTGTTTTAGTTAGTTATGTGACCTCTCAACTTATTTTGTATCAGAATGAAGAAAGTGATTACATCAGCCAGACCACCTTCAGATGTGTCCCGGCCGATTCTGTGTGAATTTACTCTTTGACTTAATGTGTCGTTCCTAATTCAGATTAAATATTCAGATACAGATTATCAGGTCATTTTGTCAAACAGATTCCAGCCAGTAGGTTGTGAGTTCACAAATAATATAGGATGAACCAAGTCCAAACAAAACAAATAACATAGCTGTTCTACAGCTTTTGAATATATGACATGATCTTCACTGGCAGATGGAGTTTGGCTCAGTTGTTTTTCTCAACTGCTTTTTCGATCATCAAGAAACAGTTTTGAAGTCCAGCACCTCGAAAACTGATAAAAGTTTAAAAAAAACAACAAAAAAACAAAACAAAAAAAACCCACAGTAATGAGCATTATAAAGAGCCTTTTAAAACAATAAAGTGACCATAAATAAAAGCCAATGGGACAAAGTAAGTGAAACTCGAGAAACACATTAACACCTGGGTCAAAGGAGGATAAACAGGCAGCTGCAGGAGGTGTAAACAGTTTTTATAAATAGAGTTTCCAAAAACACTTGAATGCTCACGAGGCTGTGAACTCCAGATCCCCGGGCTGTTTCTGCCTTCGTGGCCGGTAAGGTAAGGTAATCAGAGCCAGAGGTGATGAAACAGTGATAATGAAGGAAAGCATTTGTCAAATCTTTATTGAGTCAGAGCACATCATAAAGACGACTGAATTCAGCACAGTTTAGTCTCCAGGCGAGTACATCCAATAATGAGCAAGAGGGGGGAGGGGGGGAGGGGGCGGGAGTGGGGCTTCTCCTCTTTAATAAATAACATCTGAGGATATCTGAAGGTTGTCTCTTATTTTCATGTTTCTTCTTTTTCTTCCTTGTCTATTTCTTTTCCAGCGAGGATAACTGGTACTCGTAATGTCTTCCAGCTGCAAACCCCCCTCCCCCCCTTCATCCTCCCTCCTCCTTTCTTATCTTTGCATGAGGTGAAGTTTCCATGCACTCGCAGAATAGGCTACCCCGCTGCTCTCGCTGTCAGACGCAGACGGAGAGAAAGATGCAAGTCGAAATTCCTCCTTTTTGGAGTTTGTTCTGCAGGAGCCATCTAGCACATTAAAGAATCATTCGTCACGATCCGCGTATCAAAATGCAGACACATTTCTCTGATATGCCCCGGTATCTGCTCAGCAGTCAAGATATTTTAAAGATAAAGATGTGTCCGAGTTAATGTATGTCACTCTCCTCCTTTGTAATAAATAATCACTTTGCTGACCAGTGATTTTGAGCGATGGCCCGCGCTGGAATGCTCCTGGCGGGCCATGTTGCATTAAGACGTGTACCACCTGGTTTTGACATACTGCAGCCCTCCAGAACCTCAACCACAATGCATTTCACAGGCCCGGTGCTGCAGAGACGGGGAGATGATGGAGGCGTTGATTCCAATCTAAGAGAGCTAGCAAGTGTCAGAGAGGATACAGCAGACTACAGTAAAGTGTTCACCAGTTGTGGAAGAAAAAGTACAAATACAACCAACAAGTAAAAATACTCCATTACAAGTAAATGTCATGGATCAAAATCCTAAAGTATTATGAGCTAATTGTACATTCATTCTGCAGGAAAATGGCCCTAGCCTGACATGTTATTTATATTATGTTATTAGATTGTTAATGCTGATGTCATCAGTGTGTAAGCAGCATTTTACTGTTAGCTGCTCCAGGTGGAGCTGGTTAGTGCCCAACTTTATAGAGTCACAAGGTAAATGTGAGTGATTATTGAGGTAGGAAAGAAGAAAAAAAATTATACTGTGTTTTTAGGATTGTTCTCTAATCTTTGCTGTTTTTATCTTTTTCGACCCCGAAACAATTATTGAAATGAAACCATGTGAGAAGTTTAGCGGGGGAATGTATCTTTGGTGGATGTGCTAACAACTCAAGACATCTGAAACCTGTGAAAAGGAGACCAAACTGCTTTTTGTGAGAGGTCACAGGCCAAAAAGGTTGGAAACCACTGGTTTAATCTTTAATAATGCACTTTGACAGTTTGTCATCTGTTTTGTACGTAAAGTAAATAACAAATATAGCTGTAGTATAAATGTAGTGGAGTAAAAAGTATAAAATAGCAAAACTGCAAGTACCTCAGAGCTGCATTCACATACAGCACAGGGAGTAAATGCAGTTAGCTACTTTCCTCCGTTTGTCTTTCCCATTTATTTCCTTCAGGTTCTAAAAATTGCCCGACTCATCACCTTCAACTTTCAAACAAACGTAACCAGTATTCCTTTTCATGTGTCCAGCACACTCATGTCCAGTCCCTGATTTGTATGTTTTCACATGTCAGAAGTCTCAGTTCCACCATTTTTACATTATCATTGTTATGACAGTCTCCTTCATCTCTTTTCATCGCCTGGAAGCTACCGAGCAGCTACAGTATGCTACACAGCGTCTGTAAAGTCAGCATCAAAGCCTGGACATCATTTCAGGTAGCAGACATATTTACATTCAAGTTCTGTGATTTAGAGTCAGTGAGGGAACAAATTTTTTACTGGAATGAGGTGAAAGAGACTCTCAAGACCAGACTTCACTTCTTCTTCTGCTCTTATGTAGGGAGAAAAAGAGACATGAAGCCAAGGGAGAAAAATGTACTGTTCTAGTGAGGTAGACTCTCCTCCTCCACTTGTACATTTTCATCCAAACCACAGAGTTTTACTAAATCTGAACCTCCATTTTATATTCGTCATGATGTCTGCCATCTTTATTTTTCCATATACGGCTCTCTGTGCCGTAAACAGGCTGGAAAATGTTCAGAATTCATTCACAAGTGTAATATTTTCAGATATAGAACTACTATAACCAATGATTATTTTCTTTTATCGATTCATTTAAGATTTCTTTTTCCATAGTAAATAATATTTAATACTTAATACAATTTCCTGAAACCTAAAGTGAGGACCTCAAATGTGGTTGGACAACAGTGTTTGTCAGTTCCACCTAAAACTTCTAAAACGGCAACTTGAGAAATGTTCATATGACCAATTTTGTTCTATGTTAAAGGTTTGGTTTGTTTTTTATCCATCTAAAACCACTTAAATTTAGGGGAGGCTCACTCTCTTGGAGAAGAACAATTATTTGGCAAATGTTAGAGAACGCCTTTGTCATTGTTCATAGATACAAAACTTTCTGGCAGTTGGTATGAAAAGAGATGCCAGCAGCATTTTCATGTGTCTATCCACCCTAACTTCATTTTGTCACACCATAACACGCCATCAGTCATACAGGCGGCCATGAGATGTCACTCATCGGGGAAAATGGAAACACAGATTGTTTCAATTCTCAAACCTTTGTTTTGGTCACTTTGCAAGAAGCTGTTGAAAACACTGGCATGCTATGAAGTTGAAAATGTGGAAAATGTGTTAGAAAACCATTGCTAATTTACGCATCCAGCGCTAGCGGACATGGAACATCATCAGCATTCATTTGGAGTCGTGTTTCTGGCCACAGGTGAATAGCAGCCCAATTTCACTCTTCTTTGTAACTCCTGGTCTCCACCAACTCCTGAGAAAGATATCTTTTTATCTGCTAAACGCTCACCAGCTGGTCACTAACTTTTTTTTTTTTTTTTTACTGGAAACAGCATGACAGGACTGGTGAGAGTGAACCAGAACAATGAGCTGAAAGATGCTAAAACGCTCTGTAGCGCTGAGGAGAACTGAGATGACCTGAAGAGTTTCATGATAATTCTCTGTAGAGTGATCCTTTTTATTTGACAGTCATTTGATTCATTGTTGATTGTGAAAACATTGGTCCATGCAGCTTTAAATGAACAAACTGCCAATGCTGTCATTTTTCTGTCAAGTTAAAACTGCTGCGTGTAATTATTCTTCAAAACTACTTCTGGGAAGTCTAATTTCATTAGAGAAATAGTGGGAAAGGAAGCTTAGGAAGATTTTATTTAGCAGTAGTTTTTCCAATAAGCATAAATCTTATTCTGTTTATAAGAAATGACATTGTGAACATCCTCTGATTTGGTAAACTTTACTACCCCATATCCAAAGGAAACAAGTCTGAGCACATAATTCATTGACAGAAATGTCAATAGGGCCTTATCTTCCTACTACTGAATACTGCTCACAGGAGGAATGGAAAGGATATCCAAGATTAAACCAGTATGGATTTTCAGCGTTACAGTAGTCCGGCCAAAACGTGTGCAAAATAACCATGAATCACAACCGTTCTTTTACCAAGATGTGACCGCAGGAGTAAACTCTTTCCATGCTGCAGTGCATCATCGTCTTCAAGCACGAGTGCACCCATTCCCCACCATGCACAGAAACACAAAACAGAGCACCAACCCCTTCTCCCCTTGCAAATGAAAAGGAGCCCTTTTTGTGCGTCCCGCCGAGTTGTGGACAGATGTTAATGCATGACGAACATCTCGGGCTGCTCAGACGCAGGACCTGCCAGCGCAGTCCGTCTTCATCTTGCGGAGGGTCCTTCTCAGAGATGTGTTGCAGCGTGCAGCGACACAGACCTCCACCGGAGCTTGGAGCCGGCCCCACAGCGCCAGATGTTGTATGAAATGATGGGGAGAAGCCAGGGGGGTGGGGGTGGGGGTGGGGGGAGTCGTGCACCATTTGAGATACTGTGATGTGGGCGACGTGAGGAACACAGCACATGAATGCAGCGAGTCCCGTGTCTGTTTTGGCAAGAGGCAACAGTAATGGCTTTAAGGCATGACGGCAGAAAATTAAAACCAAGAGAGAGAGATAACTGTCAGAGTTCGATTTTTGACCTTTTTGATTTTCATGCCTTGAAATATTGTTTTTGCCTGTTTGCAATAACTTCAATACGATGGAGATAAAGGACTGATCCAAAACTGTCTGTATCCTGGAAATCAATCACCTCACTGCAACGATGGTATGACACATTTCTACCAGATACACATTTGTGCAGCTGCTCTTGTTGGCAGTTTCTTTATTCCACCGTGTAAAGTATACAACGTCAGTGCTGGCAAAACACACAAGTTCAAATCCAACCTTTTTCTTGTTGCTCTGCAATTTGTAGCGGCTTTGAGCAGACCCCAAAATAAACCTAAAGAACGTACAAGTTGCCAGATGAAAGGTTATTCAGGCTAATCTCATTTTCAAACTACTTGTAGACAAATGTTTGTACCTCCTGATCTCCCAGGAGGTACAAATGATTTGTGTCAGGCGGATTCGTAATAAATGAATGTTTTCCGGAGGGGGGGGGATCACTGTCTTTTTGAGCTGACGTGACTCTGAGATGACCGAATGTTTCCAGTCATGGTTTGTTTATTTGTTAAATGCACTGGGCTCGCAGGAGTGCGTTGCAGTGTTGCTGCACTTTGAGAGATACTTGATATAAGGCAGGTTTTGTGGAGGGAATTTTTGTCGGTGAACCAAAGAAGCCGATGCAATAATTGTTTCCATTAACAAGCCTCTGCCTCTTTTTTAAAGTATAATGTTCAGCCTCTAATAGGTGAAACACTCGCCCCACATGACCCCGAGCACAAGCCCCCCTTCTGCTCGCTTCAGACTCGCTATCTACCAGACAAGCAGTATTTTCAATAAACAATTTAGAAAATGATTAGCGGATATGCGATACGTCTTAGTGGTTCCGCGCTGAGATCTGAGAGGATTACGTCCGAGGGAGACTTCAATGCGGTGGGTTTATCTCCTGTATCATCTCACGGGGTCATTGACATGACAGCAAGCATCTTGAATTGGCCACAGATGTGTCTCTCTAAATGATAATCCTGTCACTGATGACTGGGGAAGGCTAAAGACCGGTTGATTAAACGAGGATTATGACGGGGGTTTGAGGACCCTGACAGGATTAAATGACTGTCAAAACTAATGAGAAGCAATGAGTTAATTTTACTCAGGTTGCTGAGGAAATCTGATTGTTAATATTATTCAGGTGTATTTATTTGAGACAAGGGGTCATGGGTATTGTCCTAAAATGCACTAGAGCCCTATGGCATGTTCAAAACATGAGAGATCCTGAAAACATGTTCTCATTACGTAGATTTTCTGGCACAATTTCTGTCCCGGTCCAAACCTTTTGCCAACATCTGTCCAGGCTGCTCCGTTGGGTTTCCGTCAATTTCAAGAAATGAGAGTGAGTGAATGGAGAGTTGAAGTGTGCCAACTTCCCTTTCAGATGCCCCCAGACACTTACATAACATTTACAACTCCACCTATTGATAGCCTCCCCTTCCTTAATCTCAGCTGATTAATTTAACTAATGAGCATGAGGCGAAAATCGCAAATCTTCCCTTTTTCTGTAGTTTCTGGCCTCCAGTTTAAAGGACGATTCTGTTTCATTAGGACTTGGATCTGTTTCTGCAAGTTTGACCATAAGTTCAGTCAGTTATTATATTATACTCAGCAGTTTTTCCTTCAACAAAAAAAGCAGCGTCAATATTCTCCCGAACAGTCAGGAAAAAGAGGTGGCACTCCATAGCAGCAAAAAGAATCACCTCATATACTTATCTGATCTTTTAAAGGACTTTATTTACAGTCAATATGCTGATCACCAGCCATCAAACTGTAAAGAATAATATGGGTTATGATTTGCTTCCATACAGTGTTTGGTCATAGCATCACCTGTGTTTTTGCTTCTGATTGCAGTTTTGTGTTTAGAAATCTGCAGCTTTAGTTTTCCTTTCACTTCACCAACATTAGATGTTTGAACAAGGGCAGTACGGCATGTGAACTATGTTGGTGCAGTCACAGTTGGTAAGTGAGAGGGTGCTTTAAGTATTTACAATCTATTGTGTCATAGCATTGGAAACAATTAGCGCTCATAAAGCTGCCTTTTAAAAAGAAATCAGATGGAGCAAGGAACTTGAAAAATCACACAATCACACAGGTTGTGAACAAGCCAAGTGTTTAGTGTGATTAGCTAATTACTTTTATTTGAAGGTAGAAGTGAGTGCACACGTAATGTTGCTAATAATCCTTAACTGCACAAGTAATTGATGATTGAGAATTTTTACAGCAAATTCAGTAGGTGAAATTCAAACCAGAACGTTGGTCTGGAAACTTTGATGAATGTTTGGGTCTCATTTTTACTACTCACCTTCATTTTCTCCTTCAAGTTGGAGCTTCTTTGACATGAGTGTGACTTTCAGACTCATGTTTCTTCTAAACTTTGTAACTTTGTAGTGTTATTATAACTGATGAAACTGATCGCTAAACCCCCGAAAAATATGATCTAAGTTTCAATAAGTCAAAGTTTTCATCACACAGCCAGAACTCAACTGACTGCCAGGAACTCCCATGGTGCAGCAAACAGTCTATACTTGAGGACGGCCTGAATATTAGCCTTAGAACACAAATATATTTCCAATTTATGGAAATACAAAAGTTTTAATTTCCTGTCTGCAATATATTGTAGTACATATCATACTACATACAAATCTTCTTTTAGCACTTGCTGTAAAGGAAGAGTCATGATATCTGTAATATATTCTTGAATGCATCAATATATGCTTGTTTCATGAGGGAATGTCAAATAATTTGGGAAATTTATGACAAAAAACTATTATATATCATCAGTGATTTGAACATGGCAACTTAAATCCCCAACTGCTCCAGTAGAGTTGTGTGGGAGCACTGGGCTGATTGTACTGGCCGTGTACTGGGGTATGTAACTGGTCTCTGGTTTGATATATATTTAAAATCCTTCAATGTTAGTGTTTTATGTTCTGTTTTTGCTGCTGTGGTTGAAACTTAAGTCAAAATGTCTTGTGGGCATAACTATTGACATCCATACATTTCTAAGCCGTGACTCAGACATTGCACCGGTTCAGATGCCGCTTCACGGGAGAGAGGAAGATTTCAGAGTTTTGAGGCTTTCCTTCCAAATCAAATTTGGTGAATGCCGCAGATACAAAATAAAGGTTTTCACAGTTTGGAGTCACGTTTCAAAGGAGAGGTCACAGGACTGTTTTCTTTAAGAATTTTTATGAAGCACATTGGTAGTACTTTGTGTATATCAATTTCAGTCTCATGCAAAGTGCTGTTCATTTTGGATTTGTTTCTTGGACTGTCACAGTGGTTTTCAGTGAGCTGGATTGACCCACATTTCTCCACAAGTGTTTCTCCACACCATCAAAGCGGCTCCCGCTCCGCTTTAAGCTAAGAAACTACGCTGAAAGGTAATTTCAGTCGAATTGGGGGGAAAAGCTCCAGTTGCCAGAGGAAGGTTTGTAGCTGATGCTCTTTGTACTGGTCTGAATGGCACTGGATTTGATTCACTTCAAGTCTTTAAACGCCTCACAGTGTCGAGCTCTTTCTGTTTAAACAATGTTTTCTTTGTGTTTACATCATTGAACAAACTTTGCATGTGAAATGTTATCGTTACATACAAATGTAAGACTAAAACATGCAAAGCTCCCATAAAACTGCATTATTTAAGCGTGTAAACATTTGATATTTCTGTCATTTTATTTACCTTTGAGGCTGAATAATTATTCAAAAACTATAAAAACTTTGGACTTATGAAGCTGTCCTGAAGCAGTTATTTATCAAGACGTGGGGTTGTTAAGGTTGTCAAGAGTGCAATGTTTCACAGATGTTCGGCAATGAGTGCATACCTTTCAACAAAAGCGGGTGTTTATTTTGCCCTTAGTCTATGCCCTATGACGAATGGCTGATCAATTGATCATGAAGACATGTTCAAGTGGAATCTTGTCAAAGACAGAAGTATCTCATAAACATTTGGTTCTTGTTATATAGCTGGGAACCCCACGGCGGGCCTGAATTGGCCACGTATTCCTGTGGACTGTTTTCTTTGAGCATGTGGATACCACTGGCAGGCGATCCCGAGAACCACCCAAAACAAAACAACCAGGAGCTCCGCCGTTGGGCTGTGAAATAACGAGCCAGTGCGGTGAAATTTATTTTCAGAGAGGAGCAAAAAAAATGCACACATAGCTTTGATGATGTCACCCGTACAGCAGATCCCCTGCATGCACCTCACGAAGCTATCAATAAAAAAAAAGAAATAAAAAAAAAAAAAAGGTTTTATTCTGGTAGCGCACTGATTGGAGAGCAAGCCAACACGGTCACACCCGAGGTGGGAACAAAAAGCCCCTTTTGCAGCCCGACTGGCTGTTTGATATTGTTACCAGACTCCTGCTCTGCTTTCAGGCCCAACCTTGAGTTCTCAGATGAACTCTGCGAGATCACGCAAAGAGGTGCAGCTGTAAAACCCAAGGATAATGAAAAGTTGACTAGAAAGAGAGGAACTCCTGTTATCTAATGACCTCAACTGGCTTTACAATCAGTGTTTGGTTTTCCCTCCTTTAGGAAAAAAAAAAAAAAAAAAAAAAGTCCTACAAGTATGGAAAGGGGGATAAGGCCGGAAAACCCCACGCCCATTTGGAAGTAATTCCAGCAACCACCATCTGAAAGTGCTTGGTCGTGATACCATCACACATTCCCAAAAGCAATGGATCTTGGGAGATCTGTAAAGACAATTGTGCCTTATTTTGCAAAAATCTACTTAATAGTATCAAATCACTCCCATGGCAGAAGAGTAAATGTATTGGGTTTCTGAACATGTAGTTTTTGGGAGATATTTGTATTTTCTTGGGACTTAAACCATCGTTTTCATGGCCGTCACATTACTGGTCCATCATGGTAGTAAGAACAGGATGTTATAGGTAAAAATTAAAGGCTTTTCTCTACTGATTGAAACATTATCACAGAAAACTAACGTGTGTGTGTGTGTGTGCGTGCGTGTGTGTGTGTGTGTGTGTGTGTGGAATTAGTTGACCTATAACCCCTTGCTGCACTCAAGCAGCAACCTCTGGGGCCGAAAAGTGAAGCCAAAAACTGTAGTTCCTCTAATGGCCACTTGATGCTGGCTCCAAAAGCAAAACATGTTTACAGCCTGGTCCAAAAAAACGGTTTTGGTCGATAGCTAATGCCCCCCTTCACACCCCACCTTTTGCCCGCTTTTTAATGAGCTGGGAGTTAGGTGGAATCAGGCACTGCCAAGATGGTGACGGTGGATGACATCACAGAGACTTCGTCCATCTTTATTCACAGTCTATGGCTCGCTAACCTTTGTAAACGCAGCCACTGGTTTAAGGCTATTTCTTGTGCTAAAATGGACAAATTTTTCAGGAACAATTAACATACTGTATGTATTGTTTGTGATACCAAATAATCATATTGAGACCAAACTGTGTGTGTAAGTCAGCAATATGCAAAAGGCAAAGCAGTAGGTGAAATGCGAGAGCCTTGTTGAGCTTATTTGATACTGAAAATAATTGGTTGGTTGCAGCCCTGTGTGAATCTGACCCGTGTTACTGTAGTTTATAACAGACATATCAGCACCGGGATACAGTATAGGTCAACTTAAGTAATGAGAAGTTGTAGTACAAACATGTCAGATATAATTTTTTGTGTTTATGGGAAAGTTAATGGCTTTAGGCAGATGTACTGTACGGTTAATGGATTTCAACTGTCAAACAGCATCATCAGTCAGCCATATCAGTCAGACTCTATTTTACATTCCTGGTTTGTTTAATGACTAGAAGAAGTGGATGAGCCGCAATAGCCACAACAGCGAGAAGAGCACTGCCAATCTGTATCTCCGTGGTAGCCACGTTAAAAAGTTATCGTAATATTTGTGATATACTTCAACAAAGAGACTCCGTATCTCTGGTGAGATGCAATGGAAGATTATGAGTCACGACTCAAAGTTGTGATTGTCTGAGTGCTCAATGTGCAAAATCTTCTCCTCACCTTCGCTTATTTAAACAGTCTAAAAAGAGCAGCTTTTATGAAAAAGTTTCACTGTTGTGCGCATTGAATCCAGGTGGACATTAAAACATAAGCCAGGAGCCAAAAGTTTCGACTTTAATGCGTGTAGTAATAAACTCCTGAGCTTTATTTCTCTCGAGTTTTTGGAAAAGTAGTCCAGGTGCTCAGTGCAGTCCTATCTATCAAAGCAGACCTCATCCATCTGCAGCCCGGAGATATAACTGACACTCTTCATATCAAAAGTCACCTCAGGACTCCCACTCAATGGAGCTCACTTTTGAGCAGTGCAGACTTTGCCCGCACCCCCCACCCCTCAGCCCCCCCTGTATCCTGTCAGGCCCAGAGCCAATACGGATTTTCACCTGGCAATTTGGAGATGAAAAAAAGAAGAATTAGCTCTTCCAAGTTCAGAGTCCAGAGCTGAAATGGAATTTTTTTTTTTTATCCTATTTCCTTTCCCTCATATCACATCCGGCTGTCAAATACCATATTATGCAAAGCCGTCTCAGGAACTAGGATGTGCACATGGTGGATAAATCAGCAAATTTCAAAAAAAAAAAAAAAAAACTGCTGGGATTGTAAGTTGTTATATACAGGTCTGACTTTCAGCAAGGTGTGGGCGATTCCATTTCTCTCCCAGTGGTCTTGTTTTCTGCACCACAGAGTGTAAGGAAATAAAGGAAGAGAAAAACAGACATTAAGTAATTTCAGTGCAACTAAAAACTCAAATGAAGAAATAGAAGCAATGTAAACACATACATTTTTTGAGGCTTTACTTGTTAAAATACAGTGAAATAATTGTATAGTTTTTGTAGCTTTTGGCTCTTTTCTTTGGATTGCAGCTCTAATTTCTTTGAGAAAAAGACTTATAATAAACATATGTAATAGATACCATTGTACTAAGACATGTAATCAGTGCGTAATAACCTGGGCACTTGACATCAAGTGGTCCCAGCTGAATAATAAGAAAAGAACAAGCAGCGAAAACTTTAAAAAGTTCTCACCATCAGTACAAAGCAAGACTTTGCAACTGTGTTTGTAATCACAGAGCAGCGCCACATGCTAGATCAATCCGTCACATGTTCTGTACAACCCAACCAGGAAGATGGAAGTGCTTTCGGAAGATCCAGCGACACCTTGAGAAAAAACAGCCGCCCACTCACCGCTGTGCAGCACGCCTGTTTTCTACGTCAAGTTTCAATAGAGACGCACTTCCTCTGCTTGAACCTCGTAACATGGTGCAATTGGTTTTTGATCGGGGCCAATGTCAACTGTGATAGCAAGGCTGCAAAAATATTTCTCCTTGATGGGCGATTGGGTTACGTCGAGTCGGCGCAGAGTGGGCTGTTGTTTCTATAAGCTGAGTAAGCTCCTCGAGGATGCTGGGAGGGCTGAACTGTTTTACAAGTTCTTCTCATGAGGGCGACTCATGGCCTCCAAACAACCTTATCTGAACCTGTAGATGTAATAAACTGCTCCTGACCCTTTGGCTGTGTTTTTTTCTGCAGTGATGTCCATAAACCTAGTCCTAGGTTATAGTACTGAGAAATTCAAGAGAACAAAGGGAGTGACCACATACTGTAGACTGGAGAGAGGGAACATAAGGGTCAGTGAATGGGTTTACATGTTTTATAGTAGAGAGCAGTGCAGTGACCTCAAGCTTTCTTACATCATATATCTTCCTCTGTTATAAATACAAGAGAAAAGAAAGCAGGAAAGTACAATTTTAACTCGGGTAGAAGTTGGGTAAAGATTATTTTCACCATCTATTAATTAGCTGAATATTTTCTTGACTAATCGTTTTGCCTATAAAATGTCAGAAAAACTATCATTGTAATGTTTCACAGCCCAAGGTGATGTCTTCAAATTTACTGTTTTATTTGACAATCAGACCAAAACCCAGTCAGTTTAAGCTGATCTACTTTATATGACAAACACCAAAACCTTACATTTGAAACTCTCTTGAAAAATGACAAAAAACTATTGCACTTTTTGTGTTGGAACATACAAGCAACATGTAAATGAACCTTTCTTTGGCAATGTGTTGAAAAATCTTGGCTTCTTTCAGTTAGAAATTAACAAAAGAGAAACGATGAGTCAGGGTTTGGACAATATGCATAAAATCCTCTATGTCCTCTGTCATGTGATATAATAGCCTTTCTGGAAAATCCATTGAAAACTTGTTAACTTGTCAAACAGATTTGTTCTGACATGGCATGTACATGTAATTAAACAAAACTTGTAGGAGTCACCAAGAAATTAATACCATGACAATATGAATTTCTCTCACATTGCAGCTCTGCAATGACTCAGCATCTGACAGCTTTAGTAATATGGTGTCACTGCCAAATTTCATTGTTCTGTCTGCTAATCTAGATAGGACATCAGCTCTGCAGCCAAGTTCTACCTTTGGGTTACATGTGTACTGGTGGTGGTGGTGAACATATAGCCTTGTTCAGCAATTCAGAGGATATTGATTATACCGACGATCGCATCTTGCAAACCCACACCTTCTCATGTACAGGTGATATTCATCAGGTTAACAAGTCAATGCAATTAAAGGAGCTATTTGTTAGTTCTGCTATTCCTAGCTAGCATTAGCATTAACAGCTCTTTACTTGCCAGTCTTACCAAGAGCTTTAGGCATTGTTGCGTGTACAATAGGAGAGGTTTTAATACATCTACTACTTCAGGGTAGTCTGGACGCTACAGTGGCTGCTAGTTAGCATGCTAAGATCAGTAGAAGAAAGAAAGTGATTGAAATAGAAGCAAAACAAGATGGTTGTTTTCCACGGCTGGAGACAGCTCTTGGTGAGTAAAGGAATGAAGTTTGATGCTGAACTCGCAACATTTCTTCTAGACTGGTAAGTAAATGGGCTAATATTGGCTATGTAGCAATGAGAGAGAGTTTGGTGAATCCAATTTGGAACACTCATACCAGCCAGTCTTGTGGAAAAAGTAAGTAGAAGTTTAGAAAAAGAATAGGAAAATGTTTTTGGATCAGGCCAATTGATTTGCAGCATTGCCCACAACCAAAAGATGTTATGGGATGGTTGCTATGGTAGAAACTGCATCCTATCTATGATCCCCTGTACCTCATGATTTAAGTGGTGGTCTTGATGAAGTGTTTTCATGATCGGATTAAACACGTAACTGATCATAGTAACGTGGTGTAGTTCCTGAATGCTGCAGACTCACCTATTCGAAATGGGATTTAACAGTTGTTGGCCGAGGGGATCCGATCATGGCCACGCCAAGTTGTTTTGTGCTGACAGGATTTTCCACAGAACTCTCTGGTAAAAAGATAATACTTTTAAAAAACGCAGTACCATCAAAAATGAACCACTCAGCAAAATCTAAATATGATTAATGCCTTTAGAAAATCTCTTTGATCATATGAACCACAAATAATCCTTTCAAGGGGAGCTATTTTCTTGAAATCCTGTCTCTGGAAGTGCACGTGTTGCCCCACTGGCAAAGGATAGAAACATTTTCTCTAATGTGTGTCCTGTCTGCTGCAGCCCACACTGCTGTTCTCTAGTGTAATCAAGCTGGCTTTTGTTTTGTTTCCCTTTTTAAAAGCATTGACCTAAATCTCTAAAGGGACTTTCATCACCACATGCACCAAGCATTATTAGTTCGCGAAGAAGAGGTGAGGCTAACCCTGACTTGCAGGTATGATAGGGATCCAAGACTTGTTGTCCTTCAGTCACTTCACCATCTGGGCTCTGACCTCTAGGGTGCTGGTTAAGTTCTTTTCAACCTCATCCCAGACAGGGCGGATAAAGTAGAGGCTGCTGTTAATGCAGCAAAGGTTCTGTAAGGTAAAACAACAACATGGTGTTGACAGGGGAAAGTCGTGCAGCTTCAAAACACTTTATGGCTTCAGGGATGAAGGAAAAAAAAAAAGGCAGACTATTTTCACATTCATGGCCAAATGCCGTTTTGAAATCACACAGAGGTGGCCCCGTCTAGGAGTCATGACACACATTCAACACATAATCAAGCATGAATGTTTTATATTCAAGTGAGAAAAGAAAATTGGAGTGAAGTGTTTTTTCTTTTCTTTATGACATATGTGATGAATAATGTTTCAAGTCAAAGAAACAAAAAAGAAGTTGCAGGTGTTTTTATTTTGGATGTGGTAATATACTAAAATATGTTTTATGGGAAACTAAAGCAACAGATTGTACAGCTTATCAATCAAAGAAATAGGAGGAACAAATGCAGTTCAGCCGCCGTCTAGCTTGTTGTAGTTTGATACTTACAACCCTCTCAGGAAATAACAAAAAAGCAAAGTGATCCGCATTTTAAACAGCGACCGTCTGCTAGTCATAAAGTTGCAGGTGCATCAGCCAAGGCCGCAAGCCAGACAGACTAACCTTTGCCGAGGGGTTCACGGCAACAGATTGTTTCTGAATCAGTCGTTGTGTGAAAACGGCGCCCAGTCATGTTTATCTCATTACAACAAATCATTTAACATGGGCACCAAAAAGCAGGCATGTGGACATATTAATAATCGAATCCTTGCTCCGTCTTTGCTGCAGCAATTTTATAGCTTTTATGAAAACGTCAACTTTGCTTTGACGTCCCGTTGGCTGGACAAATGTTTTAGGTTTATTCCCTGAAACTGCAATGGTCTTTGGGAAAACATCCAGGACTGGGGAGCAGCCTTACTGTGACCCGTGGAGACGACTCCTCCGCTGGGAACTGAAGGTGCTTCACCCGTACCAACCAGCAGCTCCACTCCCATGAAAGGGCCGGCAATGCCACACAGGTTGAAAGAGGCCAAAACGGCCCTCCTGCAAAGCAACTTGAAAATATTATGATTCCGTTTCGCAAAGCTTTCACTCATTTTGACAGGCACGGGCCGGCTCAACGAGGAAGCATTGTCTGCCCTCTACAAAGAAATGGTTAACCCCCGTGGAGAAACATGCTCCTACCAACGAGCTGATAAGTGATATGAACTGTGGAGTTTATGTTAGAGTTTTTCGCTGCAGTTCGCATAGCTTCCCTTCGCTGCTCTGGGCTGAATTTGGGGGGGGGGGGGGTAGTACTTAAAACACTGAGAAACTGCACAGTGTTTTAACAGAGACAGCATTGTCACATTACACCAAATAACCAGTTATTGTTAATGCGAACTTGTTAGTTTTCATTTGTGAACTTGGACTGAAAGATTTCAATGCCACAAGGATGCACAGTGAGCTGTTGATACTGGCTGCATTTTGAGTACTGGCTATTTATTGAACATGTGCTTCCAGGCTGTAAACAGGTTGTCATCAGTCATGCAATGCTTTTATTCCCATTTAAAGTAATCCTTATGAAACACCACAGGTACACAGATCATATTGTCTTGAAATTGGACTTTGTTGTTGGAATAATGTTCCAATGAAGTCCATTTGAAAAGGAGTGATTTGATGTTTGATTTCTGGTTATCACAGCAAATCAAGTATGATCATAAATTATGTGGTTTGAAAAGCATATGTGAGATCCATTTTCAACTACTTTTTTTCCCTTATATTTAGTGCTTCATTCATCATTCAATAGTCTAATTTGTACAAGAGGTTAGTGGAGTATCCATTGTGAGACAAAGGTGTGTGTGTGAAAAACTGCTCACGTCAATCTTCCACATGTAAGTCAGAGTCAGAGAATTTCAACAAACCTTTGTCAGAATGGCTGTAAATGCAGCACAACTTGCGGTTGTGTAAAAATAAAATCCAGTATTAACACTAACACAATATATTTGCCTCATTTTATAGGATTTATACACTGTTTGTCAAACTGCTACAAACTATCTGGTGTGACTACAAGGTTAGCACTGCGGCTAACCGCCACTTGTCATGACTTGGTATGATAACTCCACGTTGTATGCCAACCAAGCCTTCCGTCTTCATTGAAGTACAAAGGTGTGCCGGGAGGAGGTTCAGGGACCAATTTAGCCTTTTTCCTACAGTTGGTAGAAAGAGCTTGTGTGTGGGTGTACAGCTTGCTGTACATACAGTGTACAGATGCTGACATCACCCCAACAGGTGTGATCAATTTGGTTTAATGCTTCTGAAATGAGGTTGATGGTCAAATGGTTCCAGGTTCACTGAAATGAAATAATACATCATTCCTCTTTCTCGTCTCCATGTTTAAGAGTTGTATTCAAAAGAGTTCTCTGTGCTCCTGTGGGTCAACTTCACCAGACATGTTGTAGATGTTGTTAAACTACTGCTCAGGGAAGGCGGGAAAAACTTTGATGTGCTAGTTTGTTTGTTGTCATGGAGGCGTCCCAGATGTTGTTCCTGAAGCTACACTTCTGTCATCAGGTCATCAAATAGAGAACTGCTTTATGGCGGTATTTTATTTGGCATCGATGTGATGAATTACCTTGATTTGTTGGTGGCTGGGCCAAATGGCAGACATTTCCAGATATTTGGTCATTTATATTAACCATTTATCAATTGGGTTTCCAGGAAATGTACTGCTTTATGATATATATTCCTCTATAAAATAATATATACAGTGATGGCGATGAAAGAACTTGAATCAACTTGACGTTTAAGAATATTATATCTGCATGCAACAGCTCAATAAATGTGGCCTGGCACCACTTAACTTGTAAAACCTTCAGGTCAGTGCTCACTTTTGAAGGTTTTCTTTATGTATAGGTTACAGGTTTGTTTGCTGCCAATCTGCTATTTTGTTGTAACTGTATCTTTGCTGCAGGATGATGTCATTGACGTGTTACCACCCCTGCTCTCACCGGTACCCCGCAATCACTCATACCACCAAAGGCCAAGCTACACCGAAGCATATTTTAAAATGGCAGCATTGGCAAAGAACAGCCAAAACTAAGGGTATTACAACGCTTACCTTCCATTCATCTTGTATAACATTTGTAATCCCCCTAATACCCGCCAAGAAGCTCGATGGTATGAACGCCAAAAAACCCTCATGAAGGTTCTCCAATGTTTCTCGGCTTCTCTGGCTTCTAATACTTTGCTTAAGGTGCCAGAGGTAATTCACTGGGCACGAGTTTCTTTCAGCAAAGGCTGTAGGCAAACAGATTGTTTCACAGGCATGGAGGCAAGATACAGTATAATGAATTGTGGTAAATGTAAAGTACTTAAAATGTATTCAATTCTAAAATCTGATAATAATCAAACTCCTCACTTGTCCATTAGCCATGACAAAGTCTTAAACAAAAATGACACGAGTACATATAAACATTTTTGTACATTCACTGAAATATTTACCCTTGTTAGTGCAAATGGAGGCGCTCCAGTCTTAAACAAAAGTCCAAATGTTCCTGTATCGCACAGCATTGCAAATTGACAAAATCTAATTTACCGGCCTCCAGTGACTGCAGAGGGACTCACACGAAGCAGGACACTGAGCAGAGTGATAGTCAGTCATTGTTTTAAAGTGCGCCAGAGCGGTGTGGTGACCTCCAACACTACGACTTCTGACGAAATATTTCTGATAAATTGCGCTCATGCTGGGCAGAGTCGGGTTTCTGCCATTTTTCCTGCGTATCATGTTTGCTGACTGTATAAATGTAGTAATTGAAATGTAAAGCAGGCTTCCCATGGTACAATATTTACACAAAACTCCTCACATATGGTACGGATTGCTGGACAGCTGCTATCAATCGCGGGAGCCAAGCATAAGAAACACTTTGAAAATGAATTTTAAATTAAGAGGGAGGGATGTACAGTCTCAAAGACTCTAAAGATTTCAGTGTAATTCCTGAATGTACAGAGTTACTGTATATTTTGCCTGAGTGAGATGGCATTTGAGAGCCCTGCCCTCCACATACAGAAGTCTGTGTGAGGAAATGAATGGAAATTCTTGATTTTAGACCAGTTAGTTCATCATTTTGAACCAATTATTCTCCTGTAACTAGTATCAAATCATTGGTTCCTGAATTTTTTTTGTCGTTGTTGTTGTGCTTCCATTTTTTCTGAGACCCTCCCCACATACACCTACATAAATACGCAAACACATCATTCCCTATATAAAATCAATTATCAATATTATCTCAAACTTCAGGATGTGACATTTTACTGGACAAATAATGAATTGAAACATTCACACAAATGCTGTATTAGAAGTAATGCCATGACATGCTTTTCTCTCTTAAATAGTAGTTCAAATCCACCAATGAACATTAAAGATTAACATCAGAAAAGAAAATATATATATTATATATTTATTTAAGTATTTGTTAATGATGTCATGTAGTAACTAACTTGATAGCATGACATGATCTGTCTCATTCAGCTCAGCAACTGTTCCAATTACATTTATATATCACTCATTTGTTCACTGGTAATCTATTTTTGTTCTGTACATTTTTGGTTAAGGTTAGAGAAAGATCATGGTCTCATTTACATGTTAGAAAAAGTAAACTTAATTGAAGTCACTGACTTTTTCAACATTTAACCAATACCACAACGTCAAATTTAGTTGTCTTTGATATAAAATTGTGTCCCTATATTCAAGTTGGACTCCAGACTCAACCTCTCCTTTGTTGGTACTGTATTTGTTCCAGGAAAATATGTTAAACTACAGAAACTTCAGACTTGGAAATGGCCTGAAGACCAGTAATACATCTGAGCAAGCCTCTCTCCTGACTCATACTGCACTTGGGGGTCACCGCCAAATCAGTGCTAATCATTTGGGCACTGACCACACTCCCGTGACACTTAGCATTTCCATTAGAAGGGGGTCTGACTGCATTACTTTGTGGCTGCAGTGTCTCTGCGGGGTATCCTGTACGTCAATAAATTTCTGTACATGTTTGCCATTTTTTTCTTTTCTTTCTTCTTTCTGTTCTCCTTGATGTGTTTGGTTGTGCAGCTGCATGCAGATCTGAGTCATGGTAGGGTTTGTCTTTACAATACTGTGGAAATATTCAGATGATCAGCAACACATGACTGGGAATTAATCATTTGAAACCTGTGGGGTGAGCTTCTTGCCAGCTCATCTCAAAATTGCTGTGTTCCACGTGTCGTGCCACGTACTGTATGTACTGTGGAAGTAGCATTATTCAAAATATGCAAATTCACTCATTAAGGGATTTTGTGCAGATTCATCAGGGATTGGATCACCTCCTCTAGGCTGTTGGTTTCATTTCATCTAAAACTTTCTCCTTTCCATGACTCATCACCACTGATAGAGCTATGATGCAAGAGGTGTGCACACAGTTGATCATGTGGAGGTGCAACATGGATATCAAACCTATTTACTCCTTATTTCCACCACATACCATCTCTGTAACTTCACTTTTCTCATCTGCATGTGTTCACAAATTGACTACCTCTGCGGAAATCTGTTATCTCTTGAATTATCTTGGTTTCTGTCTGGGTACCATGAGATGGCTCTATGGTAACCGGTGATCACCTCCTCAGTGTGGCGGTCTACCAAACAAAAAGCAGATCACACAAACACTCGAGGGGAATCAGTTGTGGAGAAGCAGAATCAATCAGATCAATTATGGACCAATTTCAAATACCCTGCAAACCAGACACATCCAACATTTTGACAGAACGCCCCAATTAAAAACTGCTGTTTTGGTGTCAGTGCTGATCTGGCCAGGAAAGGACTGAGTAAAGAAGACAAGTGCATACAGCTGCTGCTAGTGCTGTTTTTCAGCATTGTACAGGGAAAATCATACTTGCTAGTAGATGTTGCTTCATAAGGTTTGCAAGTGAGAAAAGTTGGAAACCACTGGTTAGATAATCTGGCTAAACTGTTGGCTTGTTGACAACCTTTCATACTTCCTCACCCCTCAAGGCTTTTATCATGTTACCTTGTATTATAACTAATAAAAGTGATAGAAATAGAAGCAAAACAAGAGGGTTACTTTCCACCACTGGAGACAGCTCTTGGCAGGTAAAGGAATGAAGTTTGATGCTGAACTCACAGGTTATACAGGTTAGACTGATAAGCTGTTAACACTAACATTAGCTCCGTAGCAATAGAAAAATTAACAAATACCTCCTTTAACTATAAAATGTCCCACTCAGTCTTGGTATTGGTCACAATTCTTAAAAAGAAAATGAATCTAAGGGATCCATGTCGAGACTGTTTGAGTGTACAGCTGAAGCTGATGGGAATTAGGTTTACAGGTAAAAATTTAATGTGTTTAACAAATTAAGATTTTGACTTAATGATGATAATGATAATGATGGGATTTTATTGGCAATCCATCAAGTAGTTGTTGAGGTATGTGAGTTTGGAACACTGTACCTGTGCCACTTGCATGACTAAAAACATTGAAAATAAGACTCAAGTTGTAATAAACCACAACCACCTATTTAGGTATTTTTCTCCAATGTGATTTTGCTCTTTTCTTTTCTTGGCCATATTTTGACAAACACACTACATTTCACGTGATGTTTCTCTTTATGGAGTAAAGGTTTTGTAGGTGAGGCTTCTTAAACAAGCATGTTCAACAGTTCAAATGAGTTTAAGTCACACCCTCACTCATGTGCTACCTGAGGATATCCAAATGTTTCTCTTTATAGAGAACAACAGACTTGGTTCTTTTTTCGGACATCTGAGTACAATAACTCAGACCACAGCCTTGGATACACACCCATGTCATATTTATACTGGCTCCGACATGATACTAAAGCATATTTTTATTGTACAGATTGTAAATACCTAAAAATTTACTGCTTTGTACCTCCAGTTGTCTTCATACCATAAGAGTTCACACCGGCCGTGTTGTGCTTTGTGTTCACACATTCAAATGTCAAAGTATACTGCAGCACATATTGCAGAGAACAGTAAAACGCTAGATCCTTGTTTGGGGAAAACCTAGTGAGACATGAATGATGCTTGTCAACAGTATAAGTCGCAACTCGAGTTTTAGATGGAAGGTCCTCATAATACCCTGTATCCTCTGGGCCGCAGGCTTCCCAGCTGCCGTGGCCTACATTTCTTGCTATTACAGATGTTTTGGCCAAATAAGCAGTAGCAACACGAAGGCCTGAAATTGGTCTTAACCTTTTCTTCCCCTGGAAAAACATTCCCTCCTGGTGAAAGTGTCCAGTGTCCTCCACCTCTTTAGTTGCGCCATAAAATGTTTCCAAAGGGAATCTTTCACAGTCCAACACTGGACAGTGATCTCTTTGACAGAGGATAGGGATTCTAGGTCATGCTAAAAGAGGTAGTCTTTATCTGTGACTTTTATCATTCTCTTATTTTGTGGCAGAAACTAACTAATCTAAACCACATTAATTCATTATTATTTTTTTGGCCACTTGGGGCAATGAAACAAGGTGAAACAACAACATTGATATACAGTATAATAACTTTAAAGGAGCTATTAGTAAGTTTTGCTATTGCTACATAGCCAATGTTAGCATTACTGGTCTAGAAGAAACATTGCGAGTTAGGCATCAAAATGTATTCCTTTAATCACCAAGAGCAATGTCCAGCAGTGGAAGGCATAAATGCATTAGCTTATGCATTAGCAATAATGGTTTCAGAGAAGTATAACACTCTGAAAGGGGTCATTTTGCGTAGAGAGTACTTTTGGTGCAGTGTATAGAGAGGTAATTTTTGCAGTTTTACTGCCGTACTTCTTGAAGCAGCTATAAGCAAAAGTTTTATAAAGACAATGTATAAAATGACATTATTAAAACAATGTGAAAGGGGTGTCTGGTAATGATGAGCCTACAGAGAGTTTTCACCTGCATCTGAAGCTCCTCTTGGCTTAACATAGCCTTATAGCAGTTCATTGTTTAGCTGTCCAGACCATAAATTTACTGTTCTGTTTCACTCTCGCCTTTTTCATAGCAGTTTTTGGCCACAGCAGGCAGCTGCTTTCAGAGGAAAAGCTCTAAAAAGTCACTGAACACTGCACAGTTACAGACTATAGCTAGTGAACATAGTGGAGCCATTAGCAGCTAAAGAGCCAGATATTTCCCTCAGGAGCTGGAACAGACCAAAACCAGAGCTAAAAGAGAGGGAATATTGGACTCACATTTGCCAGGTGCAGAAATACAACTCCAAATGAATGATAATGTTGCTCCATATCTGCTGGATGTGTCGATAATCAAATGTTTTCAAACTAGTTCACCATATCATCTTAATAGGTGATGACGCGTTGGTGCTGTGTTGACAGATTGTTTCCTCAGAGTGGTAGTGGCCAAAAAACGTCAATAAAATCATGACTGCAGGACTTTAACTTGTAATGGTGTATTTTTTTTTCATTGTAGTATTGCTGCTTTTACTCAAGTAAAAGAATACTTTCATAATTGCTCTTATTTATTTGACCAATTAGCTGCACAAGAAAGGTTGAGTCAGTTCTGACTCATAATGCCCCCCAGGTGGAGCCATAAACAGGGAAACCCATATAAGAGACACTGATTTCCCATAACAAACGTTCCCATGCAATGTGGTTTCATACACATCAAATCACTTCCGTGATTTAATGTTAAAGGCCAAACATAATTGATGTACAAGAGGGCCAAGGGAGTATACGGTACATGGGTTTTTCTGTGAGAACCAGAAACTGAGTTCTCCATGCAGTCCTTGACTCAATCATACATCATGTCTTTACACCACGACTTGTACATAGAAACAGTTGTTGCTGACCTGTGTTTTATTTTGTGGGCAAGGAGATGAGCCGTAATTGCAGACTTTGGCATGTTGTCAATCCCACAGAAAAGCTCTCAGAACCACATTAGGGACGTTGCAGTTGGACCCTCAGATTGGTATTTCAACAGGCTTCTCACACTTGGGATATTGGAAACAATTTGTCTGCAGCTAAAAGCGGGATTAATATCGCTTCAAACACAACAGCTGTGTAAATCATTGCAGCATTTCATTAATGCTGTTTGTTTAATCAACGAGCACTGAAGTTTGTCCTCTAATCTCCTAACCCCAATTTATGGAGGGATTTCAACTGTCGAGTTAGAAGCAGAATTGAGGGTCAAGCAGAATTTAGAGCACGACATGGAAGTGGAATGCAAACCTTAAATATGGCGGGACATTGGACATAAATCACTCTTAGAAGTTAGACAGTTGTGTTATAGCTGAACAGCACAAATTAATGTCAGTGAATTCAAATAGATATGTGGACTGACAAAACTGCAGATGTCTGTTCTATTGTAATCCCAGTTTCTCCAACTAATTTAAAGGTAAAACTCACAGACGATGCCTTGTTAGTGAGCCCAGCTTCCTCCAAATGGAGAACAATTGATTTTAGCGAGGTACCTCTACATGAAAATATCAATCACTGTTTGTAGAGCCATTGATATTTTCTGTTTTCACCTAGTTAGGTTGAACAGGTTGAACTTTCCACTTCTCTAACACTTCATGACACGATACCCAAGTCCCGTACAAACTGTATATTTGAGAGGAGTTTTCAGAGAGTACGCTGACATGGCAAAAATAGAATGCTAAGTGCTGATGCTAATGATATTATGCTAAAACATCAGAAAATTGTGAAGAGCCCAAGTTGACGCCGCAACTGTAAGCATTTCTTAGTGCTAACTTAACAGATGAAGGCACTACATATGAAATATTACACAGTAAATATTGGCAAGTTAATTTAAAATGTTAGCATTTGAAAATTCTAACTAATAAATGTCATGTTTACATCCAGTAGTTGTTAGCATGTATGTTAACATGCTAACAATAAGCTCAACACAACACAGTACCTGACTACAGGTGACAGTTTAAAGAAAAGTAAAATCCAACATGTCCACATTACAGAGGAAAAAAAACTTTAGATTTTATTAAGAACTTGAACTTTGCTCTGGCACCACCTTTAAAAACTTACTGCTGGTGTGGTGAAAAATGTCAAGAGCCAAGAAAAGCAAAGTTAATATCTCCACAGTTTTGTTTTCTGGTGTGTGATGAACATTCTCTCAAAAGGTTGCTAACATTGCATCATGCATCTAATTTAGTTTCAACACAGTCATTTTTAATGTGATGGTCTCCTTGAGTTAAACACCTTATGGCCGAGTCGTGGTTGGTATTTCATTCAGATAGAGCATATGCCCATGAGTGACAGAAATAAACGTGTTGCACGTCTGTTAAAACCCATGTGTGTGTGTGTGTGTGTGCGTGTGCGGTTGTGACATAATGAAACAAACAGGTGTGTGTCTACGATCTTTTAAGCTTTGCCAAATGTTAGTATCCCATTTATGTGAGAACTTTACACAACAGAAATAGGAAGAAGATTTTTGGTTTCCAGATGCTGTCATTAGACATGCAGAGGGGAATAAACACATCCTCATGTTCTGACCAAAGAATGTTAATACTCTCACCTGCCGCTCTACTTTTCTTTGATGGTGCCAGCGTGAATCGGCTCTCTTGTTGGCATGAGTTGTAACAGGATGAGGCCCTGTACCCCAACTTTTGATAGGCCTTGTTGTGAGTGTGTGTGTGTGTGTGTGTGTGTGTGTGTGTGTGTGTGTGTGTGTGTGTGTGTGTGTGTGTGTGGGTCGTCTGCAGGCTACGCTACTCAGGTTACGTGTTGGTCCAATACACAGAGGATTTAACCGTGGAGTCGAAAGCTGTTTTAAAAAATGAAACCAGCCAGTTCAGCAAGTCAATTGCTCACTCGCTCACTCACTCACTCGCTCACTCACTCACTCACTCATTTACTCACTCACTCACCCATCATCACACTCAATTCAATTCTTCATTTTTGTCCTTATCTTTGATAATTCTCTCTTGATATTTACCTTTGTATTGATGGTGCGTCTTAATTAGCAGTGCCCGAACATGAAGGTGTTACTCTCATTAATAATTTTATAATTTCAATATTTTTTTAATCATTTATCTTTTTGATTGGTGATTTATTATGTTTATATTTTGTGTCGGTATCATGACGCCCTGTCACAGTATCTGTACGTCAAATACCGCAAGCAAAATAAGTCTTGGACTTTATCCTTTACATTTTTGTAGTTATGTATGATTTGTTGTCCATGATGAAATAAACTCACATACAAACTTGTATTCACATACTCAGTGCTTTTATGTTGGTCATAAATCCCATACAGCTTTAAGGGCATTTTCAAACTCTATTTGGGAGGCAAGGGTGCGGCTACTGTATAATCACAGCAATAAATATAATGACTACTACTTCTAACATGTTACAGTAAATAGGGAGAAAAATCTAATCTGAATGGGATGATTAGAGAGAAGCTTTTTTGAGGCTGAAAATCTGTCTGTCAGCACAGCAGAATATTTGCATGTAATACACATCACACATTCCTTCCCCTAAAACCACCATGACACATCAAGCTGCAGAGCTCAACCAGCTCTGGGGAACCATATTTTCCCATGGCTCCCAGTCTTGAAGCTCGAGTCAAAGTGAGCACACGTGGCATTGTGAGCGTCGCACTGATTTACATGGCAACAAACACCCCTCCTGGCGTTAACCTCAAAACGGCGGTGCGATCAATTAGCCAACGCCGGCATCAGATCCAGCTTGTCAGACAAAACTTATCAAGTCTGAAATCTTTTGTGTTTTCGTCGTTTTGTTTTCTGCTGACCTCAACTTGGAGAAAGGAGAGGGGGAAAAAAAAAAACCAGTTAGGAAGCATCCGTTTCCAATCAGGGCTCCTGCTGGATTACTCTGGGAGGAGAGAAGAAAGAGAAAAGCAGGAATGAAATAGTTATTAAAAGACTTGTGTTGGCCTAGCAGCTGCTTTTGATGATATAATAAACAGTTAATACAAAATTAGATCAGATAACCCTGAGGGGAATGCTAATTACCTTATTTTTGAAATAACCATAATCTTCAGTAGTACATCTGGTCCTTGGTTAATGCTGTCATTAATTTTAGTGATATTTTAAGCTCCTGAGCTCCATATGTTTGAAGGTATTTCATGTAGTTTGCATAGATGTATTGTCTACCTTATCATATGCATCTATCAAAGCTGATCTCTGCAGGGACCTTATAAATGTCATTCCTGGGCTGCAACTCTTTGGTTTTGATCTTTTATCATTGAATTTGATAAACTCAAATTTAAACTCATGTTGATCCTGTGATAAATTACTTTAATGAGCGCATTTGTTACAGGTAAATAGTTCATGTCAGACATTAGCTAATATTGAAGGACACAATTAGTGACTCAAATGTACTTCTGAATAAGGTGAACACATTACAATATTCAGGGAGGCTGTTGGTTTGTGGTTTCCCTGAAACACTTTGCCACACACGTCTCGAATTTAGTCGAGTGATTAAATGATCTAGTGTTTTTACTTCTTTCCCAGATTGGAGCTAATCAGAGCTTCTGTGGTGTAGTGGTTACATCTCTGACGTTCTAGTCAGTGAAACAGATTGAAGCATAAACATATCAACAGTTTAATTGTTATATATTAAATTGCATGTAACCACAAAATAAATACAAATATAAACTCTTTTCTGCCCATTGTTAGCACACATAACAGAATTTGAAGCGTTGGGAGTTGTTGTTTACATTTTTATGTAAACAAACTTGTACATTGGACAAAAAAAAAAAATCCTGCTTCGCCACTGGCTTGTAAAAACTGCCGGGCTGTAATGGCTCGCTAATATTTGCTTGCCAGTGACATAGAACGCTGCAGGGATGATGTGTCTTTGTAGGCCAACCCAGAAGTTAGCATCACCCTGGTTCCCTCGACAAAAAGCCAACAGGATTTTTCTGTGGGTTTTTGGATTATTGCAGAACATACACGAATCGGGTATTCACTGACGTATTTTACGTTGTAGAATAAAACATGAAAATGTCTTGAGCTTGTGTTAACTACAGACCAAATTTCAGTCATCAAATCAAAAAAACCCATAGACTTTGGGACGAGGGAACAGGAAATGCTAAAATGCTAATTAATTTCTGGGTTTTAGGACTCATTACTCTCTACTCTACTCTCTATTAGCTAACATGTTAACTAAATATTGACTTATTTTGCTGTGTAAACTTAGCTAACTTACGCTCACTTTATACTAACTTATGCTAACCCTAGCCTTACTAGCGCTGCATTAGCTTAGACTAAAAACGGCTTTAGCACAGCTGGATACAAGCAATTGGTTTGGACAAAATCAAATCTTTCTCAGTTATCAAGAAGACAACATCAGACAGATTAATGGTGTCGTAACAAAAAGGCCATCCAGTCTTATTTTCTGGTTTGTCTGTTACAGAAAAATATAATAAATTGACTCTCAAACAATTTCCTGGGATCATCTGTCGCACAGTTTGATATCTGTACAGTGTGTTCATACCCCCACCCAGATACTGTGAGCTGGGTAAAACAAAACACAGGCTTTTATTTGCTCATATGATTTGAACCACATTTGATTAACATTACAGCATTCATTTCAAGTGAACAAATGCTTCCTCTCTGCCTGTGATGCACCAGAGTCTGCATAAGAGGTTTAAGAGGATCTCAATGAAGAGGTTCTCAGGGTCTGTTCTGGGGGGGGGGGGGTCAGCTCAATTGCTTTGACTATCTCCCACTAACGACTGATTGTTTTTGCATAGACTCAGTGTCAGCCGCTCCAAACCACATTATCAAGGTTTTGTCTACTTTCCAAACTTGGGCCTACTTAGGCATCATGTACAAAGCCAACAGGAGGGATGAGACCCTTTTTTTTAAGCCAGTTCTACCTCAAACTCTTCTGTCTGCAGATAAAACTCGCATGATGGATTGTCTCATGGCTGCCAGAGGCTTCCAAAAAAACTATAATAAATAAATGCTGCAGTGCTTGGGCTGCCTTGTGGAACCCCACAACTCTTGGCGTTCGTGGAGATAAAGGGAATAAATTCATTCTGGAGCTCCTGTAAGCAAGCCAACAAATCAACCAGGATGCAGTGAAACAGCCACAGCTCCCTAATGATACTTTCATTATCAATGAAACTTCAGCTGGTTTTCCCATTTTCTGGCAGGAAAATATTACAATCACAATACACATTGAGCAAGGAGAATTTGATCTGTGCAATAAACAAATTACAGAAATAACCTCTGCGTATGGTTATATTAGCTGTGAGTCTTTAGGTTTTTGTATATGCTCCACTATTAACATTGACTATTGTGATTTATAGGTTATTTTTAATCTACACAATGAAAACCAACAATGTGCAGAAGACCAGAGCAAGACATCGTCCTGGAGGGAACATTTTTCATCATGTTTTAGTGAAACCTTGATGGTTTACAAAGTACTGAGCATGCAGACAGTGAGGACGTGGATTATGCTGCAGTGGTTTGAAGCTGGACAGACACGGTGCGTTTTTATTAAATTTTGTACGTCGTGTCATCTCACCATTCAACCAGAACCTGCGACTTTTATGCGCTTCCTGTCAGGTACCAGCCAAGACATGGAGCTCACACTGAACATAGGCGTGGACACCCCGGTCACTTTTGTCAATTCCAATCAAGTTTATTCAAACCAAGTCAAGTCAGTATCAAGTCAGCATATGACCTTAAACCCTCTTCTGGGATGAGGGAAAAACTCCTCAAAAAAAATCTTTAAACATGGGATAAAAAAGAAAGAAATGGAGACAATGAGCTCAACTGTGCTGATAAAAACAGAGAGGCAGCATTAGCTACTTGTTACAAATTCCTCTATGAGCATAAGACAAGAACAAACAAGAAAATAATACTCTATATTAAAACAAGCTGACTACAGTTAGAACAGATCTTTTCACACCAGCACTGTTTGGAAATCTAAACTCTGAGTCAACTCAAGGAGCAGCTCTGAGACTTTGAGGCAGTGGCGACACTCGGTATTGCAGGAGCATGTGATTTATTATCAGATGTTGATCCATTTGGTCCAGATAAAATTTGGTCCAAGTGAGCAACTTACGTAGGAATGAAAGGGGAGCCATCTTACAACGCAGGTTTACAGGTTGGCTCTCGTACTAACTTCATGATTATCAGTCGATCTTTAGCCTGGTGTTTCACCATAAGACAGTAAAATGCAGTCCTCTTTTTAGTACAGATGCAAATCTTTCATTATGCATTATTCTTCTACCAACAACACTTGGTGTGACTTTTTTTTTACATTTAACAAACTGTAAAGTGTAGTAATTTCTTCTAAAGTTAGTGGAGGCACTTTTCATTTCAGGCAAAGCTTTCACTTTAATATGCCGCAGAAAACCCTGAACTTGTAACTTCTGTCTTGTGTCTTGTAGACTTGAAGTCAAACTGACCACAGACACAGTTCTTGATGCAGAAGAAACCTTTAATCTTTTCACAACCTCCTTTTAAACCAGCAGGGGGGCGAGCGTTTTACACTCAAGGGTCAGATTTTGGGTGTAGTGTCTCTTTAACATGGTTTTACATCATATATTGCTGTGTCGTTGTTGTTGCAAAGCACAACAAAAAACACTATAATTTGTTCGGCCCTACAAGTGTTTCACAAATACCAAGTAGAGACTGGCTCCGTCTGGTAGCTGTGAGGAGACGGCGCTGCCTTCACTACGCAGACATGATGTGGGATCTGAGGGTTGTGAACGTCACATTAAACAGGTGTCGAATTTACATGGCAGAGGATAAAATCCTGTCAAGTGTTGGCTTTGAAAAGCTGACCTCACTGCTCCACCCCATCCACACTGCATTATTCACTTGATATTCTGACAATGGTGGATGCTAAAAATGAGCCTTGAAGCCGACACTGAGACTCTGTGCAGCTGTACAGCTGGAAGTGTTAGAACAGTGATGGCTAGACAGGTGTCTATGCATGTGAGAATGTGTCTGTGTGCATGTGTTTGTATGTGGGTGTGTGTTGTACTGTGTCTGGAGCGAACACGAACACCTGAAGTACAGCTTTCATGTATCATAACAGGCCAGTAATTGATATGAAATAGCTGTAGCAGGTGCTGCTGACATTGATTTGGAGGAGGCGGTTCACACAGATGGACTTTCAAGGTCTGAAAAAGCGCTTTAACTCATGGGTGAGCAGACAGATGCTGCCTAAGTGGAAATCACAGCATTGTACTTTACTGCAAACTTATCCCCTGAAGGAGTTTGTCACCACACTGGTCCGAGCTGAAGTCTAAAGGCTTTATGGGAAATAATGTTCAGTGAATATATATTTTAAGACATACAGAGAAAATGTACTGGATATATGAGTGGTGAATGAGCGGTTTGTTTTCAGATCAAGTCAAGGTTCTTTAACAGAAAATTACGGTATGTGAATTCTATTTACTGCATTCGTTTGGTTCAAACTAGCTGATAATACATTTGGTGTTAGGTGATCATCCGAGCTGTCTTCAGTCAGTCTTTTTTTTCATCTTCACGTCCCAAGAAAATCAAATAATGTTTAATATCATCATAAGTTTTTAGTCTTGGCTCATGCAGATTGTGACGTTCAATGGCACTTTCTACAGCAACAGGAAGCAACAAACCGAGCTGATATTGAGCATGGAGGGGCAAGAATGTGAGTCAATTGATTCAAGACTGGCGTTAAATACATGGAGACAGGTGCAATTGGACATGAGGAACAGAAAGTCATAGATACATAATAGAAAAGCGTTTTTTCTTCCAGTAAATGTCCACCAGGAGCATGATGGGAAATAAAGGAATCTTGTCTTGCAAATAGTGACTTATGACACTTGGTCTTTAGATGTGAGACGGTGTCAGACTTTAGTCTTTTAAAAATCTTTGAAAATGTATGGTTGATGTAAGTCACAGTAAGTGTACACACATTTATGTTTTACAAATAAACTTTAGATTTGTTTTCTTCATGTTTTACCATTAAAGCAAATAAAGGTTTAACTTCAAAATCACTCTAACAGAGACAAGAGAACAGTGAAGTGACCCTCTGGACTGGGTGCCTGCCGCCCGTAAAACGTATTTAAGCTTGAAATACTACAACAAAAAAAAGTCATTATTTCAGATAGACACTATGATAATATAAATGTATCAAAGGCTGCAAGCCATTAATGTTTAATTTGAACAAACAAGACATATTTATGTCCTAATTCAGTCTTAACAGTCGTCTGAACCGTTTGTCTTCAGGTGACGATTACCATCTTTGATTCACTGGGCTGGAAATTTGACTCCAGGGGTCAACTCTGTCAAAACTGAAGCTGTGATTAATGGGCGAACCCTTCAACAAGTCCCTTCTCACAGCCCATGTGGCACTCGCCTTAAATATTCAGCTTGATCTGCGGGGCCTGACCCGCTCCCAGAGTTCAAAGGTCAACTATAGCATGAAATATGGCCGGACCTCGTGAGAAGCAAAGCGGCCCGCTTCTCAGTTTACCTCAAGTTTCAAAAAACGAAACACAAATCTGCGGGAGGGCCGGCTTTAACATATGCAACCATGAATTGGTACGTGTTTGATGCCACAATTATGACACAGCAGTAAAAGATTCTCTGAGGCTTCACTGGCGGACTGACAGGTATCTTATTTGTGGGATAACTCGGGCATGTTATTTATGTAGCCTCGCAAAAAAATCATGGGAGTTTGAGTTAAGTGGTTATTTAAGAAAACAAATTCAATCGCAGGGGGGAAAAAGCGCAAGGGAGGAACACCAAGAAGGATGCGATCATATGTGAAAGGGAAACCAGGCCAAGGCCCTTGGTGTGTGGAGCTCTGCTGATCAGATCAGAGCTGCAGACAAAGGGAAGGAACATCTTTTAAAGCGTGTTTTATTGAAAGCCATAAAAAGTGGTCGGGATGAATTGTGTCTCTGGGGAATCAGCTTGAAGATCTGGATATAAATCTCATGCTTTCCCCTCGAGGTAAACAAACATGTGTGACTCTCCATCTATTGAGCAATATTTTTTTTTTTAGAAGTGCTAATACTCTCACTTTACAATAGAGTGTGTTTTTCTTTTTCTTTGCAGTGTTGTGGTAAGCAAGCTCAATTTAATAGCAGCGCTCTGTTTATTCTCCCCCTGCCTTTCATGCGTTGGTTAGGACCCCATGTAGATTTATTATGGTTTTTTTAAAGTGTGCAGCATGCCATATTTTTTTGCCATCCTTCAGGAAAGTGACCTCAGATTCCTGCAGTGTTGTTTAAACAGGGAGTTCGGCCGGATTGGAGCGACTCCCAGGCTCTCGTCGGGCAGTGCCATGATGAAAGCCAGACGTGACGTCCCGCCTTATCTCTCCTGGGTGTTTCCACTCCAAACATCACTCCAGTGTGTAAAAGATAGAAGCAGAAACCCGGGTTTTCCTCCTCCTCCTCCTCTCTTTCCTTCCTTTGACTGGATTCCTAGAGCTTTTGTTTTTGACCAGGATGTGACTCAAATGTGTTGAGCAAAAGAAAAGAAAGGAAAAAAAAGAGTCCTGCTGATGACAGGCAGGTCTGGCCGACAGGTGACAATGTCAGACCAGTTCCTCACACCCTAGTAGCCAAGCTGTACTTTTTTTTCTAACTTTCAAACAAGAAATGAGGTGCAATTTTTATGGCTTTACCTTCTTTCTGCAGACGCCTATTCAGTGCAGGAGCTCGGTTTTCATGCAGCTGAAGGGAGCGACAGCAGTGTGTGCTGCTGCCATCTAGTGTCAGCCTGGTGCCAACCTGGCAAAGACTCCCAACATGCAACCGTGTAAGCTCCACACTGCGGTGTTGTTTGTGTGTGGAATGAAGCTCATTCACAACCTCTGAGTTTAAAAAGTGAAAATTATACATCAACAAGAATTTCCCATCCTTTACCCTGCAGGTTTTTTACGTTCCCACAGCGTCAACATGCAACCAGCCTGGGGAGGATTGTGCGTTTAAATGAAGCTGACATATTTGATTTGAATTCAAGCAAACATTTCCACTACGGTTGGTGACCACAGCAATGAAGATTACCGAGGCCTTGCTCCGTCCATATGGTGCAGAAAATAGCGCACTCTCAGTAAACACTTACTGGATTTTGTGTAAGCGTATGTCAGGATTTGGCGTTTTTATGTCCTTGACTTATATTGATGGCTGAATTATGTTGTTACACATTGTGCTCTTGATTTATTTTTGCTTTCACACCATAATGGGACCAAGTCCTTTCTGCATGCTGCATCCACCGAGGAAATGTAATGCTCAAGCTGCACAAGTGCAACTACAAGTAGCTTTTCAGTTTTTTTTTTTGTTTTTAATGTTTTATCGCCAGGTACTTGTAGTGTAAAGTCACGGGCAACAAGCTCTACACGTCATTGCCTCCAGGGAGTGATGTATCATTTCACAGCATCTTAAAGAACAACATGGGCACAGACGCAGATGTGTGGAAATGGGAATTGCAGCCGCTGACTAAAAATAACCCAAAACTAACACAGCATGAGCTTCAAGGAGCAAGGAGTGTGTTTAGGTGTGTGTGTGTGTGTGTGTGTGTGTGTGTGTGTGTGTGTGTGTGTGTGTGTGTGTGTGTGTGTGTGTGTGTGTGTGTGTGTGTGTGTGTGTGTGTGTGTGTGTGTGTGTGTGTGTGTGTGTGTGTGGTAGCACGCTAGAATGGGCCGGACTTTCCAATGTGTGGATACGACTTCTTGAAAGTCTTCATCAATGTGTCAGCTTAGCAGATCCAGAACCCCCTGCCTCCCCCTTTCGCTACTTTTTCATTTCTTCAACCACGAGCCAAGATAACGTCTCGCTCTTTGAAAAAACCCGGCAAAATCCAATTCTCATATCTATAATTTCTGAATTACCTTATCCTAAATCATTCACTTCAGTATACCACCTCGCCCAGTTCGTCTGTTTCTCATAATTGCTCACAGATAAATGAAGCGTATCCTCTTGTTGGAGCAGCGAGCTGTGCCTGCAGCCCGTACGCGTCGTCCTCCTGTACACGTATTTATGTCCTATAGGAGAAGCAGAGCAGTAAAATATTTTAAAGAACTTTTAAATCACTTAAGCTGGGCATAAATCATCATGCTGCCCTCTTCGCCTGTGGCACATTGGCAGCGATTAGGATAATATGGCTGAGAAAGAAGGAGCACCATCGCCCCCTCCAAGATGAAACCGAACCCTCTGCTGAATGTGGAAAAAGACAGCCTCAAGCTGCAGCAGGAACACCCGTGGAAACCCTGAAAATATATTCATCAAGTCCTGAAAATGTGAAGTCTCTAAGTCCTCCGAGTCTCTGAGAAGAAAGAGGAGGCGGGGGGATTCTTTTATATGAAGTTTAACATTAAAAACACAGAGTTGTCGCCATTTCCTTGCTCTTGTTTTCCACTTGTAGTTTTTAGTTTTACGGGACGGCCTGGCTGCAAAGGTCGGCTCCAGGGGTTTGGCGACAGAGAGGCATAACAGGAGCGAATGAGGTCCCTGGTGAGGCCTTGGCTCCTGAGCGCTGACTGAAGGACCCCGGAGCTGCTGCCGTGATTGAAAAACTCCCCCAATAACAGGACTCGGCAGAATAACAGCGTGCGGTCTGGGGCTTGGACCAGGACTATCAAGGGCATGTAGTTGAGAGCGTTTGGACAAACTTGGATGGAGGAGGATGAAATCCTGACTCTACATTTATTTGTTTGCAGACTGAAATGGACTGCTAATCACAACCAGTGTGAACTCAAAGCTGCTTGGCATTAGACAGGAGAACTACACAGTGTTTTTATTTTAATGATCAGTTTAAAACTATATTAAAACCTGGCAGATTTCACGTAGCTACTGCCTGAACCGATGTCTCTAATGAAGTTTGAGTTATTGCCCTTTGTTAATGGCTCTATAATTTGCCCTTTAATTTAACCGCAGTGAAAGCAGGAGATAAGGATCCTTAAAAAAATACATGTCACAGGCCCGTTTGTGCTCCTTTCATGGTTGTTTTATAGCATAGTTAGGCCAGAAAATATTCATATGCCTGAACCCTACTACTTCCATTCTTCCTGACTATACTCTTGTCCAAGATATACAAGGAGGCCACAGAGACTCCCATATATTCCTTGGCACTGCTCCTCCTCCGAGCCCGACGTCAGACCCACAAATTTATATGACGCACCTATTGCAACGCAGAGACGAGGATAAGCAATTAAAGGCACAGCGCGGGTCCCACGGGAGCATGGCGCCGAGGTACCTGAGCAAGCGGAGAATTTACTGCCCCGGGTCAAAGATCAGGGTCGCACAGGGGTGATATTTGGAATCAAAGGTAGCGAAGCAGCTGCCGCGGGAACGAGGCCTCTCTCGGGGGGGGAGGTCAACAGTTTCAGACAGAGAGACGAGGGTCATAATTTCCAAAAGAAACGATGGAAATAATGGAGTAAATATTAGGATATTTTACAGAGTGTGAACCTGCGCCAGTGTATATTGTTGTTAAGTTCAGGTAATTACTACCTCCCTGCCTCCTGCTGTTTCCACTGACGGTACCTGCACATTTATCACTAACCAGCAGCAGCTGGCCTCAGCCTGAGTCCCGGTGTGCATGCAGCGCCGCGCAGCTCAGAGATGAGCAGATGTGACTGACTGATGTGCTGCTAATCGCTCTGGACAAATAGGGGACGCAATGTAATGAGATGCAAAGATATGGAGACCAGTGATGATTAAAGATACGAGGAAATGTGATAATGGTTTTGACCTGTAGGTGTCAAGAAGGAGAAGAAGAAGAAATATAATTCCACCCAATTTACAGTTTTTATAAACATAATATTCATAATAAACATCTCCAAACAGTTTACTTCCAACTTAAAATGTTTATTCTGAACATTTCCCCAAAACATCCACTGCCAACATATTCTGATTTGCTTTCTTTATAATATCTGCCCCTGGCAACTAAAGCATGATTAATATTTTGATGGTTATGTTTAGACAACTCAAAGCACTTGGTTAAGGTTTGGGAAAGACATTGGTCTTGGTTAAATATTGAGAAAGTCAACACCAACTTGAAGCACCTTTTTACTTTTTCAGTATTTAACCAAAACTTCAATCTTTCTCCAACCTCGAGTGTTTTAATAACACAAACCTAACGACACAAGCCCTGGCTTTCAATGTCAAACGCCTGTGGTTTGCACAACCACACATCAACACCAATCACCTCCCTTAAATTTAAGTTTAAGAACATCACACTCTCTGGATTGGCAAAAAGTTGCAGCTAAATGTCATCCAGATAGCAATTACTGCATGATTCCCCCAACACACACAATTATTATTATATAGACATATTTTGCAGGAGAGAAGGTTGCAGTTTTACGAGGTCAAACAAAATACAATAAACACCTTGTAGTAAATATATAACAACATAACATGTATGTGTTTTTTGGTGACTTGTTGACAGCAGTGTTGACTCAGTGGTTATCCCAGTACGGGCTGATTTGTCACGACCGTTTGTCTCCAGTGCACCTTCATGTGTTTGATGTGATTGACATGACTTAAGATACTTACACTACATTTCACCCTCCCCATATTATGTGTTTTTTGAGTGGAAATTCAATCAGTGACTACGGCAAATCCCAGTTACAATGGCAGCTACGCAAGTCACATGTAGTTAAATAGTAATTAGCAGATATATATTCGGCTTTGACAGACGTTTAACAACCACGATGTTTACAAGAGAAGTTTTAATAGAGGGTCACGTGCATGCTGATCTGATGTCTGTGTGGATATGTACAGACATGAGCAGTTGATGTGGCGTATGTGTCGTGGCCTTTTGCATTTTCATGGACGCACAAGGTGCAAATTTGCCTTTACAGAGATACACAGAGGTCAGAGGTCAGACAGGATCTTGTGCTTCTGTGCTCTGCTCAGGACTGCTGTATTCATGCAAGATCTTCAGTTGTAAAGTGTATGAAAAGTGGGTCTTTACTGAAAATGAATGTACATAAACTTGTTAAACATGCATATTTTCCTTGATTTCTTTCAGTATTTGTTTCTTCACCTCACCCTTCATCTTTGAACACATTTTCCCACCGTTTTATGTTCCACCACGTCACTGATAATAAAAAAAAAAAAAAAATCATATTAGATTTTCTTTGTGGTCGTGGGCCATAAACCTTAACCCTCCAATCAGGGAAACCTGCTCATCTGACCTCATAGTGTAGTCATGCAATAACAAAAACATTATACACAAAACAGCCCTGATGCATGCATCACTGGAGCACCTGTTAGAGACAAAGTTGCGTGCAAAAGCATGGACCGCGTTCAAAAGCGGCGTAATCAAGTGCGCAGATGCGATGGTTTATTATCTGAAATGATACTTGGCGATGAAGCCATTCATCACATTTGTTGAAAATTAATTTTGCGAAAGTCAAACCTTTTATTAAATCATGCCGTGATGCTGTGCAGATTCCACATATGGCTTCCAGAACTCTTCACACGACTTTACATAGGTGTTACCACATTACATGGCAGCACTACAGACGAATGTGATCCCGGGCCAAAGTAAACAGTCGTGGTTTGATTTATTCAGAGGTGATATATTCTTAAAGCTGACAGCTCACACACGGACCCCGCTGCCAGCCTACTGTGCCAGAGTGTTGTTACCGTGGATACGCGCATGATGCAAGCTGCAGATGGCTCTCATAGAAAAGTGACAGACACAAAAAAAAAGAGCAGAAACATGATCAGTGACTTGAATCTGTGTTGATGAGTTGTCGGGACCCTCCCTCCCTTACTTACAGAAAGGGGCCAAACATTGATTTACCTGGCAGTAGTGTCACACCTGGGCTGAATGCCAGAGTTTAGGTTAAAATAGGTTATTGCTACTTTAGTTTATAGTTTATTTATGTTGCTTCCTGTATCATTCTGGATTAGATCATCTGCTTGTTCTCCATTACAAACCTGATGGAGTGAGCTTTAACTTGTTTGAAATGTTTGAATACACACATTTCTGATGCGTATTGTTACTGCTGGATCCTCCAGTAACATCCTATATATGATTCACACAGTGCCACATGTTGATCGCAGCTCTCTTGGTTGGATGTGTCATTCCACCAGTGTGTAGAAAACCACGTCCTGGCTCATTCTGCATGTAAATTAAGAAAACAGTTCCACAACTTTAATGACTACTGCGGTGCTCTTCTGGCAGCCCACCCCCCCCCCCCACCCCCACACACACACACACACACACACACACACACTCAAACCCTTACAGATGGTCCAGAACGCTGCAGCCCGCCTGGTCTTCAATCAGCATAAAAGGGCACATCTCACTCCGCTACACATCGACCTCCACTGGCTACCTGTGGCTGCCTGAAGCAAATTTAAGTTACTGATGCTGCCTGTGGAGTGATATCTGGGTCTGCACCCATTTACTTGAACTCAATCATACAGGCTTCTCAGCCACTCTGTTCCTCCAAGGCAATCTCAATCCAGACTGCTCTTGTCTGTGCTCTACCAAATTCAGAGCAGGGGCGTCCCTCTCTATCTTCAAGGATCTCTGGAAGACTCATTACTTCAGAGAGCGCCTCCTCTCCTAAACACCCTAACACGCCTGACTTACTTGATCTCCTTGCACTTATTAATAAATGTATTAGTTAGTACTTACACTAAAGTCTCCCTCTGCACTGAAGCTTTAGTGTTGTCCCTAGCTTGTTAGCTGTCTGTCATGATGTGAAGAGGTTCTGAAAGGAACTGATTTCCCATCAGTGACGTTGATTGTCGAAGTGGACCGTCACTAAACGGAGGAGGTCGTCTACAACATCTCTTCTCAGCCACTTACAAACGCAGTGTTGAGATCCCTCCCCAGGCAGCTTAACACCCATCCACACTATGACTCAGGTGACCCTTACGACTCACATACTGATGATGATGGTGGGTCAATGACTTCCAGGGCGTTAACGACCCCACGGGAGCTTAAATACCTGGAACTCACCACCAGTCAGTCAGAACTGAAGAAGCCTTTCAGATGAGAGGTGAAACGTAGTCAGTAAATCAACTGACAGAAATATAACTGGTAACTATTTTGATAATCAATCTTGTTTAAGCAAAACTGCCAAACAGTTCTGCTGCTTGGGACGACTGAAGCTCAGGAGGTCGAGCCGTTCGTCCACTAACTGTAAGGTCGGCGGTTCCACTCTTGGCTCCTCCAGTCTGCATTTTGAAGTGTGGGTGAATGGGTGAATGGGGCTTCCATTGTAAACGCTTTGAGTGGTCGATAAGACTATAAAAGCTTTATATAAGTGCAGTCCATTTTTCTTTGAACAAAACAAGCAGTTTGAAGACATCACAGTGGGCTTTAGGAGACTGATGGGCATTTTTCACTATTTTCTTTGTAGACCAAACAAATAACTGATTAATCGAGTAAATAATTGGCAGATCAATTGATAATGAAACTAACATTTGGCTGCAGCCTTAGACATTTTAGCGGTGGAGCAAGCAGCTTTTGTCATTTGCCCAAATCTTATTGTATAAAGTTAATTGTGGGCACATAAAAATGCTTCTATAATTGATAATGAGCAGCAGTAATGAACATGGGGAAAATATGATTTGATGACGTTGCATATGTTATTGAATATGTCAGTACATTTCATCTTTAGATGTTTAGTATAAGCAAAAAAATGAGGGGTTAAAAAAGTTAAATGGCTGTGAAAAGTGCTGTAAATGGGACAAAATATTTTTTTTTATCGCTCAGTCTCTAAAACCTTCCCTCAGGCCAGGAAAACGTCTCCGTGTACTGGCCGTTTCCTGGAAAAATCAGCCCCGTCTGATTCTGACAGTAAATACCTACTTGCTCCAAATGACTCATTCATTGACTGTGTGTGAACAGGATGAGTTATTATAAAAGATAATGAGTATGGAGCTGATGCTTTTGCCTGTAAACGATGAAAAGACTTGGCTGAAGTGTTGCAGACAGATTACTTGATTAGCTTTTGGTGCTGATCTGATTGTGAGGTTTCAACTATTATGTTTTATTGTTTGTTTTTTTTTTGGTTTTTTGGCCATTACTATGGTGTTGTATTTGTGTGCTGATGAGAAAGTGAGGCGCCCGGGCTCTTTCCAAGTTGCTGTCTGAGCTGATCTGCATTCACATGCTGTCGTGTCAGAAAATCAGCAGACAAACAGCAAACAAACAAAGTTTTATGGAAGCTGCAGATTTGGAAAATCACAGGGTGTTGATGGAGGCTTGTTCTTTGCCGACTGCCTTCCAGCTTCATCTCTGTCTGTTTATCCAGGAGAGGATTGCTGAGTGCTGCTGATCTTTTCCAGCAACACCCTGCTGCACATTCATACAGACATCACACACACACATACACCTGGGTGCTGCCCAGTAAAACCACAGTTTTCTGCTGCTCAGGAACTGGAGAAACACTGTGTTTTTAGGCAACCCAGACGCTTGAACTCAGCAGCCCCTTTCAGAAATCACTCACGTGTTGACTGTATGTAATGTCAAACTGCATAGATGGCCCTTAATCACACGCAGGCTTCTGCGTTTTGCACATGTTGACGTCTCTCGGTCAAAGCCTGTGTGCCAAGTTATTGTTTGAGCAGGTAAAAACAACAGGCCAGCAGTCAATAGCAGGAAGCGAAGGCCTGGCCGGCCTCGCCGTGCACAGCTTTTCAACAGCGGAAGCGATATTAAACACATGAAGCCGCAGAATTGTATTTCAGCACAATATTTGTCGAGTCACTTTGGCCGGACAAACGCTGTCCTTCATCACAAAGCCAAGAACGACACAACCTTCCAGGAACTTGTGAGATATTAACATTAACCGTTACTCGATGCACAGGACAGTAAAGAGATGCACTGTTTCACGCACTTTAACATAATCATCATTCAGTGATAGTTGTTAAAGTGTGCGTAGATGTTTCGGCTGGTATCTAATGTCTTTCATTAACTAAGGATGCAACAGTAGAAGTTTTCTCTCCACCATTATCAATACCTCAATTCAGAGTGTTTGCCAAAACCAAGCACCAACCTCTTCCCAGTGCTCTCTCTTTTTTTCAGTTTAAAATCTGTGCACAGTCCTGCGAGGAGCCTTTTTATATAAGTTCACACGAGGACAGGTATTGCTGAGTCAGTGATTTGCCATATTTGAGTAAAAATAACAAAATTTATTAACAATGTTGACAAAGAAACTGTATTTAATGTGGATTCATCCACTTCATGAAGTCAGAATGATGCTGATACCAATCCACCAGTTTGGATTGGTGCATGCCTATCTTTAAACATTAAAGTTAGTTAATTATCTATGCAAAACACTAATGATGTCAACAAAGAAAATGTATTTAATGTGGATCCCTCCACTTTATAAGGTCAGTATCATTACAGATGCCAATCCAGCACAACGGCATATTGGTTTGGTGCATCACTATCAGTAAACAACAAATTAGTTAACTATCTAATGCGAAATACTAAAACTTGCATTTTCAAATGGAAATGAAAATTAAATGGTGCATGTCTTGCGGTCATATCGAACATTATTCCAATTGGCACTAAATTAAGGTCGCAAAATTAAAGACTCTACTGATGCTGTATTTCAAGAACATGTTGGACGTATATTTGAGTTCCAGTTCTTCTAAATGATTTGGGTTATAACACAACAACATTTTAAAACTCTTGAGTTATGGAGCTGGTTCCTAACAGGTCTGGCTCGGTGGAGACACATAGTCAACTTCTTTATCCTCTTCATACTTGGCATGTGATACTCAAAAGTGTGTGTAATGACAACACAGTAAGTTTTTCACATCCTTATTCTGGAAAAGAGACTGTTAATAGAGTTTACTGGGTTTGGACGTGTAACACTGACTAATTGCTCACAGATAGACTTAACTATAAGCTTACTTACACATCCATGTTGTTGTTGTTGTGTCGCAGTGAACCTGAAACCTGATGGTCCCTTTTCTCCTGTATCTGTAAGACCTTTACTTCATTAGATGCATTAGTAGACGGTGCTGTGCTGTATGTTGTTGTGTTTACATTAAAGAGCGAACGTTACCCATCCTGACTTCCCATGTTTTGACTTGTGGCGAGGGCCATGCATCCGGACTTATCCTTATTACCCTGTTCTTCAGGAGCGCTCTGGTAGCCGACAAAGATCTGCAATGTGATTTCCCATCTCTCTCCCCTCATTTCCTGTCACATTGTTACTGTTAACTCTCCAATAAAGGCATAGAAATGCACAAAGATCTGCAACTTAGATCTGCACTCTTGTAAAAATTTCTTATTATGTTTATAGACAAAGATTTTATTTTAATATGGACAGTTGTTATTGTGGGTAAAAGATGGTTTTAATTGACTTTAAATGAAACATCATAATGTTAAAACAAGCATGATGGTAAATACATAGTTATGAGGTTATTTTTACTGGCTAATCTCATGTGGGAATTGGGTTGAAAGTATTAAGGGATGACATTTTCTTTTAAAATCAACAGTGAATGAATGGATTATTATTAAAAAGATTTCATTAATGTATCTTATTTTCACTGAATCATGAATCTCCTTTAGTTTTCAGCACTGACATGATATAATGTGGTGAAAACTTGCTGATGCCTCTTTACTGATCCTCCAGGGACGACATTCAGAAGTTTCCTGTGGTCGGAGGTCAAAGTGAAAATTTAGTGGGGTTACTGACTTTCCAGGAATGTGGAGCACTTCCTGACGACTGGCTGTGTTGTTCCAGAGTTACACAACAAATATATGTTTTTTTCCCCCTTACAATGGAGAGAGAGAGAGAATGTGTGTGTGTGGACGAGGGTTTGTGAAACTTGATTATATTATTATAAAGCTGATTTTCACAATAGTTCCACTTTTCAATTTTTCCACTTTTCATGCCAAAAAAATTGAAGAATTCATTGTTTCTCATTAAACTCTAAAAGTGCATTAAACCAGTCATGGGTGGGACACCTAAACTTTCCAATGAAACCCAGACTGATGAAGTTATTTTAGAGTCAGCAGACCCACCGATGGCAGGGAATCTCTGGAACCGATCAATGCCTTTACATTAGGAATTGGCAGGTGCATAGATGTGTAGATGGATGGATTATTAAGTATCAAATTAAGGGCCAATTTGGGCCCCAATAAATCAGTCTGACCCCAGTGAGGGTTTGACTGTTGGATAAAAGAGAGAAACAGAAGAATTCAATAAATCGAGACGATGTTATCCAACTGTGTAATGTTATATGAAGTGCCATGTGTTAACCTTTTGAGGCAAATAAAACACAGTATGTGCAGTTTTATAAACAAGATATTCCTGTTAACAGGATGTAGTTTGAGTGATGTGCAGTCGTTAATTCAAAACACACAAAATCTGCTTCAAGATTTGTGAAATTACACACCACAATCTGTTTTTCATACTTAAAACATCTGTTTGAAAAATTCATCTGGTAATTGACCTACTTTTATAACTTTTTTTTATGAAATCAGGTTATTATGTTTGAACAGATTTGGAAATATTTATTTTATATTACAATAATATTACAATGCATTGTATTTATTTGTAATTTAAAAAAAAAATGTTTGTATTGTACATTCATATAGTTCATTTTTTTCCAACGATCTGATGCGACTCATACAAGTGCCTCCTGAAATAGCGCCCCTACTTCAGCAGGCGTACTGGACTTCAGTTGTCATGGTTACCATAATAAAGATGCGGAATGTACCGAGAGTGACGTACCTAGCTTCATCGCCATGGTTACTATAATAACGGTTATGGCTTGGTCAGGTTTAGGAAAAGATCGTGATTTGCGTTAAAATAAGTACTTTCTCAACATTAGACTCTCTTTGTTGTCATGGTTACAATAATAACAACGTGGTTAATTTTGTCGAATGGTCATGGATAATAGAAACAAAAAAACTGCTACCTCCTTCTCCTCTCGTGACGTGGACTTTGTCGCTCTTCATACAACGTCACCGCACTTTTCCCTTTGCTCCTGTCCTTAATTACTGCGACCACCGAGTGTCGCAACAAAACGCAACTATGGGTCACAATCGTTTTTTTCAGGAAGTCCCCTGGTGAGCTAACTGCTGCTACACTAGCTAGCCGGACTAGCGCTAATCAGTCACAACAGCTCATTGAGCTTCTTTCTCTTTCTCTGTACTGTGCTCGTGACATGTTGTTCACATTTTCACACCATTTAATTCAGTACAGGTTCCTACAAATGAAGCTCTCCTAGCTAATGCATTTACAAACAGCAAGTCACGCTATTTTTAGTTATAATATCCAGGTTTTATTATTTAGATTATATAATCCAGTTAAATATAATCCTGTTTTATCCCAACCAGAGATTCATCCTGGTTAAATTTTCCAGCCATTTGAGTCTGACAGCTTTCAGATCAGGGAGGCGACCACTTCCTGTTGTCAAATAGACGAATAGTTGCTCTCTGATTTCTAACTACAGCAGGATGGAAGCTGTAAATGAGGAATTGATGAGAGGGCATTGTTGCATTATGAGTGTGATCTTCCTCCATTATGTTAATTGTCCTTTCATAACATCGAGGAGGTGATGATTACACACACACACACGCACATACACACACTGTAAAAGTGAGTGGGACTCCCAGCACTTCGGCGGGCTTCATGAGGCCCAGCCCCGGCTCCCGGAAGACTTTACGTTTGTGTTTTGGCTACGGGCGCCTGATTGAAATTGTGCGCTCGTTCCAACTTCACATTGTTTATGTGCTTGTGCTACTATGTATGCGCCCGTGTTTAGGCTGAGGTGAAAGATTTCTTTATTTTCTTTCAGGCTTTGCTGCGGTAGTCCTGAATACCTTCATGGCTCTTTAAATCCGTCGGGTGTAAGAACCGAGTGTCAGTCAGTGAAGTGTGCCGAACGAGGAACCGGATCGTTCTCAATACATCAACATTCTTTATTTGGGCGTCGGTGTCTTAAAGCTGAGTGGATAGGAAACTCAACTAAAGTCCAATCTAATCTAAATTTTCATATAAGAAATCCATATCCTCGCTCGCACACATATCACCCCACTGTAAGGCACCAGGTGCTGTAGCGTTCTAACAGGCGTGAAATGAGTCCTTTGCTGCAGAGCTTTGAAAAGACCGACTGGAAAAAGAAAAAAAAGTCATGCAATAGTTTGACGGCAAAGGAAATATACCACACGATTTTATTCTTGGATTTCATCCTGATCGCTACCACAAGCGCTAATTAAATGGTTATCTCAGTGCCCTGTTTCATTTTAATTCCATCATTTCCATTTGATTTGTAACACATGGGTGAGGTATTTGTTCTTTTTCCACCAGTTTGAGAGAAAAAGGAGCAGCATGACTTCTCTGGAGCTCAGCGTAGAAGTCAGTATTTACACCTTCTAATTGTCACAAGTGTATTTTCTTTGGGAAAGTGTATCTGTCGGCGTGTCACCAAATACACCAGGCCGTTAACAGGTTAGACGTTTATGAGACTCGAATAAATAGAGTGTAATGTACCTGACAGGGGAAGCACTGCTGCTGCTGCTGCTGCTCCTCCTCATATCTGAGAGTCTGTTAAACCCCTGCAGGTTTCCGACAAGAAAAAAAACAAAAACCTGAACTAAATTGACAAATTGCCTTTTTATTGGTCCCGTCTTGGTGTATCCAGTGTTGTGTAACTCTCCTGTGGTAAACTCCACATGTGTGCACAGGTCAAAACAAAACTCATCCTTCTCAGTCTGTCTCACTTCATAAATCCTTCAGTTTTGTGGTGTAGGTTTGCGAATACAATAATATGTTGAGAGAGAACGGTGCCAAGTGGTTTACGGCTGTCTGTCGTCAGTGTTTTCCTGAACCAGATGGTGACAGGTGACAGTGAAATATGCAAGGAATTGTTCCTTTTTGTTATTTTCTAAGAAGCAGATGTGGGAGAACAACAAGAAATTAGATACTGTATATAACAACAGTCTGTGTAGTATGGAGCCTCAACGAGTTCAATATTAACTGAAGATGAAGAAAATTGTGTAAAATACTAATTTGAGAAATTATTAAAACTCAGGTCATTATTTGAAATGTTGAAACGCATTTTATTGGAGTTTATTTTAATTGCATATTAGACATTTATTATTTTTGAAATATCCTTTTTAGAAAACATTAAAAATCAAGTAATTCCAAATTAAACAACAAAAGGATTCTGTTGTAAATAATTATCTTTACACGCTACCTAGCTAGCTGGTTAATTAGTTTGCCTAATACGGAAAATGCATTAACTATTTATTTGGTCAAAACTCAGTTAAGACCAGAAACAGACTTTTTGAACCCTGTTTTGTATGACAAATGTTTTCCTATAGAGATGTAGACAACATTTCCCTGCTTCATTTAAAGGTTCCATATTGTATAAGGTGAGATTTTCCATGTGTTGTTTGATTATAAAGCAGGTCTAGGGTCTATATTAATACTGTGAAAGTATCAAAGTGCTCAGTCCAGAGAAATGCACACAGACGAGCCGTCAGGACTTCTGTAACTTTGTGATGTCACAACAAAGCAGTCACTGCTCTCAGCCATGCCCCAAGCCCCGCCCACGTGGACCCACCATCCAACCTTGCAGGACTTGATTTCTCTGAGTGTTTACATAAAATCTGCTACAATTTTATTTGATGATTCAGAAAACAGTGGGCCAATCATAAGAGAGGGTTGGAGTCTCTCTTCTGATTGGCTCACCGACCTGTTGTTGCTAGAGCTCCAGAGAGAAGCCTGAGAGAGCAGATGTTAAACTACATTGAGATTGATTTTGGTTCTTAAAAGCACTAATATACAGTATCTTCTTATGGATCAAAACATCAAATAAAACACTGAAAAAGTGTAAAATATGGGACCTTTAAAAATGTTTGTGATACAGCATATTTAAATTTTAAGAGATGGTTGAAATATACTGCAGGTCAAAACTTCTAAATGAAAAAATGTGTGTTCTTTGAATCACTTTTCCTCGTATTTCTAATCATCACTGGTCTCCATATCTTTGCGTCTCACTAAATTGCGCCCCCTATTTGTCCAGAGTGATCGGCAGCACATCAGTCAGTCACATCTGCTCGTCATGCCGTACTTTAAGTAGGATATTGGATGGCGGTGTTGGGGTGATACAGGGAAAAAGAATGACGTGTGAATGCTGCTTGTATCTTAACGGAGGAGAAGAACCAAAGGCAACACAGACTTTATTTTCCAGTGGCTCAACTCAACCTTCTAATTAACCAGACATTGAATATCCCGAGAAGTTCATCAATCAAAGACGTCAAAAAGCTGAGAAAAGTCGAATCTGTCCAAATCAAACACCACAGAGGAATCTCCTTCAAACAGTTCATCCAGAGAGTAACTGCAATCCAAGGTGTCGTTATCGTCAGTCTGTGTGTCGGTGTGTGTGTGTGCATATCACTCAGCAGCTCCTGAAGCCGTCTACTGAGCAGCAGAATTAAGAAGAAAAAGGTGGAAAATACTGCAGGTCATGTTAAGCCTCAAGTCTTTGCAGTTTAAAGTGAGGAATTGTGAAACGTCTGCTGACAAATTCGACATGTTGTTTATATTCATGTTTACTGTAGCGGGAATATTTCGGCTCATTATAGTAAGATGAGACGTTTCCCCCCTTTGCCAACCCACAGCTTCTCTCATGCAACGTCTTGCAAGTGACGGTTTTACAACCGATTGGTTTTTATTCTTCCTGGCTCATGGGGAGAGCGGGTGAGCACAAAGGCCGAGAGGGGGGAACTCCCCTTCCCACAAATATGCCAAATTCAAATCAGGATCACACTGATAATTACTTTTTATGACCTTGAAATCATTAGAGATGACAGTGATTGATTGCTCACAAAAAAAAATGTCATACAACCACAGAATACTTTATTTAGATAAAAAGAAAATCCACACCAGCAGCTACGTAAAAAATCGTCTCTTGTGCGTTTACAACATCCTGCATTTATTCCCACAAGCATTAATACTGCAGACAAACTACAGTAAAACAGATTTTGCTATAAGATTAATAGGACAGTAATGATATGCTGTCATGACATCAAGAACAAACATCCTGATGGAGGATATTTTCACTTACATGATCTATTGCGCGTTGCTTCCTGCTATACACATTATATTGCATGAAATCAACTGATGTCATCTGTTCAAGATATTAATATGATCAGGCTATTAAAGGCCATTAAATTGTATAAGCAGTGCTGCTTTGCTTTATTACACTATATATTTCCTTTTTAATGTAATGTAATGTAATATAATAATTTTCTGACACAATAAAAACATTAGAAAAAGGAATAAGATAGTGCCATCACCTGTTTACCTATTTGTATGGCTTTGACACATTTGACATATAACTTTACATAATATAACATTACATTATTACCACCCACATTATTATGACATTATAATGGCCCACTCAGGACACTGTGCTAGGTTAAATGTTGATGATAAAGCAGGTCTAGGTTTGATATTAATACTGTGAAAGTATCAAAGCGCTCAGTCCACAGAGAAATGCACTCAGCCTGTATTCAGCAACTGAGCCTTAAAACCAGCCGTCAGGACTTCTGTAAATTTGTGATGTCACAACAAAGCAGCCACCGCTCTCAGCCATGCCCCAAACTCCGCCCACATGGATCCACCGTCCAACCTTGCAGGATTTGGTTTCTCTGAGTGTTCACCTGAAATCTGCTATATTTTTATTCAATCACTCAGAAAACAGTCAGCCAGAGAGGCTTGGAGTTTTGTAATCTAAGGGACCTGTAGGTGTGCGGATTGTGCAGGGGTAAGTCACGTCACACATGAAAACAACGAGCAGTGAGCAGCAGACATGCAGATCAAAATGTCTCATCACATCAAGGACGGTCATGCTTTAAATCTTTACCAAACTCACTACCTGTCTCTTCCAGCTCAGTATCATCTGCTGATTTTTGCAGATATTACGTAATAAATCAAATTCTTTAAGTTCAAACTTTGACCTGCTGGAGCACCATGGATACCTATAACAAATCCCAAGGCAATCCATCCTGTAGTTGTGGAGATATTTCAGTCTGGACCAAACATTCCCATTAGATTGACACCAATATGGCACTGGCACCCATCACTGATGATACTGTTAAATCTTCAGGTTTAGACACTTATTATTACTTATAGATATAAAGAAGTGTTTTTAAATTAAGAGTTTTTCCAGTATAAGTTATTAAATGCCTCATGTTAGGGCCAAACTGCAGAAAGATGTAAAAGTGAGGGGCCATGCGCATCGGCTCTCAGACTGAATTTATAACAGCTGCTCAGAGCATCAGGTATCTGTGATGTTCCCACCATCTACTGCAGCTCCTCTCTGCTCATAAGTGAACACTTAAAATGTCAGTACTTGGTTCTTGGCTGAATTTAAGTGAAAATGAAGAGAACATTAGGGTGTGAAGAGCTCATATTTTTTAATCTTTTGTAAATTGGAAAAATAAAAATCCCTTCAGGAGTAAAGTAAGTTTTTGGACTCCGTGACCTCAGCTGCATATAATTTTCATGCTAATTTACAGCTTATGGTAGAAGATTCCCACCTTGAGGAAATCAATTAAGTGTTGGAAGAAAGTTGTACACAGATGTGTGTGTGAAACAGAGTCAAAAGCACAGAGTCTGCGGAGATCCTCGCACTGAGAGGTAGAGTGTCAGTTAGCATCTTATTTCTGGTGGTTGATGATCACCTGAGAGGTAAAACTGTTCAAACTCCATTAATAATGCAACATTTCATGTAATAGTAAATGAAAAAATACTAGTTTTAGGTGTTGTGCACCTTTTTAAAATGTATTTTATCGCAGTAATGACTTTTATGTTTTAATCTTTTCAGTTTTAATGCTTAATACCAGTGCCATATCTTACTTTAGGGCATTTTTTGAGTCGTTTGTAAATGCAGGCATCACAAAATTATGTATATTAAAAAGCTATGTTTACAAAGTTATGAAAAATGAATGACATTCAACAGCACCTCTGTGTCCTAGACATTACATTCATATATTACTGAATAGTTTTCCCAAGTTCGGTGTGGAGACAAATGTAATCACTGAGTGGATTATGTTCAGAGGCAACATTTTAATTAAATGAAGTGCTATGGCAGTGGACTCACCAAGTGGTGGTGGGTTGATGGTTGGCGTATAAAGCACATGACTGAGTTTTTTTTCATTCATATTGATTAAGATGGAAGTAAGTGTACCAGTCCTGTGAGGTGAGTTGGGCAGCTGTTAAACGCAGCTGAAACACCTCTTGAAAGCCTGTAATGCATCTCAAGTGGTTCAACCTGTATGCACTTAAATATGTCATAAGTGCATTTCTTGGTTCAGTACATTTACAATTAATAGAGTTTCAAATACAACCTCGGGAATAAACATTTTACAAGGTATCTGCACGTCTTGCAGAGACTTAATTTTCCTCAAAAAACAAAGCCTCAGAAAGTATTTAGGTCTTAAATTTAGTTTACAAACATCTTGTCTCTTGGCTGCTGTCGGCAGTAATATTAGATCTAATGTTGTTTCTGTATGTGATTGCGGCTGTCAGGAGACATTACACACCTATGAACTAAAAGCAGGATTGTTGTGACAGTGGATTGTGCTGCAGGAGGCTGGTCAGTCCTGTTTTTGTGGAGTTTCAGACCTGTAGAAAACATTCACCACTGCTGCTACAATGGGAAGTTCTTCAGCGCAGGATGGGAGATTTTTCAATTTTAGCAAAAACAGAAATTAATGAATCATTTTAATTCTATTTTCTGTCGCATAACTGAGTCCAGGTCACATTAATTCATTATAACATAAGTTAATTAGAAAAAACTACTTAAATTAAATGTAATGTGAAGATGAATAATTAAAAAAAAAATTTTAAGTTAAAGTTAGTTACAAGTCTAGAAGAAATGTGAGTTCAGCATCATTTCTTTATTCACCAATATCTATCTCCAGGGGTGGAAAGCAACTTTCTTTTGTTTCTATTTCTATGACTACTTTTCTTCTACTGAAGTTAGCATGCTAACCAGCTAGCTCGCTTTCCGATACCGAGTCACTGTAGAGTCCATGCTACCTTGAGGAAGTAGTTGCTCAGAGGCTGTATTAAAACCTTTTGTATTTAAACGCAACAGTGGCTGAATCTCTTGACAAGACTGGTAAATAAACAGTTGCTAATGCTAACATTGGCTCTGTAGCAATAGCAAAACTTACAAATAGGTCCAAATTAATTCGATCCAAAATGTCAAAAATCCCTCAGAAACCCTCACAGAACTGGCTGAAAGCAACACATAGACAGCATCAATTTTCCAAATGATTCGCTCATTTTTCTACAGTACAAAGTCAATTCAAAGTCTTCTGAGAAGAAATGTACAATCTGCTATGTGGAATATCTCCAGCAACATTTTGCCTCATAAACACATTTGCTGACAAGTTCGATGATTTAAAGCGTCCAGTGGGAATCCTCAGCATCAACACTTCTTCCAAGAAAATCTGAGAAGCGCTGTGAGGCGGTAGGCACTACTGCTACCTATTTCTCTTGGCCTCTGGCAATAGCGTGTTAGGATTAGTCATCCAGAGTTGTCACCGCTGGCGTGCCTCGACTGTTACCAACATGTGACATCATACACATGGAAATTAAACCCAGCAACCAATCGGCCGTAGCCAATTAAACTCCTAGATGTTTTGACCCAAACAGCAGTAAATATGGAATATTGGAGCAGATTTTACGTTCCGGTTTGTATGAAGTCATGTCTCTTTACAGATGGATACCTGCTGTTTATCTAATTTTTAAGACATGCAGCCATTTTGTAACCTATATCAAGACTGAGAAGAATATCATAAGATTGCCTCTGGTACATCTGTCGCTAAGTTGTGTTACTTTTTTCAGTGGATTAGATGTATAATTAAACTTCAATCTGTGGTAGCGGCAGCAGTTCCTGAAATCTCAAACAGAAATAAAGCAGATTAGGTGCTACTCATGTTGTATATTTGTATTCCACCTCAAGAGTTCAACAAATCTGACAATGATTCATGCTTTTTCCCGACCAAGTCAATTACCTTAAAACAAAATATTTTCAAGTATACAGCACAGCAGTTAATTTAACGGTACAGTGTAGGCTTGTAAAATCAGCTGAATCCAGCTGGCTTACGGTTTTACAGCAGAGCCTCAATGCTTCAACACTTTAAATGCTTTCTTATGCTTTTACTTCTCGGACCTGAAAAGAAATTACTGGACCTTAGATGAAAATAATTAGCACACAGGGGTTGGAAGCAGACTTTCTTCACTTATCCCTCACGCTCTCTGTGCAGCAGCAGCAGCAGCAGCAGGTCAGGAGGACTGTGGCAGTACCGGCTAAAGTTTCAGACTGAATCTTTCTGATGTTTTAACCCTTGAACCTCTGTTGGCCGTGATGCCAGTCAAATCTTGCAAGGTATTCTACTGTTGCACATAATAAAACGTTTTTTATTCCTGCCTCTATTTTTGCGTTTTTCCACAGTTTCATTTACAAAGTGAAACTCAACAATTAAGAGTAGCAAAAAGTTGTCTTCAGTTACATTCAGCAGACAACTTAAAACCACAAATACATCTTCTTATGGATCAACCCTTCAAATAAAACACAGGGAAAGTGTAAAATATGGGACCTTTAAAGTTACGCCCATTTAGAGTTTTCAGACAGACTCGTCTCCAGTGCTGAGTGTAAGCAAATTCTGTTGCAAATTAGTTGTATATAAATGTTCTTTCTAAGAGACAGGGTTGTCAATAGTAAAGCAAACACTGCTGAATGTGAAACAGGTTTCTGTGTTGTCATCGCTGCCCTAGATTTTAGTTTCAGAGCAGATTTGTACAAATGTCTACATGAAGATGTAAATGCACGTGCACTTTCTCAAATATGTTCAAATTTATCATTTAAAAATGTTCAAGTAAAAAAATCAGGATGACTGTCATGTCATTCCTTTGCCTCCTTGCTGGATTTGAGAGCTGGAGAAAAGGGGGTTTTCCCTGACACACTTTTCTTTTTATGGTTTGTTTCTAGATTTTCAGCCGACATTGTGTGCACATTAATTTTTATCATGTGCTGCTCCGGTGGGATTTCAGCTCACTCACAAACACTGTGCCAGTTTCATTCAGCGAGAGTTTGACTGATCGCTGAAGTAGAAAACAAACAGTGGAGCTCATTCGGTTCAGTGTTCAGACTGATGTTGTGCTCAGCTCATGCAGCGCATAAGAGCAACAATATGTTCTAATATGTAACTTTACACCTACGAAATGCTCAACCCAAGAAAAACAAAACTACACATTTAGAGCTTTCACAGCCAGTAAATGGGTGTATGACCGTACTTCTTTCATCGAGAGCAATCCACGTAGAACGTACACTGTTATTATAGCAACTGAGCCGCAGAAAATCAACCTGATCTAATCATCAGAGTACACTGTAGAATTTAGGGGTTTTCCACAGCTCAGGTCTGTAAGTGCATTATCTAAATAAGGCTCTATTATAGTGAAGGTGAAGAGTGGTGTAAACATGATAAATTAAACACATCATTTTGCCTCAGCAATGGCACCGAAAAAGCCTAATTGCATCCATCTTACTCTTGGCATTGCTGCCAATTGCATGCATAATGCTGTATGTTAGCTAGTGTGACAGTAGTGCAGAATTCAACATATTGTCTTAAAATTTGATATATTTTTTAAAGCTGAACTAATATTAATCATGAAGAACCCCACTGTGATTTCTCTTATTTCATCACAGCTCAAGGTTTTTGCTTTATTTGTCCCAAAAGTGGGAAAATGCTTTTGCAAAGATGAACTCCAGTCTTGAAAAGAAGAATATCCCGCACGCTGCTCCCGCTCAGCATCACAATTTATTAAACTTAAACTCCTTGGAGCATGACGTGCCATGGGATCTCATCATTCAGTTCTTTGGGAGTGAATATCTAGTGTACTGGACATTTCATCAATGGCACCACCTCTGTCAGGTGGCGTCACCTTCTCAATGGCCTGGAACATAAATGATGAGATGTCATGTTTAAAAATCACATATGTACTGCTATTGGGAAATCTTGATCATATATCCTTATTCTCTGTTTTAATTCATATTTTTCCAACACAGGGATATTTCGTCATGTATTTTACATGCAGATTTGGAACATGTGATGACATCTTTGATAAAGTGCTTTTGTCCGGTATGAGGATGACTAAGAAATGAACTCAAAAACATAAAAAGACATCTAGGTGTATATATCAAACAGGGCATCCTGTAAAACAGGGGTAAGCAACACCGCCTGCCAGAGCTCCCTCACGTCATCCTGGAAAATCCAACCAGGATGTTGTTCATACTACTACAACATATTTTAAAATGACGCAAACTCAAGTAGTTTTATTTCCCTTTATTGACAATAAAACATGTGAAGTAACAGGCAGGCAAACAGTAGTGACAATTACATGGAGTGCTCCCTCTCAGTGCTCATTCATCTGCAAAACAGGGAGGAGGAGGAAAATGGAGGGTAGCATAACCACAGTGATTAGTATGAAACACATCTGTAGCCTTTTCTTAATAACTGGGGCCTAAAACAGTTGCCCTGTGCATTGTTCTTAATTCTGCCCACACAGCCTGCCAAGCTGCGACCGGCTGTTCAATGTTTTAATAACCTGCACTTATTCTATACGCTCTTAATTTGAAAATAACACAATTTAAAAGGCCTTGTTGGTGGCCCCTGATTTGGGATCTGCGTTTACTGAGCTGTAACTTTTCCTTTAGCCACATTCATCGACTAATTATTAGCTTTGTTTTTCGATCAGACGTCATGGAAATCACCAGCATTTATTCATCAGTCAGAGCCATGAGCGTAACGTAATAATTTATGGAGCCGAGCGTGCAGTAAATAAACAAATTTAATACATGCTTAGGAAAATAAATAAATCTTTTTTTTTCAGATGATTTCAAGATGTTTTCTGTAGCAAACAAAACACTCTGTTCTCCGTGTCACTCATTTTTATGTGACGTCGTGTTATGTTTGAAGGCCGCGTTTAAAAACCTGCTGTACAAATAAAGTTTATCGTTATTATTATTTCTTACAAGTCATCAAGGGAGTAATTAGCGTAAAGCAGTGTTTGTGTATCCCCGTGTGTTTCTCCAGGCCATGTAAGCTAAATACACTCATTAGCCTCCTGCTGTATTTATAGACATTTTGTCATCGCACCCTTTGTTCACGAGGGACGTCCGCTGTTGAGGAATTTGAATGTCGAGTCGCCGTCGTTATTCCTCCTCCGTCGACACGTTGCCATGTGTGCTGAGTTTGTCTAAACTCCCTTAATGCAACAGCCTGAATGTGGGGAAAAGGGCAAAGGGGGGAATCATACTGTGCCAGTTGCAGGTGTAGTTAACTGCCACAAAAAGGGATGTTGTTGTATGAGGATGCCTCCAAGCGAATGCCGTTCTGTCTGAAGGTCTCATTAAGGACACGAGGGAGGAGGAGAGAGCAGCTCCAAACAGTAAATTCAGTTATGGAGAAGCAGAAATCCAGAACATATCTGAATCTGCTGCTGGATGTCTCGCTGCTGCTCAGGGGTTTGGCTGCTGCTGTTCTTGTGTGGCGCAGACATCCGACCACTCAAAGCCATTCAGCTGAATGCTCACCTGTTACCTGTGCTTTAACATAGACTCCTGTGTGTTATGTGTGGAGGAAAGATGCCAAGTCTGCAAATTTAACACAGATAGGACCAGAAATGAGATTGAAACCCGGAGTTTTCTTTTTGTGTGACGGCTTTGTTTCATAAAGAATTGATTTAGACACGGGGGATACTCACAACGAGGAATAAAATGGAGGTGGAGGTGAAGAAGCCAGGGCAGGAAGCAGTGTGTCTTTGTTTTATTGACCTTGAACGCGGTCTCCTACCACATGTGAAAAAGTCGGCTTTGCTTGAACTGTTATCCTTTTTAAAAGTTTATTCACTGTGACTTTAAATTATATTTAAATTTATACCTCTAAGAGTTAATTGGTGATGCAAAGCTGTGATAAGTTCACAATTTTAAAAGCCTGTCAGGAGCCCATATATACATTGACAGACAAAGAAAAGAGAAAATGAGGAAAAGAGCAGATCAACTCCAAACACAAAGTTAGTCCATGTTGTCAGCTAGCTAGAACATTTGCATCGTCAGTGGTTTTTTATAGTTAATAAAGCTGAAAACCATTTCAGGAGTCAAGTTGCACAAATACATGGAAACAGACCACACCTGAAGAGAGAAAATAGCTGATATTATTAAACCCAGTAATCATGCTGCTTGGCTCATTGCTCTCTTTATGTTCAAATTAGGCATGTTAGCGTGCTAACTATGGAGCTAATCAACTTAACCTCCCACTTACCTCCAGCGTTATTATGATTTTGTGTCTATTTTGAACAAAGGGCCGAGCTGACGACGACTTCTAGCAATGACCTGGGGTAAAAGTCGCACTTCTTCATACTCAGACGCAGCTGCTCTTTTATTTCAGTCTCATGCCTCCGAGCAGCTGTAACGGAGCTGGAGGTGCCTTGCTCAAGAGCACTTGAAGGGTAAATGAAGAGGTAAAACAGCTGCTTCACGCACTCAAGCAGGCCACCCTCTGACCACAAGGTCACCGCTCCGACCGTCAGGCCTCTGTGCCACATGGAGAAGTGCTCTACCCGAGACCTAAATGTAAATACCTCTGGTGTTGGTTTTTGCTCGGGCCGGGCCTTTCACAGGAACTCAAGCTGTGCTAGCTCGCCATTAGGTCCTGGCAAATGAAAAGACATAATTCAGATTATTAAATCAGTCAGGAGGGAGCGGAGGATTGTCAGAAACACTGCGAATATTACACGACTCTGAAATAGCCTCCTAATTGAATCTGTCAGTGCGCCCTCATCTCACCATTACACACGTTTAACTCTTTGCACAGGGTAAAATATAGACTCCCGAAATGAACTTTAGCCGCTTACTGTGTCAAGTAAATGTTTGCTTTTTCGCACACTGACACAAAGCCCCTCTGTTTTACATTGTACAGCACTGAAACACGAGGCATTTTAAATAGATTTTATTAATCTCTTGCAGTGGTGTGAAACATCCGCAGAATACTAAATAATGCTGAGCTGTTTGAACAGCACAGGTGTGGTCAGTGTCTGTCAGGGCCCGGCGCTCGGTAGTCAGACTTGGAGATTTACCAAGCATGTTAAACTGTAGCCAATTTTACAGACCTAAATTATGTGGCCAGCTTGGAAAAATAAGGAAAAGTCAAGGGGTAAGAGGGGGTGGGGGTGGGGTGGGGTGGGGCGGGGGTGTTTGCCAGTCGAATCCCCTCGCAGGAGTGATGGTGCAGACTGTCCCTGGCCACTTGCTGGAGACATAACAAATTAATGCTGAAGAAAAACAGCACAATGAAGGTTTCCTGTCATCTGCACGGCGACACAGACTCGGCAGGCCAACTGTTGAGGCAGTGAGATGTTGAGGCAGATCCAGTTTTAGCTGATGAAAAGTTGAGCTGGATTGTATTTCATTGAATGGGAGTTATCGGAGATAAATGGGATTAATTTTATCCTGAGGAGTTTTAAAGATTAATTTCAAATCCAAGCTAATATAACTGTCCTTTATTCTGGCTGTCACACTAGTTTGTAAAATTGAAATATTTGAATATCAAGTAACTGATTCATTCTTCTGTAAGTTTGTAGAGCAGGTCGCTCCAGCAATCTGTAAATCCTTCACTGGGTTTGTGTGTAAAGCTGTTGGCAAGTTCTTAGTAAGTATTACGTAGTTCAAAACTAGTTATTTACAAAATAAATTTGCACCATTAAAACTTGAGAAACGTCATAGCTGGTGAAGAGTTTAATCATGTGTAAATCACATGCGAGAAAAACATCTGCGGTGCCTCAATTCAAAGCAACTATACAAAGAATAACAACAATTTTGGGGTCAAACTTCCAAAAGAACAAAATCTCATTCAAATTCCCAATGACACATGTAACTATGCTAATAACTAAAAACATGTGGTTCATTACAGTTTGTCGCAGAGTTAGTAGTATTGATGCAGTTCAGAATGAGTGGGAAATATTCAATTAGGTTAAGTCATATTTGTTGCCATTAAGTGGCAATATGACTATAACTGAATACATGTCTTCAGGTCAGGACTCCTGTCCAATATGTCAAGTTTGGGGCCGACTGGAACCGGTATATTTGAGTTACAACAACTTCCTGTTTCGTGGTGAAATATCGAATTTCCATCTTTATATCTCTGTATACATTTACAGCATTTTGATCAAGTGTGAGGTCAGATGTGTCGGCCGTGTTTCATATTTTCCCTTTTACTCCTCAGCTTAAACAGGTCGTATATTAACAAGCTAACGTTTATCTAGTTCAGCTAGCTACGCAGCAGGTACACCTGCAGTCAATATCCCTATAGTTCGGCTGTGCAGTGCAACCCATTATATTTAAGTAACATGTAAATCTCCATTATGCTACGTTTGAGCATAGAAACAGTTGGTGCACGTGGCTCCAGATGTGTCTAGGTCTCTGGCGTCATTAGCGCCATGAGGACAGAATCGCTGCCACTGACTGACAAACTGCCTTGTAACCTTTTTATTTATTTCTCTGACACGCTCCCGACATTATTTATTTCGAGGTATAAAGATGAACGGTTCGGTGGAAACGCTTGGACACCACGATCCAGGATTACTGCTCGCTTATATGATCCTGGCTGAAAATGACATTTGATTTAGATTCAAGCGAAACAGATGTGACTGTTGCTTTATCTGTGGTGAGCTTTGACCAGATTTATGCAGCAAAAACCTACAACTAGGAGGACGTGAACTTTGAGCACAATCTGTTTTTCCTGACACATTTTATCCAAATAAATCCAGCTTGACATCAAACGGCTTGACATCAAACAATCATGACTTGCAGGGAATTTCATAGCTGCAGATGCGAGTCATTTTTATCACAATAGAGGACACTGACTGAATGCACATCTTTATCCTCTCCCTCCCTCCTTTCCTCCCTCCCTCCCTTCCCTCTGATTATGCATTCGTGGACTTGCCCCCCCCAAATGTTGCACTTCACCTTCAACCCCAATCCAAGCTAGTTAAGTCTGATTGCGCAACAAGGAAACAATAGTGCATGGGAATCTTACCAGATTCTGCGAGGTGGAGTAAGAAATTAAGATTAAGCAGCGGTGCCGAGGAGTGAGAGTAAATTGAGTCAAATTGGAAACAGGGTCTCCTGAGATTCGGGAACATCTGTCGGGGTGTCAGGTTGCTTTAGCTCTCGTTAGGCCTGCAGTCTACATCATAAGGCGGTCTCCAAATGTCCCCCCTCCTGCTCCCTCCCGGCACTGTCCACTGTTTTACAAACAACCTCAGAGCTGAGGCCAAGACTTAATATACCCACACTTACCTTACACACAACCTTCGCTGTCCCCAAATGCACTTTCCTTCCCACAGAGCCGGTCTCGCTCAGATGACTGATGGCTGAAGGGACTTCTGTGTCGCTGCAATTTGTGACTTCAATTTTGTTAGATTAAGTACTTCGATAATCCAGGCTCCTTTCCCACAGGAAAGCTGCTGCCGCCGCCGCCGCTCTGTGTTTCATGCAGTGATAACTTCTTTGTATTTCTTCCATAAAATATGGACAGTGAAAGCTACATCACACGAGCAGATATTAAAGGAGATAGATCACGTCAAACGTCAAGACGGCGTCCAAGTATTGGCCCGGTCGACCTGTTTGCAGTGAAGACCTCATTGAAAAAACACATGTCCTAACATATCATGATGTGTTTGTGATGTGTCTTTCCTCCTCTTTTTTTCACACCGGAGGAAGAAAGGTAAAAGCATCCAAGTTTGGGTTGTCACATTAATGACACGATCGCCTCTGACGTTCAAATTACATCTGACAGTGAACTTCCGAGGCACAGATGTATCGGCCCGGGCCCAAGCAGACGCCAGCTTCGGTGCCAGATGACTGAGCAATCATTTGGAAAACACTGGCAACACCCGGTGTTTTCATTTTCAGTTCGTTTTCTTTCTTTCTTTCTTTTTTTTTTTAACCTCTTGGTAAACTTTAAGAGAATCCTTCAGCTTTTTGCCGAGGGTCCCAGATGACTGCGAGCATATTTGGAACATGACGGATGGCCCCAAAAAATACAAATCTGCCGGGGTGAGTGATGCTGACGTGTTTAGATTTCATTGAAATGCTACTGTCCGAGGGATTTGGAAATTACAGCTAGAGTTCGACGAGAACAGCCAGCTCCAGGGTTAAGGCAAGGTCATCCCTCACTGCCTCCCAAAATGGCTCCTTTGAGAGTTGACCTCTCCGTGTCCTGACCTTATGGCGCTAAAGCCATAATCTCTGTTTGCTCGTCAAGTTTTCTGTCTAACTCCTACTGTCTCCATATTTCAACTATTTGCTCTTTACATCACTTCGTTTTATTTTCTCTCCCTCTGTTTCTCGGTCCTCCTCCCTGTTTTCTCCCCTTTTCTCTCTCCTTCTCTGCTCGTAGTTTTTCTCCGTGTCTCCCTCAGCTATGTGGCCGTACTGCCAGGGCTGACTCTTTCGATTTGAGTGCAGTACATGTGGTTGAAATCTGAGGCCTGCTGCGCTGCCAAGCCACAGGCCCCGTAATGGAGCACTGGCGCAGGAGAATAAGCCATTGTTCTTGGTGCAGTTGGTGGATGGATAGATGGAGGGAGGGAGGGAGCTCTAGCTGAGTCTATTTAAAGAAAAAAAAAAAAAAAAAGTTGACTCTTGGTGAACACAGCCCCAGGGGTCAAAGGGGAGCCCCATAATCTCGTTGTAAATCCCACCTTGGGTAGCAGGGGAGGAAAAGCCGCCTGGGAGTCATTTACAGACACGGGATGCGGAGATGTTAGCGAGGCAAACTGTCCAGTCCTGGTTTCCTGGTCTGTCTGACTGCATACTGAAATAACATTAGACAAGAAAGTGAGAGTCTTCTACCTTACTCGAAAGTGTCATGATAATTTGTTCAGTGCTCACACCAGCTCCAGAGTTAAAATGCATCTTTAACATTTAATTCAATACGTGAAGAGCAGTTTTAGAAAGATCATTCAAATCCTTTATTTCAGTACATGTATTAATATTACAATTATCATAAACATTATTTTTGTACTTCAATGTGATACTGCCGAAACTGCAGATGCGTCAGAAGCTAACAACGGCCAAGCCTGGCTCAAATTTTTACTCGAAAATTGTCTGAAATTACTAATGAGAATGCGAATGCTCACAATGACAATGCTAACATGCTGTTGTTTAGCGAGTATAATGTTTACCATGTTCCCCGTCTTAGTTTAGCGTGTTAGCATGCTAACATTAGCTAATTGGGAAACCGAAGTGCAGCTGAGGCTGATGGGAACATCATTAGTTCTGCAGGTAACCTGATGATCAAAGCTAAGGGACGGTGGATCCTTTAAATGTTTTTATTAAAGATTAAGATTTAGTGAGCATGACAGTTTTTTACAGAACAAACTATGTAACGTCAGCACTGTTTTGCACGTTTGGCTTTTTTATACCACAGTTTCTTGTTACTTGTACCCAACGTGTGGTCATCCATCAAGATGTATCAGTCATGCTTTACTTCATAAAGAGCAGCAGGGGAGGCGGCGTCCAGATTTTAATATTTAATTAGAAGCAATATCATATTGCACAAATACCCCACTACATTACATATGTTTTTGTCCCATTTACACACACATCGGGAACAATCTGGGGTTCAGTGTCTTGTGAAAAGACACCTAAACTATAGTAGACAGGGCAGAGGAGCTATCAACCTTATGATCAATTCATATACTGTATATTGCATTACATGTTATCAGGTGATGTAGAATTTCTCTGTAAATTAATCCAAAGTAACCAGAAACTGACCATGTTTTCCTTTTGAAATCTAGTGAAGTGGAAGTAGCCTTAAAAATTGAGATACTCGTAAAGTATGTATGTAGTAAAAGTATTTACTCGTCACCACTGGTACAAAGTAACTTTAAAATATCTCCACTACAAGTATGTGTGACTCTGATTATTTGCTTACAGCCTCTGTTACGACTTTTTAAATGGTTTCATTTGAATGATTATTGTTTACACAAATATGTAACAGAAGGACAATCTGTTCAATCCTGACGATAAAACAGTCATTTTAAATACATCTGGACTCGATTTGTTCTCCTTCACTGTACAAACCGGAGTCAGGATGCAGGGGTGTGTACCCGGACAATTTTCGACTTAATTAAAAATGTGTTTATGACCGAGGGGAATGGTGAGTGTGCAAATTCTTCTTGATTAGTCACACCAGCTGCCGTCCACAAAATCCCCCCCCCCCCCCCGCTAATAAACCTCACCTCCCCTATAGATTTTTATAACATTTAAAGGGTTAAAAATTTGTCTGGCGACCTCTCTCCTGTTTACCTCACTGGATGCAGCCAAATCATTAAAATAACTACAATGGATCAAGTGACCCCGGCTCATTAAAATTTATGGCAAAATGAGACGGGGGTGCTGGAAAGTTGAAGCGGTGTCATCTTGAATCATGAGAGCTGCCAGCCTGCTGGGACTCTTGGTGCCATAAGGTCCTGAGGTTTCCTTCTGCAGCCTTCCCATCAAATCATTTCACAACCGGGTCTGCACACCAACTCAGCCTCCACTCCATCAAATACCACCATTGTTTTTACTCAGAGCGCTATAAAACAAGCACAGTCCAGTAGCTGATGTCAAAAACCAACGCAAGAGATGCCCTCTCGATGTGATCCGACTTTTACGACGTGGTGTGAAGCCGTAACTGTTTTTTTTCTTTCTTACAGACGGGATGTTGGGAGGCGTCGGACGTAGGTGACGACAAACCACCATGAAGCTGGGTCTCGGTGCCCTAATCACAATGCCGCAGATCTGTGTTTAATGTTCTCTCATTGAGCGTAAATGTTCATGAGTAGTCACCATGTCTAACAGCGGTGCCACAGCAAACTGCATGTGTTTGTTTAGCAGGATTTCTCCTTGGAAACTCGGGTCAGTGTGTCTCGTGCTGCTTGAGAGCGGGCAATTTAAGAGTAGGCCAATTTGGACTATTGCATGCAGCCCTGAAATATTTTAACAATAGATTTTTTTCTTTCTTTGTCATCAGCCTTGGCTGCTAAACGCTTCCTCATGCAGAGATTGAATTGGTGCAAACCCTGGAGTGAGCAAATACCAGGTTTTATTGAAGTTTTTATTGTTTTTGTACATTTATTGTATCTTTATCTCTTATCATGACAGCTGATTCTCTGTTTAATTATGTTTCCGTAAATTAGTTGTTATGTTTCAATTAAAAAAATAAAACATAGCAGACAAATAAACAAATTCATGGAGAAATTAATGGAACAGTTTTTGATTTGGGCAAACAAGCCAATCTCTTCTTGGCATGTAAAGCTGTTGTCATCCAGATGCCATAATCACAGTGATGACTGCAGCACTTTATTTATTTTCCCAGCATCACAGTAAAGGGTTTCTAACTACAGCCTGAAATTTAGCACGGACTCTCATGGTTCCCAGAAGATGTATCCTAATGACTTGACCCTGTGACTTTGCTTCTAGCGCCATCGTGAGGTTTGTGGAATGAACTACAACTTATTGGACAGATTGCCATTTGAAGTTTCATACATTTACGTTGTCCTCTGGACGACTTGCAATAGAGGTAGTGCTCTGATACAACTATTAAACAAGCTTAAAGATCAACATGTTAGCATTGTCACTGTGAGCATGTTAAGATGCTAACGTTTAGCTCAAAGCAGCGCTGTGCCTTACAGAGCTGCTAGCATGCTCTTCGTCACTTGCTTGGCCACTCAACACTTCCCCATACGGTGACTGCACCGGTGCGAATCCAGGCTCATGTATTTGTGTCTGACCTCTTGCTAAGCCGGGACATTTTGTTGTTTCTTCCACTCAGCGCTGTGGCTCAAGGCTGTAGTAACACACGGCGAGAAGCTCAATATCCACGTTGTCATGGTGAATAGAGGATAAATGGCCGGTTATAGTGAGCTGCTGAGCTTTCACCAGCTCCTCTTTAGTTGGTTATAACATCAGAGGATAAAGCAGCCACTGTCTAAAAGGGCAGCTGTTTCCTACCTCTCTGCATTTCTTTGGGAAGGTGATGTATGAGCTGGTCGGGAAAAGAAATGGAGAGGTCCTCCAAGAGTTAAAGGCATTAGGTCACACTAGCTGCTAACACTGGTGTTCCTCGCTCCGGTCCTTGCTATTATGCGAGTGCCACTGTACAACAAGCCCCCCCAACATGTGTGAAGGATTACAGCATTAGCAGATAATCAATAAAATTCACAACACATTTGATGTGATTGATGCCTCCCCGCTGCCCTCTGCGCTCACGCCGTCATTAGTAGTCGCGTTGGCCGCGGTGATCCATCCTGATCAACACTGAAAGTGTCAGACGCGGCTATAAAAGTCGTTGTGGCCCAAGTGCTGCAGCTGAGTTTACCCCTTCACACCATTTCCCTTCGCACTGAACCTCGGTTTATCTCCCTCAGTGAAAAGTATAGGATGTCTGGGTCACAACAAGACTCTTGACTGATGAGGGCAAGAGGAATGGTTTCGGTTTACCGCCATCCAGAGGGAATCCCAGTTGATTTGAAAAACACCACATGGGCACAGTAGGATGCTAAGTGTCTGTCTTGAAAGGAACAACCAGAGTCAGGATTCCTGACTGGCAGCGTGGTTATTCACAAACATCAGGGGAGCTGGATGATTGATCCCAGTTAGTGTGTTCAAAAGACTTGAATGGAAGTTTGCATTTATTGTGATATATGCAGTTAGTGTGTTATTGACTGGTTTTCCCCCCAAAAGTCTCAAATATAAAGTATTTGTGTCTGGACGGTTTTGATTAGTGTAAAAACAGGAGAATGTATTGATTTTTTTTTTTTTTTTTTCCATTTTCAGTGTTGTTCCAATGTTATTTGGAAAAATAAATGTTTTTAGTTTCATGTGTTTGTATTATATTCTGTCATGCTAGGCGGAAACATCATGGATTATTCACCATGTACTGAGTTAAATACCAGGAGAGAGGAATTAATCAAGTTTTAAAGGCCCAAGCTGATTGTTTTTCAACAAATTCTACATTAAACAGGAAAAGCAGGGATCAAGAAATACATCAGAAAATAAAATTCTAACTTGAGCTGAAATGATTAGATAGTTAAATTAATATTTGATCAAAACTCCATTAATCAGCAACTATTGTGATCATTGAACAGTCACTTCACATTGCGCTTGACTGTAATCGAAGACATCAACTTGGCCACTGGGAAAATGTGATGGACATTTTTTCATTATTTGCTGATATTAAAGTGAATGTATGAGAGCGATTCATCAATTAGTGAAAGACAGATTACTCAGTAAGGAAAACAACAATCTTCAGGCCCAGTTGTAAACTGGATCGAGTCAAGTCCAGTAAATTTTTATTCATGTAGCGCCAAATCACGATTGAAGTTATCGCAAGGCGCTTTTCAAACAGAGCAGGTCTAGACCGTACTCCTTCTGACACTGATTACAGAGACCTAACAATTCCAACCATGAGCGAGCACTTAAAACAGTTGCAAAACTTCCTTTTAAGAGGCAGAAACCTCGAGCAGAACCGGACTCGGGGTGGGCGGCCATTTGCCTCGACAAGTTGGGTTGACAGAGAGAGACAGAGAGAGAGAGAGAGCAGGGGGAAAGACCAGCATGCATTGACAATGATAATAATAACAGTAAGTAACAGCAACAATATTAATAATGATGATGATTATAATGCTACTACTACTATTAATAACAATAATAATAATAATTATTATTATTATTATAATGAATTTAGCAGCGTGTGCTGAGCAGGATCATGGGAGCTGTAGGTGGTTTCCCTAAAGTTTGAACAGTGCACCCCTGAAACATCCAGTCACCTGCTGAGGGACGGCTTTTTTCTTGTAGCTTAAATAATACAACCTTTCTCATCTGGCTGATTCATCCATCAGCAGTTTCTCAGTTGTTTGGTTGATGTGTGGTGGTTACGAGTAACATGCACTTAAGTTTTATGCGTTAAACCTGTTTTGTTTTTTTTTATTTCGAAATGTGTATAGCTAGAACTTTTGAGTTAATGTTACTTAATTGATTTTATGTGATCTGTTTTTTAAAAAAAACAATGTAAGTACATTATCATGCAATTTTGAGTTAAAATTGATTAAAATGTACATGTTAGTTGAATTAAGTGAACAATTTGTTACTGAGAAATTAAATATTTTATGATAAAGGTAATAAAAATATTTGAGTTATCGATAACTACTTGATTTTAATTGGTACTATGAACCCAAAACACATGGTAAAAGTGACTTAATCAAGAATGTTACATTAAAATTGAAAATTGAGTTAATATCACTTAAGATTTTTGATGTAATCAGTTTCAACCATCTTTTTGAGTTGAATTAACTCATCGGGTTTTACAGTGCATGATCAGAAACAGAGATATGAAGAGAAGCTCGTCCTACAATAATCCATAAACAGAGATTCACTGTAAATTATCATCATGAGAAGAGTCTGAAATAAAAATCACATTTGACTCTGTGATTTCAGCGATGTGTCTCTGCTACTCTGCAGGGAAGAAGTTATTATGGGCTGTCCGCAGGTTGATGGGAAACAGCATCTCTCCTCAGCGTGGGCTCAGACCCCATTATCTCCCATAATACTTCACTGGCATCAGCTCTGTAGACAAGTTGGCCTCACTCGCGACGGGACACCTCATTGGCTTGATTTACAGGGACGCTAATAAGGGGAGGAAACCACTTTGCTTCACATATATCCGTGGATTGCGTTTCATAGTGAATGGGAACATTCAGTTGTGCAGTTCCTGACTGCAAGTTGACACTGATGAGGAGGATCCTGAGGGACAAACTGTGCGCAGCTCGCCCCGCAGCGATGGATTATTATGTGTCAACTACTTGGAAAACAACTATTTTCAGCAGGTTGGACTTGATCCAATCATGCTCGGTATTTCAAGTCCGCTTTTATTGGAAATTGAAGGTTCCTGTTCGTTTCTGAAGAGTAATTTGAGTTTAATTGCTCAATGTAGAATAATAACTTGTGATTTTTACTCAGAGCCCGTTTGTCTGCTCACAGTGAAACATTCATGAGCTCTGGCTGTACGTGTGTGTAATTTTGTCACCACTGATGATGTCAATAATGAACAAAGCTGCTTCATATTTCATGAATTGATCTGCTTTGTATGTAAGAGCTTCTTCTTGGATGCTACCTCTTCACTTTAGCTATTCAGTACATTTGGTGTAAATACAATATTTCCCTAAAGTAGCTATTAAAGGTAGAACTTTCTGATGAGGCAGCATTTATAAAGTAGTCTTTATAGTTTTGCCAGGTTGTGGAAATTCCTCCTCCAGCACGACACTTTATTTGTCTTTTTAGCTCTTATAGGAAGACGTCTCCAATGGACTGTTTGAACATTTATCTGCTAGTGTTTCACTGACTGAATCACTGATCCCCATTCATTTGAAAATGAGCCCTATTTTTGTGCATTCACCTGCCAGAGACCTCAACCTATTGTTGTTTGGCAAAGAGACACACAAGCTCGATGATTTTCAGAGGGTATAAACGTTCCCTGAGAATTGAGTTGGTTTACGGGAATAACAAACTTTTACAACCCTTTTTTTTTTTTTTTTTTAATGATTCCTTTTGTCTTGACTAGATATTTCAGCAGCATTAGCCCTGACAGGCCTTGCTTTTCATTTTGTAGATGTTGCAACATCCCTGGATCTGTTACTGAGCTGAGCTTTGAAAAACACTCCCTGCTTGTGAGTCCGGCTGGACAGTAATTCAGTGTTGCCAGGGAAAGGACTTGTTTCTGAATGGCTGACAGGTATCACCTCGAACAAACATCTGGTCAACAGTTTATTTGCTGTTCATAAAAAATGCGCAAGTTAGCTAAAAACTGCAAGTAGCCATGGCAACAACACTGCAGCCTGATGCTGCATAAACAGATGATCTCTCAATGAAACATCAGTTTATTCTTTGAAAACTGGATTAAAATATAAACAGATATATGTAAATAACAGCGGGACAAAGAAAACATTTCTCATCTTGCATCGTCACTTATCGACTCTCCAGGGAGTCGCATCTTGATGATATCGTTAAGATATTATCGTAACAGGATTATGATGTTTGCTTTAGTGTAATGACTGCATTAAATATCCAACAGACACAGAACAACAAAGACATTTATATGGAGTCATGGTTGTTCACCAGCCAGTTCCTGTTCGCTATTTGGTGCTGAGAAGGAATTGATTTTAGTTTTTTGGAGCAAAAAGGCCAAAAACTTCAATGGTTCCAGCTTGTGAGAATATGCTGCTTGTTCATTTTTCATCATTTCAACCTGAATATTTTTGAACACTCTGGGTTTTAGACTGTTGGTCGGACAAAACAAGAACATCTAAAAACGTCAGTTTTGGCCCTGGAGAGTATAATCAGCACTTTTCATTGTGTAGACAAAACAATTAACTGAAAACAACTGGCAGGTTAATCAATAATGAAAATAATTGTTAATTACAAACCTATTTTAGTGGATTTATCAGAGCTAAAACAATGAGCTGAAGAATATTACATGCATTTTAACTTTTAACATGCATTTTTATGAGTTGTGGATCTCTGTGATGTAAGTACTGTGTGTTTGTGTGAATGGTTAACCGACACAATAATCTTATTGTAGTGGGACCTGTACTGACTGATCTTGTCTGTGACTCAGGACAATTAAAATCAAACCTAAAACTCCAGCGTTTTATTTTTTTTCCCCAGCGCTCCTGAAACTGTCGCTCTGCTCACTTCATTTATCTTGAATTAATCCAGTTCAGAGACACGTTAATCTGAGCGAAGGGGCGAGAATCCAACCAGACAAAATAAATCAGAGCGTGCGGATTAATGTGTAGCTGTGTGGGGTGAAAAGTGGCGGAGGGTGTTTGGAGAGAGCCACTGTTAAAACAGAGGGGCACCACAACTCAACACCTCATTTATTTGGATGTGTCAGCAGGAAATGCCATCCCGAAAACTCAACCTTAAACATTATCGCTCTGTCTCATGACTTATAGGGAGGCGCTGTGTTGTGAAATCTCTTTCACTCAATGTGGAAAAAAAAAAAGTGAGTCAAACTGCCTTATAGGTCATACCAGTCCAACCGTAATAAATATGACTGTGACAGTTGTGTCCCATATATGGTTAACTGTTACGACTCTGACTTTGCAAGCTCAATACCCTGTTTAATCTAATTTCCTAAAATTGTAATAAGTAAATTGTATGTATGTATAAGAAAATATCCCCAATAATAGACTCTCAGGTTAAAGTTGTACTCTACCTAAAATCCATCTCTTCTCTATCAGACACTCACTCTTTGCAGCACTAAGGTATTAAAACATCCACAGAAGCTGCTCAAACCGTTCCCACAGCACAGTCCTCTCCTGCACTGTGCCTCCATAATCCGAGAATGATAAACTAAACTGTGAGTGTTTGGAACACATTGAAAATACAGATGGACATGTGAAGAGTTAATAATGTTGCAGGTGTGGTTTGAGGCGTTTCTATGTATGTTTGGAAAACTGCAGCTCAGAGCCTCCTCTCTTCTGATTGGCTCACCGACCTGTTGTTACTAGAGCTCCTGAGAGGAGCCTGAGAGAGGAGATGAGAAACGACACTGAGATGGTTTTTGGTTCTTAAAACCAAATAAAACACAGGAGAAGTGTAAAATATGGGACCTTTTAAGAAACAAACTAAAAACTTTCACTTTTCAAGTCTGTTGGTTGTCTTAGAGTCCTCATTACATCGCCCTCCGTGGGAAACCCTCATCTCCACCAGGTCCCGGACCAGACCAGAGCAAACTGTAATATATTAAGTGTTTCCCATCGGTGTGACTCAGACACACAGATGAAGTCCATTTCTGACATTATGTTTATTATCCTCTTATCCCTTCAGCTATTTAAAATTATTTATCTCTCCAAACATGACTTCTAGGTGTTATTGAACTCATCTGCCTCGTGACATAACATGTGGTGCAGAAACAATGCTCAGTTATGCAGTGCGGCTGGAGAGGCCAATCTTCAGCAGTGCCTCAGTTCATCCGGTTCACTCAGGTCTTCCCAACCAACAAAACTCAGAAGTGTCGTCGCGAGGACAGCGGTCAAAGCCACTGTCACGGGACTATTATTGTTTCTCTTTCATGCAACCCAGAGCATCATTTGTCTTTTAAGCCTCATTGTAGCCGATCACGCACACTGCTTTAGCAGATTACTCACATTTGCATATAATTCGAACAAGAAGCGTGCTCCTCTCACCCGTGGCTTTTTCTGGCCGCTGGGAATGTGATGACAAGATTATTGATCGCTATTTTCCATCACTCGACTTTCACTTAGACCGTCATTGTGAAATAATATGGCAGAAGAGGGTAAATGATAAATAAAAAAAAGGGTGTTTGTTTATTTACTGACAACAATGTTTGGGGTTTTTTTTTTGGTTGTTGGACAGATTTAAGGCTGAAAACCCCCAAATCCACTGTTACTGAGGAAAAGGTTCAGCTAATGTCTCTCTGTGAGTCAAATACGTCACCGTGTTTCCACTGTATGTGAGGTCCAGTTACCTTTTGTCCCCTACCTGCAGCGCTCTGTCAGTCCTGCAGTGTGTAACTTGTCTTGTAAAGTCACTAGCAAAGTTAAATTCCTCACGCTCCAGGTCGCACTCGCCAATTAGAAGCGATTATAAATCTGATATTTCGGGCCAAAACTCCTCTTGGAAGCTGCAGGCTCTGGAGTGGGATAAGTGGGAGACTTCAGAGACGAGCCATGGTCAGTCTCAATGCACACCACTGTCAGCATGCAGACAAAAGCATCTCAACTTCTCAGTGCAAGTCAGATACTTAAGACTTAATGTTTCCCAGATTGTGAGTCCGCAAATGAGTTTCCCTCGTTTTTTGAAATCCAGACAACTGCGTTTGATCATTTGGAGCTTGCTGCAGACCGATGGATATTAATCAGTGTATGAAAGTCATGTACAGATTAATGGAAAAAAACACAACATCAAGTGTTGTAGATAGTTGCTTGGCCACCACTAATGTCCAGAGCCACTTTAATGCTCTTTGGCGAGGATTCTCCTGAGTCTGTGGATCATGTGCTGGGAGGGATGAGCAGTGTTCTTCCAGCAGATATTCCCTCATTCAGTGTTTTAATGAGGTGTGTGGGAGACATTGCTTCAAAGTCTCCCAAAGATGGTCAGCTGGGTCGAGATGTGGAGATCTGCAAAGGCCATAGCATATGATTTATATCATTTCATATTTATCTAATGGTGAAATCCAGTGATCCGTCATAGCTCTAAATGGAAGCATCTGCAGTTGTCATGTTTCTCTGCTCATTATTCAGGTTTGTCATTTGATGTGTCACAAATCAAACAATATCGCAATATTTACTATGAGACAATTTTTCAACTGGTTGCAATTATATTAGTGTTAGATATAAGACGATTCCGCAAAACCCCTGATTATATTCAAAGACTTTTTCTTTTAAAGGTCTCATATTTTACACTTTACTGTGTTTTATTTGAGGTTTCGATAAGAAGATATTGTCAGCCAATCAGAAGAGAGGAGGCTCTGAAAATCTCTTCTGATTGGCTGACTGTTTTCTGAGTGAATGAATAAAAGTATAGAAGATTTCAGGTTAACAGTCAGAGAAACCAAATCCTGCAAGGCTGGATGGTGAGTCTAGGTGGGCGGGGCTTGGGCCTGACTGACTGAGGGTTGAGACTGCTTTGTTGTGACATCACAAAGTTACAGAAATCCTCACAGCTCGCTTTAAGGCTCAGTGATTCAATACAGGCTGTGTGCATTTCTCTGTGGACTGAGCACTTTGATACTTTCCCAGTATTAATATAGAACGTAGACCTGCTTTATAATCAAACAACACATGGAAGTTTCACTTTTTACAATATTGGACCTTTAAACTTATTTATTTCTAGTGTTCTCACATAGAAACCACAGATTGGTCAAGGTTAGGGAAAGAGTGTGGCTAAAATGGAATTTGAAAAAAAGACTAAATTAACCGCTGAACTGTGACATGATCTACACCTGCAACTAATGATTATTTTCATTATGGATTCATCTGTTATTAAATCAGTTATTTTCTCAATAAATTGTTTGGTCTATAAAATGACAGAAAATAGGGAAATATTTCCGTCCCCAGTTTCTCCAAGTTCAGGATGACGGCTTCAGATGTTTTGTTTTGTCGGACCAGAGGTTTAAAACTCTGTTACAGGCACTGTTACATTTTTGCTTGAAAAATGACTTAAACGATTATCAAAATAGTTCATTATTTTCCTGATGATCGACTGTTGTTGCAGCTCTAACATGAACTATTTCCTGAATATTGTTATTGCCAAGGTATCTCTCTCTTTTAATATCTCTGGTCGTATTAGACCTCTGTTGGCAACGTTTCAAAGCCCTGAACAGGATTCAGGGCGTCACAGGGGCCTCGGGGCCTCGGGGCCTCGGGGCTTAGACACATACCACAAACCACAACATCCCCGGTTCAAATCCAGCTGGACACCTTTGTTGGAGGTCTGCTCTCTCCCCACATTTCCTGTCTGTCTCTTGACTAATATCAATCAATTTAAAAAAGAAAACACCCACGAAAAAAAACATCAATTATGACTGTGTTTGCATCAGTGTGATGCACTGATTGATTTCTCAGATATTTAATTAATTGATTTCATTCAAATAGAAAAACAGGCATTCCAATAACTTTACTTCATCTGTGGATGTTTTTTTTCCAGTTAAAAAGGAAGGATTTTATCCAAAATAGTAACATGCACATATTATTTCATTTCTTTTAATCAGGGGAAATGAAAACCAACATAATGTGAACAAGAATAATGTATTTGTTTTTCCTCATGACTTCATTATTCAGTTTGCCTTGCAAGAGGAAGTAAAATGCTGCTAACGAATATAATGACGTGGTGATAATGTTATGTCAGGTAATTATACAGTGTAAAAGGTGCATTAACTGTTCCATTAATAAAAAGGTGGGTTAAATGTATTTATGTATTTTTTTTTTTCATGATTTCTGCAGTGTAAGCAAAAATCAAGCCTTACAGAGTTCAGCAAATATCTGGACTGTGTTGTACACTGATGCTTTGGCTCTGTGGTTTTATTACTTTGGAGGTGAAATAACTGTTTGATTAATTACAGGAATTCTCAGCTGTATTAAATGAAAGGTTAAGAGAATTAAACTTGCTGGATTTGTCCTCGCCACTCTAGGAGTCCTGACTGGGAATCAGAATTCCTGCTGCAACCCTCTCACCTAAAATATTGCTGAGGAAATTGCAAAGCAGATCCCCGATCAGCATCCAAAGGCAATTTGACCCTATTAGTTTGAAGGAGATGCAATGTCTTTCTCAGGGAACGCCAAGTGGCTTGAAACGCGTTCTTTCAGAGGAGTATTGGAGCATGATGATACTCAGTCCTAAAGTGGAGCACACGGCTCAATTTCCAAATTACACAATAGCAATGGAGTCATTGTTTCTCGTCTCTGTGGTTTCTGACTGTAAAACGATTATTTATCTCACAATTTCAATTTTTTATGCTTAATCATGAATGAATTATTCAACTCAAGGTTATTATGAATTACTTTGGTTTGGATATATACCATTGCTCTTTGTGGTAATGGTATATATCAGATCACTAATGGGCAGTGATGGCTTTATTTTGTGCTTTGACAAAGCCAAAAAAATTAACATTAAAAGCCCCATTGTTTGTAGTCGTTTTGGGTCTTTGTGGTCGTTTACCTTTCCTTGAGGTCGTTTGGTGTCTTTGTGTAGTATATTTGCATTTCTATGTGTCATTTTGTGTCTGTTTGTAGTACTTTTGTATTTTTTTTTTTGGTCATTTTGCGAATCCTTGTGGTTGTTTAGAATTGCTTTGTGGTCATTTTGCACTTCGTTGTAGTCGTTTCTTCTTTTGTGTCTCTTTTTGCGTCTTTTTTCGTGGTCGTTTTGCAACTATTTTACATTTCTTTGCAGTTGTTTCTTCTTTTGCGTCTTTGTGGTCATTCATGTTTGTTGTCCTTTTGTGGTCGTCTTGTCGCCCTTTGTGATGACTTTGCATTTCATTGAAGTCGTTTCTTCTTTTGCATCACTTTTGGTCATTTGTTCTTGTGGTTGTTTTTTGTGTCTCTCATTTTGTATAGAGTCTCTTGTTTCGTATCTCTTTGTACTGATTTTGTGTCTCTTTGTACTGATGTGATTTTGCATTTCTTTGTAGTTGCTCATTCTTTTGTGTCTCATTATAATCATTTTGAGTCTCTATGAAGTTGTTTTGCATCTTTTTTGTTGTTGTTTTGCATCTCTTTGTAGAAATGTTCACTGTTACTTCGAACAGAGCCTGTGGCCTGTGGGCCTCGGGGCTTGAGCCTGATTCAATAAACCTTCCATGACTTCTCCATCATCATATGTAAACTACATTTAGACATTAAACCTTTTTAAAAACATAAATGAAAGAATGGAGAGAGACACTTTTCAATGCCCTAGACTGACGGGGGAGTGACAAGTTGTGGTTTTATCTAAGCTGAGATGAAACATGTGGACATACTTTGAGCGCAGCCAGTGCAAGCAGATTTAATGCTCCTCTCTATTGGCGAGTCAGAGAGAAATTACAGAAATAGCAAAGAGTCTGGAGGGAAAGCCAAACTCTCGCAGCGATTTGCTCTGTGTCGGACGTATGGAATTTGAACCCACAGCTATGCCCATCACTGGGAAGCGGTTTTGGACTGTGATGGATTATGGGATGCATATGGATTCCATCTCATTGTTTTTTGGTGAAGATCACGACACGTCTACAGCTCACGACTTCCTTAGAAATTACCCCAGTGACCCCTATGACTCCTACCACCAAACTGCATCAACAGGACCTCAGAGAAGACGGTCTAATGGATGAACCCAGTCTAAAGGAAACTGTATGTAGAGAACACCTCGTGGTTTTCCTCTGTGCATGGAGACCACTTATAAACTATCACCACAGCAACTGTTCAAACTCCATTTAAAAACTATGTGAACTGGCTTAAAACAAAATGTAAACCAAAATCTTAAACCCACTTTAAACTGTATGGAAGATGAAAACTCAAGTTTAAATCTTATTTCACACCAGTCTCGATCAAGTTTAAACCAGTTGATGGGGGTTTGCTTTAATTCACGAGTGGACTGGTGTCACGCTTGTGATTTCGTTGAACTCCATATATTCACAGGGAGGTAGTTGGCGTCGCTGTCATCACCAAAGAGGCACAAACTGAATATTTTGAACTCTGCAGGACCTTGATGAGACAAAGCCTCACAGTGAGGTGAATGATTCACTGATTTTTATTTTAAACCTGCAGGAAAAGTCACCTGAGCACAACTCAACCTCCGTCACTCTCATACAGTTACACTCATTTCTTGACAGCTCGTCTGGAAGATCTTTTGGCCACAGACCTGCCTGTTTCTGAATGCATTACTGATCATATCCTTGGAGCACTGTTTTCCTGTGGTCTACTGTATATTCAGGTAAAATCAGGTGCAGTGCTTTCATGGTTTATGCAGCCCAGCTGTACAGTTCTAACATGTCATTTACTTTTTTTTTCTTTTCTTAAACTTACCAATTAATAAGCTTAAACGGAGGCTTGAATTTTATGCTAACTCAGGAAACTTGCAAAATGTCACTCAATATTTCCTGCCCATACATAATTTCCCGCTTTAAAGTTGTGGCGGTGTTTGGTTAAGCTCAAATATCTGCGTGGAAAGTGTTTTCACAGAGGTTAATGCTGAAGTCCAGAATATGCCCACACTGTAGTGATATTTGTAATGTTGTTTCAGAACTGGACAGAGACCTCGTTCTCTACAGTCCTGCCTCCATATGCCAATAAACTACACACCATCTGTTAGCTGAATAAGCTGCCACATACAGAGCAGCCATCAACAGATTTAAACCTCCTCAACGTACGTGAAAAAAAAAAAAGTGTATGTCACTAAACATATACAGTATGTGAACAAAAACTGGATAAATCCATCCCAGCTGGAGAAATCCTAACTGTCCATTAGCAGTCATGTAACCATCACTTATTGGAAAATGATCATTTTGGTTAGCTCACAACAAAAATTATGTTTGCTCTTTCCGCTAACATGGAAATGTGGGACTGCTAAATCACTAAAGGGTGTACCACAGAAGAAGAACACTGGCTTGGCTCAGACAGATACTCACTGAGGCTACAGCGAAACCTGAGAAAATAAAACTTTGTTCTGTGTTTGTGCACTAATTGTTTGTCAAAATCCATTTCAGTTTTGCTAAGTATCTGATTAGTTACTTGAGTCTCTCTTTCACTTGCTTGTAGCTCTGTTTTTGGTCTCTACCAACTCCAAAGGAAAAGATCTGGCTCTTTAGCTGCTAAATGCTCCACTATGTTCCCCAGCTGGTCTCTAACTGTGTCAGTCTGCTGTTTGCTGCTGAGCAGGTTTTTATGTTTTCAGAGCTTGTTTCTCTGAAATCAGCTTCCTGCTGCAGCTGAAAACGACGCTAAGCACTCGCATGAGAGCGATGACAGCTCATTTATCAATCATTCAATGAATGAAAAACAACGGTATAAAGACAGTTTTAAAGCAACCACTAAAACTTAAACTATTTAAAAAATACTCTGCTTTCATTAATATGTTGTTTAACATGATTTTGAAAGAAAACTTCCTCACTTCCTGAGAAATTCTGGATCAGGCCTTGTGCCCAGACATCACCACTGCATGCGCTAGGTTGACCAGGGAAAGAGCAGCGACTATCTAGATGGTTAGAGTAAGGAGTTTATTGTAACCGAAATCGTCAATTTATTTACAGTATGATGTTTGTTTAGCTTGTAACTGGCAGTGGCTGACACAGTGTTAGTGGTTGTGCTAATGCTAACTCTTGCTCTCTATACTGACGAGGTTTTGGCTTTATTTTGCCCCGCCCCCTGTCCCCCCAAGTTGACCGGATTGGTTCCTTAGGGGTGTGACATATGACTTCCTTGCTGTCATGGAGTTGACTGCTTATTTCTCTCAATATGTGCCTTGTATTATATAAAAACACCATATGTTAGAAAAGTTAAAAACTTCATTTTCATCAGAGGGGGGTCTTTAAGTCCTCATTTTTTGCAGCAGCACTTTTGATGGTAAACTCGTAACCACACACACAGCTCCAAATAAATGCCAGACAAAGGGCACTCCCGAGGTCGAGGCCTTATTATCCCCTGTGAGAAAGTCATCTGTACAAACAAGCTCCTGACTAACGTAAGAGTGAGGTACCATAAGAGAGCGGGCAGTAGATGGTTTGTTGCAGGAGATGCGTGCTGACAGTTACGCTGTCAAGACCGATACCTCTGATTGTCACCAGATGTTCCTCTCTGCATCCTGCATATCATGTGTATGCACCAGAAATGCAGCGATTACAGCCCGATCCATGTTTCAATAATGGTGTCGGAAATTAAGACACTTCCTGTCTGTGTACAAGGCCAGAGATAAATTCCGTTCAACACTTCTCTCGGAACAAAGAACGATTAGGAAATGCACAAAGTGAATGGAGTGTGATTTTAGAAAAGTGACGTGCAGTTTTTGTGGGCTCTCTGGACTTGACATATGATATAGAAATGGGTTCCAAACCTCAGCAAACTCTGCTTCCTGAAGAAAAATACATAATGTGCCATTCAAACCCCCGTCACCCCTCACCACCACCACCACTTCCCAAATGTCCGCAGATGCACCTACAGGGGGCCTGCAGCTGAGGCTCTGCTTTAGTCATTCCCCAGGTCACTGACACTCAGCAAATTCAATTTATTTTTGTTTATCTACAACTTTTTTCCTCTGGTTTTATTTTCACCCCCACAAAGAGTCTCATTTTCAGGAAACTGCACGAACAGTCAACACAGACCAGATCTTTCTATCAGGGTTTTTATGAGTTTCTAACCTTTTTTTTTTTTTGCACTAGTTTCTGATACTGGAAAGAATGTTTTAACTTCTTCTTCTACAAGTCAGTTTTTGTCCTTAGTGCTCATAAGTGACTAATTTGTGACATCATCTTAGATTAGATTAGTAGGCCTGCAACTAATAATCATTTTCATCTTTTTATTATTTTGTTAACTGAAATGTTTTCTCTGACCAACCTGCCAAAACCTGAAGATTTCCAGTTTACAGCACAGAAAACCCACAAATATTCACACTTTAGAGGCTGGAACCAGTGTATTGTTGGTGTTTTATTTTGCTTAGAAAATGACTGGAGCAATTATCCAAATTGCACTTAATTTCTGTGGAACAACTAATGGTTTATAATAAACTTTCAGCTCTAGATTAGATTTTTTTTTTTAAAGTTTAAAAATCTGTTATGTCATGACAAATATTTCTTGGAGAGATGTTTATCTCTGGCTACAAGATGTGAGGCCTTGGAGGTCGAGTGAAGAGTGTGTGTGGCTTCTGCTTTAAGAGGAGCTAACACCAGCTAACAGCTGTCTGCAGATATCAGCCTGATGTCCTGTCAGCACAAACAGTGCAGATGAATTAGTGTAGCAGATTCTTAGTTTCTGTCCTGTCTGTGCTCAGAGTGATAACTGAAGTGGATGTCTGTACTTAGTTAAAGCATCTGCTACTGACAGTCCGTGTGTAGATGTATGGGATAGCTTTTTTTTTTAATGATGATGACCTTGGTGCATTTTTTTCATTATTCCTGCTCAACTGTTTTACACATGGAGGTCAAAAAAAAGGAAGTTTTCTTGTGCCAAGCCATGTGTTTACAATTTAGCACTTTATAATGTGAATTTATTTTATATTCAAGGAAGGAAACAACAGTGTAGTTCACTTGTTGGATGGAGAAGAAATGAATGTCTCCAGGATAAATTCTGAGTGTGTATTTCATGTTACTGAATTATCAGGAACTGAATTAGATTAAATTGAAATGAACTAATTCTAGATTTTATGACTCCAAATTGAATCAGACTGGAGCCGATATCCCGCTCCAGTTGCCGTGACGATGATTTAGAGGTTACCACGTGACCTACTCTGAACCATCTCAATTGAGGGGCTGCATCCTTCGCAGGCTGCATTTGAAGACCGATAACGTCAAAGCGGCGCGACAAGGCTGTCCAATTTCGAAAGGCTCCTTGAAATGGGGCGGAGAAATGCGTCCTTTGTTTCCAGGGCAACGAAAGATCCAACAGGTGGATCCTTCGATGCCCATACCCTCCCAAGATTCATTGCGCATCAGTGAAGACAATAGGCCCGAGCGCCTCGTTTCAGGTTCAGCGTTCGCGGTCTTTAGAGGCCACACCTTTGTTGAATGGGACAAAAGTTTAAGACCAGTATTCCATACGTTGGTCACATGAAACAACAAAACCGTCTCCTTGACAAGTGAGAAAACTCCATCATGAAGGCCACAAGATGTGACTGAAAGCTCTGGAAAAAAAAAAAGTCCAAAACCCAGAGATTCAATTTACTATAATGATGTGTAACTGAAAGAAGCAGCTAATCTGCACACGTGTGGAGCTGAGAGAAGAGAATATCTGCTATTTCTTTCTTGATAAATAACTTAAAAGATTAATCAGTTATCAAAATTGTTGTGGATTAATCGTGTCAACACTAGTGTCACATAACTAATCCTCTCTCTTGACTCTAACCTCTTAATCTAATTTAGCACAGGGTTGAGTAAAGTGCAGCTAATCTAATTTATTACATTAATTCGGTTACATTTGCTATAATGAAGTTTTATTTTTCAATGTTTGGACTAAAGCACACTACACTCCAAACAATGTATGAAATGTTGAAATGTAATGGAGCTTCAAGATGGGGACAATTATCTTTCACCTCTGGAATGAGGCCTCGCTAATCAACTGTACGGCTATTACCGAAGTGACTTGGGTTTAAAAAATATTCCCTAAGAGTCCCAAAGAGACAGCTGGAAGCTATTGTAAGTGCTTGTGAGGTCACGAAGGAACGACAACCTGTGTGTGCGCGCTGTGTGTAATTGTTTTATTCTGAAACAACCTTGGAGTGAGCACGAGAGCACCTTCGAGATGGACCGGGGGGAGGGAAGGGGGTTAACTGGCAAGTGCAGGAGACCTTGGAGGCAGCACACATGACACCACAGTGATACCGCCCCATGAAGGAAACCATTGACTCTATTGGCACCTTGGAAAAAAACAAGAGTGACCTCGGAGGAGAACGCCTGGTTTTAAGTTGAAACACCCCCTCAATTTCATTTCACACTACATTAGTAATCTAATTACGTGGTGAAATGTTACACCGGCCGGGGTCCTCGGGTGCTGAGACAGAGCCGAAGCCTGTGGAAAGAGACCAGTGAGCTCACAGCGTGGGTCGCTCGACGTCTGTGCTACCGTTGGAGGAACTGGTGAACCCCGGCGCTCTGCCCCGGCCGCCCCTGCCAGCCTCCGCCGTAAGCCGAGACCTCCCTTCATAAACGCCAGCAGCTGAGCCGCAGCCATGAGCTGTCAGGCAGCATTAAGACTGAGCGCTCTGCACTCCGCGCGCATGCAGGTTCCCGGGGAGGCCGCCCGGGCCAACATCACCTCCCAGAGTGGCCAGAAGATCAGGCCCACACACTCGCCCACACATCCACCTCAAAAACAGGCCCCTCCATTCACTCAGCCAGCCTGAGGGAGTGAAATTAGAACGACCCTTCAACCCTGATTTGAACCATAGGAACGCCGTCTGCCCTCAACCCCAGCTGCCCTCCCCTTGAAATTAATTAAGTGTAATTTCAGCAGCATAATGGGATACTATACATTCAACAGGGTGACCGCAATACTGAACCATTTTTTGCCACTTAAGGCAAGTCATCAAATTGTGTTTTGCAAAGCAGAACTCTATTTAACCTCATGAAACCACCGCAGCTCCTTTATAATGTTGTTTACTGCCAGATTATTGGCCGTGTTTTCTCACATGTTTCATAAAATGATTACTTTCAGGGAGGAAAAGCCGCCTTTGTGTTTGCAAACTGTGTGGAATTCAGAAAGTCAGGACATTACCTACCAAGGCGAGCTATTGTCTGAGAGCGAGGTTTGTGTTGGACTCGCTCCACATCACCTCATGTTTGAGATTACGGCACAAGCCACCCAGAAAGCAGTATCCAAAAGGAATTTTTTAATAAATTTGTCCAGCATTATACAGTAGAAACCTTTTTTTTTATTATTATTATTATTCCTTTTCTGTTTGCTGGATATGAAGAGAAAATAAAGTTGCCATCCTACCTGATACTTTACTATGTTAAAGGTATAGACCTCTGATGTGACGCACGGCATCGCTGACAGTTTTAAAACTAATTACCTAAAGATGCTGGGAGTGTTTTGCGGAAAAATGTCGCACAATCTTACCCTCTTGATTGGTTAGGGTTCCATTAAAATATTTCTGCTGATGAAGGTCATGCGATATGATCAAAATCTCCCAAACAGCCACTAAATGGAGCTTGTGAGATTTTCCTCTTCTGCTGTTTCCAAGGTCAAGGATGAACTTTGAACCTAAAGCAGTCACTACGTCTACAAGATTCAATACGTCTATGAAGATCATGTGATATGAATGAAAGCTCCGGTACCGAAGCTAGATGGACCTTGTGTTGAGATTGTTTTTCTAAACTTTGAAAGCATTTCCATAGTGTCTGGATTACAGTTTTAAAATCAATGTAAGTTTACAGTACTACACTGTGGCTTTGAGTGGAGTGAGACCACACCACTGCTCCTCTGTTTCAGGGCAATTACAAATTGTTCTTGCATGTTCTTATTCAGGATTCAATCAAGGATGACCTTAAATGTGAGCTCCAGGCCGGCTAATCTGCCTCTGCTGAATGCATCAATCTTTGTCAGCGCCGGAAAAACCGAGTCTAACTGCTGTTTGCAGGGAGCTCCCTGTCTGAGAGCTTTTACTCGTTAACCTGCTGGACCGAAGCTGCTGCGTCTCTACTGTCTGTTTCTCTTCATTTCCCTCTTTTTTACCCTCATTTACTTTTCTTTTTTTGTTGCAGTTTTTACAGTAGTTTATAGATTGACTTTGGAGCAGGAATAACTAAGATCAACCTGACATACTGGTTTGTGGCTATCCACGTTAATCCCCCATTAAAGGTCCAGTGCTGTGTGATGGTTTAAGTTTAGTTGGAACTTTAGTTGCAACATGACAACCTCAGACTCAGGGAGATGTGTAACCATTCACATTAGTTACAAAAGAAATGGCTGTAAAACTTTGAACACCACATGAAGTATCAGAAGTGCTGCAGATCCCCTCCAGGCCTGTTCACAGATATTTGAAAATAATCATTCGTGTCTGAGATGGTTTTTTTACGTCTCATCATTTCAAAAGTTTAACTACTGGTTACAAGATTTCTCTCCTCTCCTACATCACTGAAAGACCATTCATAATGTGGAGTTTCCGGGTTTCTACAACACACTGGTGTAAGTTGCCTGTTGGACCAGGATCAGCCGCCGAACTAGTTGTGATGTCACAAATCCAGCTTGCAGGTAAAACGCCTTAAACTCAGGAAGCTCAAACAGAGAGAAGGAACAGTGAACAAAACACATTCATGAGTGGAGGAAGACTTAATGATACAACACACATCCCTATCAAGAATTGGAGGCGAAAGCTAAACCCCTGACCTTCCAGTAATGTTAAACTACAGTCATATTTTGACAGGATTTCCTTCTTTGCTGTTTAAGTTTACCGGTTGTATTCCAAAAAAAAAAAAAAAAACAGTGATGGAAGCGAGTGATAAAGTGTCCATAAAGGCCTGAGGTGCAGCAGACCAGCTAAGACAAGTTGTCTGTTATCATGGGGAAAAAGAAAAAACAATGCCCTTTTTTTTTTTTATTTCTGCCTCGCTGCCTTCTGACTTCTCCTTCCCTCTCAGAGGGAATAAAAACATGATTATGATTCAAGTGCAATGTGTGTGGCCTGAGGAGCTCAACTGCTGCATACCTGCAGGCTGCGCGCAGGTACTCTTAAATCTTCTCTCTAACATCGACCTTCTGTCAAAACAACGAGTCACGTGACTCGGTGAAGAGGTTGTGTGAGTTTCTGTGTATGTTTGAAGGAGTCAAGACGGGTTTACGCGCATCTTGCGAGCACATCTGTGATCAAAGTCTTATTTGCACGTTGTCTGGTGCGTGTGTGAGTTTATGGTAGACATATTATTTCTGTGTGTGTGTGTGTGTAAGTAAGATGGGGGAAAATTTTTTAGTATATTTTCCCTTTTTATTGTCACCAAACGTGTTGCATTAACGCTGGCCACAGAATGCTCCTCTTAAAGAACCACATGCACGCCAGACACAGTCGGCAGCCGGAAATGAAGGCTGTGTCACACCACAAAAAAAAAACATTCCAAGTGGGTTCATCCCTTCGTCGCCACGGCTACACTATACACGAACCACGCCAGAGAGCAGATACCCACAGTGGCCGGCGATTCCTTTTAACACGATTCTGCCGGTATCTCGCCGTGGAGGGTTGTAGTTGAGGAAGGTAAATCAGGAAAAAGTCCTAAAGACGTACGGAGGAATCGAACGGCTCACATGGTAATGCTCCCTGTTAGCTGTCAACAAGGTATGAAACTCTACGCCTCATGAACTCGCCGTTCCTCCTGAGAGGTCCATTTGGTGCCTCTGCTACCGTATCCCGTTGCCACCGCTGGGAATTCACCTCCGCATAATTCAGCGGGCCTTTTACCTTGACGCGGTCGGAGAGCTGAGAGGTTCAGAGCGTGTGTTCATGCAGACAGTGAGAATAAGGTTTCCATCAGCTGCGAGCCACCTGTCTGAACGGTGAGATCACAAACGCAGGCTGTGGAAAAAGAGGCCTGTTTGGAGTAAAGCAGTTTGTCAGAATTTATTGGGGTTAGTGAATAACATGTTGCTATTGTCAGGAGGGAATTAAAAAAACGTGCAACACCCAATTGTGGTGAATTCCGTGTTTATTTGGACTGAGAATTGATCCTTTATTTAGGTTTTACGATGCTTAAATTTGAGAAAGAATGACTGCTTGTGCAAGGAAATAGAAATGTCAAACATCTTTGAATCTTGCAGCACTAATCAATATTTTTTTTTTTTATATCAACAACTGATCAAAAGGCTGCGCGTAATTTAAGAGGTGTCACTCCTCGCAGCCCCTCGTGGCTTTTCAGGCTCGTTTGACTCTCGTTTTGCTCTTACGGCACATTTACTGTCTCCGCTCTCTCTTCAGCGTTGTTTCCAGCAGCAGCAGGCAGCGGTTTTCAGCTGGAAGGAAAAAAAAAAAAAGCTCCGATAAACACATGGTACAATATCTGCTCAGCACTAAATGGCAGACAGGCGAAGTTAGCAAAATAGCTGAAGAAAGAAGTCAAACATCCAGCTTCTAAAGAGCCAGGTACATCCCCCTCAGGAGGGGAGTCGACACATACATGAGTCTAAATGAATGGTTATATTGCTGTGTGTCTGCTGTATGTGGTAAATAGGCGCTGGATCGCTAACACATGAGCTAGAACAGTTTTACAAGGTGATAATACATCTGAGGTATGTGTTTTCCACTATAGTGGCTTTTCTGCACCCAAATGGCCTAAACAGATTAATTTATGAGACCCTGTGAAGACTTTGATCACAAGTACTGCAGCGGAGCAGCGTTTTGATGAGTGGGTCCTTGTTTTATATCAAGTGTGGGCAACGTGATACGAATTCAACGCTGTTCGTGGCAACGCACCAGTGAAGGAAGGGGAGGAAGACAAAAATATGTGTCAAAAAATCAGCTTTGCAACTGATGATAAAGGAATTGTTCTCAACATTTTTGTTAGGACGCACACAATGTGCTTTGGCGAGAGTGAATGAACACAAACAACTTTATTTACAACAAAACTTAAATGCGGCTTTAAATAGTCGTATTTGGACAGAAATTTGGAAACGCTGTCACTACTTTTTTTATTTAATATTTTCAATGTGTTTATATGTTGAATTTCTTTGTTGAGCAAGATCGACTTTGTTGACCCTTCGAGGAAGCTACGTGCGGGACGTCCTGCAGCTACTCATAAGTGATTGAGATCAAACTCTGGGCAAAAAGAATAGAGAAGAAAACGAGAAGCAAATAAACAAATGAGCAAACAAGCAGAGTAGGTTGTTAGTATCAGATTGCTTTGGTTGTAGGAAGGCTATCCCGCTAACTTGAATTGTTATTTTATTTTGATGAAATTCAAATGAGCTTTTTTTAATGAACAGTTTACTTAATATTGTCAATAACTTCCACAAAATGTTTTCAGCCTGAGAAGACACGACAGAAAAAGTTTGAGGAACCACTGGGTTCATTTTCTGGTGTTTTTATATGGAATAATTGTTCAAATTTAAAGTAGAAAAACAGATGCACAACATATGTAAGTCATCTCAAAAACCTGAATACTATATCCATATTATACACAACACAACAAGCATGTACACCTTATATAAACAATGACTAGAAACTGCAGCTAAGACAGAAATAATCACAAGAGGAGATCATTTACAAACAGAAGAAGCGCTGAAGAAACCGAGTCTGGCTTTGGATGAATTGTCTTGTGTCTGCAGAGGCAGCTTTATGAATATGAACGCAGTTGAAACCCATGACGATATTTTATAAACATGGTACACTGCTGCTCATTCTGCAGGACGTCTTATCTAAATTCCTCAAAATCCGACTTATTCAGAGGAAACGTCCAAAATCAACAACGCACTCAACTCTACATGCCATCACGTCTACAGCTGCTGCTGTTTCATCAGTAACTGGTCGTCCTTCTTCTAATGTCACAGTTTCGTCGCCTCTCTGCTCCTCCAGCCTCTGAAAAGTAAAAAAAAATTCATGGTCTAAGGTGTCTGTAACTGCAGTCAGTCATACGACAGGGCCGAGGCACAGAGAGGTTTACTTTCATGACAGATTTGTAGAGCCGAAAGCCACAAGTCAGAACTATGAGCCGGAGACCGCTGGACTAAAAAGCAAAAATGGGAAAGGCTTTGTTTTTATTTTCGCTGCTAATCAGTGCAGGGGATAAGCCATATCTTTGAATTCCAAGTGCAACAGGAAGACTTGATTAGGTTTCAAAGGAAGTTAGTGGAAATTTGTGGTCACCAAAACCAACGCGGAGCAGCCGGCTTTGACCATTAAGTGAACCTACTGAGAGCAGTTGAATGAAACCACATCTCGTGCTTCAAAATAGTGACAAGCATTTTATATCTCTGGCTGTGGCTGACTGATATTAATAAGGCAGAGAAGAAAAAGAGGAAAAAATATTCTCCTGCCTTTGTAATGTAAAGGTCCAAAGGCCAGAAGTACAGAATGTTTTCGGGTGGCATGTGGCGTGCTGTTATTCTACACAATTACAGTATGAACCGGCTGAAAACGCACATGCGGGTCCCACCCAATACAAACACTGTCGCACCAGCCAGCCCAGTGAGGAAGCCACATGCCATAGGAAATGGTGCTTCCTATGGCATGTGTATATAAAGCAATGCTTCCTTGTCCTAATTTGCTAATCCAACACTGAGAGAATTCATTGCACAGCATCAGAAAAATAAAGGATAATGAACATTGGGAGAAAATATGTTTTCAGAGATTTGTTATCTAATCCAGGCACAAGGGTGAATTGGCTGTATCCAAACCAGCACAAATATATAGAAGGAAAAGAGGATTTTTGTGGTAAAACTTAAGGTCAATTCCCTCATGTAAAAAAAAAAAAAAAAAAAAAAAATGTAATGTTGTGACCATGCAGATTTTTTCTTTTGGTTGGTCACAGTGGAAACAGTCTTTCACCCTCGTCCCTGTTCAAGTCTCTGCAGGACGAGACTTTAAGCTGCTGGCCTGGTCATCAAGAGCGACTGAGGTTCCGTGACTCGCTCGAAAAGATGACAAGAAGTGCCAGGGATCAAAACACCAACCCTATAATTAATGAACAACCCACGCTGACCCCTCCCCAGGCCGGCCAGCTGCTCCAGTTAACTGGTTAGCCTGCGACAGTATGAGGCCAGATCTCTTGTTCAATCACTTTTGCAGATCCTGCTATGCCTGACTTTTTTTTTTCCCAGACGTCTGTGAGACAGATCAGAGCATGTGAGACAGACAGGACATCATCTGTATATGTATGTTTGTGTGTTTATACAGACAGGTGACAAATTAAAGGAAAAACCAACATAAAGTTTGTTAGTAAGGTTAGTAACCACTAGAACTTGGCATTGAATCTTCAAGTCTCCGGACTCTACTGGAGGGTGAACACCATTCCTCCTGAAGCTATTCCTTCCTTCATCCAGTGACCCCTGGTGCCCTGTGGATGGGGGCGGTAACATCCTGGAAGAGACCACTCCCGTCAGGATAGAAAATGTTTCAGCCCTTTCGTTTGACACTACATTTTCTCAACCGTTGAACTCCCATATTCCTATGCGTAAGCGCACTTACGCCGCGCACTGTATTATGCAGGAGATCAGCTGTTTGAGTCCTAAAGGGCTGATTGACGGCAGAAGCAGTGAAAATATTCAAAATGTAGAATCTTAACTCCTCTTCGGGTGGCTAAAATATATTTTGTCTGCTCACCCTGTCGCTCTGCTTCTGTGCTGGTGCTTCTTCCTGCTCCTCCAAACTGGGAGCGATCTGACCCAAGTCTACTGCAGGTATTACACTGACCATAGATAACTTCAAATGATAATAACCCCACGTCAAATTACCCGAACTATCACTTTAACCACAAACACATCTGCAAAATGAACGAAATGTCATCCAACCATAACCCACAGTGTAAATAATGTTGTAATGACAGGTACCTTACAGTACTAGGGTCACAGTTTATTGTAGAAAAGCCATGATTTTCTGATTGGTCAGTCTAATAATGGGCAGGTGGTCCCAGTGCCCAACCAGATCAAAAACCCAGCCCTCACTGTGGTCGCCAACATGTCAGTCAGAAACATTCAGCAGCAATAACATTAACTTAAAAGTAAAATCCTTCTTTATCTGATGGGCAAATATGAAAATTTGAAAGTCATACTTGATCCCTTTCACCATCAGCTATGCATTACCTCACACATACTGGGAAAGGGGGATTTACCTGCCCTGAGAGGAAATGAATGAGGGTTTCGTGCCCACGGTGGTTAAAAGGAAATGAACTCACAGACAAGCTGCTGACAGCTCTGACAACGAGACACGCTCAACAAGCACAAACACTCTCGCAGGACTTTCATTGCAGTCCGTCTGTCATGGCGTCTTTAATGAAGCTTAATTACAGAGTCCAGAGCTGAAGCTGCAGACGGCGAGGTGGACAACATCCCAGCTCTCGACGCGTCTGCAGCTTGGTTTCCAGAGAGCTCGCTTATCTGGTTCAGCATCGACGTGTCTGGCGTTTGCGTACCTGTACGTGCGGTTGCCAGCCTGTTGAGATGAGAGGAAATGCGTCTCAAGTGCGCTGATGTAAGTGCGGTGGCTGAACATCTTTTCTCGTCAGACTAAACCATTCCTGACTTCTCATTTTTCTCTCCGAAAGACGTGACTCTCAGGCGGGTAATTTCAGACCACTCCTGGCTGGGGTAAAAAAACGCTGATTCACAAAACTTTCTTTCAAAGTCTCCATTGTCGAAACAGAGGAATGGGACTCCGTTTTCCAGCCAGTGCGGGCTGCGTGTAACCCAACATGTCTAAGTCTAATTGCTGAGATTGAAGTACAGTAGATCTTTTGATTCCCTCCATGAGAACGTGGCGTTTCCATGCCTGAATCCACACCCGTGACACGAGCTTTCAGCACAAACATTTATTTCAGATCCCGGCGTTGTTTACAAGCTCCCAGTGACTGATGGGAAGTGAGGAACCATCGGATCACAGGCCTCTCTCATTATGCTGGTTCTGGCGATGTTTTCACATGCAGAACATTTTTAAACTTGCCAAAATGACTTCATAATCATCATTGTGTCATTTTCAAGCCTATCAACATCTCACCAGAACCAATGACTGACGTCAGCTGCTGACCAAAGTCAATATGTTCCAGGTTATGTAATGACACGGACAAAAACAAATTATCCACCGCCATGACTCTGGAACAATCTGACTTTTATTTTCTGGAGTTATGGCACCAAGTGTTTATTTACAGCGAGGGATGAAGCGCAACCAAAACCAACCAAAAAAAAAAAAAAAAAGTAAATCAATCAAAGACCCAGATCAATTCTGATATTGAAGAGAACTGGGTAATCTGTTTTTAATTGATTGATCCATTAATAGCAGGCCTTTAAATGATTGATTAATGTGCTGCTCACAGCTCATAGTGAAATATCTCAACAAACACATGACGGAGTCCCGTGAACATATGCACAGACGTCTGTGGTCCTTAGATGACCGTTGGGAATCCATTGACTTTTCCTCTAGTGACACCAGCACGTCAATTTTAATTTGTCCAATACTGCGAAACTAATGACCTTCCCCTCAGCCTCTGTTGTACTTTATGCTTAGTTCTAATTAGCAAATGTTAGCTCGTTACCAGGGTAAAGTAAAAAGAGCATGTTAGCGTGCTGCCATTTCATACAAAGAGCAGGACTGTCACACTAGAGGCCAGAGTTGGTCTCCACAATCCCATCTGGGGTTTGGTTTAGGCATCAACAGCACTTTGGTTAAGGTTGAGAGAAGACTGTGGGTTTGGTTAAATGTAAATAAACATCCTATCTGAAGATCTTTGTCCGAAGTCACTGTGAACTTTTTCTGTTTTAAACCAGACCACGATCTTTCAATACCCTTAACCAAGTGCTGTGAGAGTCTGAACATAACCATAAAAATAATGTTGTGGCCACAACAAGTGGATATTGTCCTGTAATCGACATTTTGATGGAAAAAAATCTGTTGTTTGTGAACATTCAACTGATATATTCAGTATAAACGTGCTTGCGACTTGACAAATATGTAAAATAACAACATATCATCATTATGCCAAATTAAAATATAATCCAGCAACAATCGTTTCACACAAAATGTATTTGCTCCTGTAGTTTAGTTTTATAGAAACTTTATTTTTAGGAGACGGAGTTTTACCTGAAGACATTATATTTGTTAGGTTACAGATATATATTCTGAGAGATGAGTTTAATCTATACATAGACTGCACCTGTAGTCGATCAGATGAGATGGCTGTGGTGGGGTTAGTGGTTTGATCCCCAACTCAGTTTGTTCCACCGGGATACTTGAAGAGTTTTCTATGATCAATCCGTGTCCACAATCAAACACCATGTCTGATTGAGTAGGACACAGTAGAACCTGCAGAGGATTGAGTCGCAGTCATTTAGCGTATTTATGCACGGACAAGCACTTATACACTAAATACTATACTTACTGTATAATTAGTGACATCATGAACTTTTCCAAAACTGCAAATTTACAGAACGTCACGTCAAGTCAGGTTGTAAAAATACATGATGTGGCTTTGAATGAGAAACCATGAGAACACTGCTGGTGTGGTTTTCACACTTGGTGCTGCCTTCTCAACATTTCCCTCAAATCTTTATACTGAAAACTTCTAACAGCAGCAGATAAGGAGGCTGACAGCAGAAACACAGAAATATAATATATGACATCTATGTCCCTATATCAGGAGTGATGTTGCCATATATGCCAGTTATAAGGGGACATATTATTATCACATATATACATCCTCTGGATATATGAAGATTTATGTCTATATGGGAAATACCAATAGTAAAATTTGTATATATACACATATTGAAAATATCTATATGGTATAACATGTTGCTACTATATTTGTTAACAATATATATTTTTTTATATTTTAATTTTAATGTCTATAATATATGTCTACCATATAAGCATACACACTTACATATATTTCGATATATGAAATTGTTCACATTTTAATAGGTTTCATGTATAATTTTCACATATATGTACATATATATATTTCACATATGGACATTCAATATACATATGTTATATTTGCTTATCGGAACTATCCTGTTAATGATAGTTTTTTGTTGGCTTGGTCTCAGCAGCTAATTAAAGTTGTTTTTCTCTGCTTTTCTAAAACTATCAAATATATTAAAACAAGATTAACTAGGAGCAAATGGCTCCAAATTAGCTCCAGCTTTATGCGCTATGTACATATCTGTGTATAAGCGTGTTAAGTAATTAATTTGCATTATGACGGATGTTACCGGAGAAACTTGTATAAGTGTGAGTCATTTTTAAACATACATGCACTGACTACTGAGAAGTCTGGGTCACTTTGCTGAATAAAACCTGGAAATCTGTCAAATATGGAAGGTGGGCCAGTGGAAAACAACCTGATCTGTGTTTTACTCTGATCTGCTACTCGATGCATTTTAAATGTGATCGGGTAAAGACTTTCAGTTTTCCAGCCGACACTGAAAACTGATCCTCACTCTCCGCTGCGTCCTCGTTCCTCATGTTACCAGGATCTGGTTGTGAGCCTGCCACGACTCTGGTCGTGATGGGAAAACCAAGTATTTCAAAGGGAGTTTCAGGAGTTTACAGCCCTGATGCCATTGTTAGTTTCTACGGAGCGCAAGTTGTTGTCCTTGGCTCGGTCAGAGTAAATATTTCTATTCCTCTGTTGTGTTAGAAAATGATGTGTATTCAAACCCTGAGATGGTCTTCAACCCAGACTAAATACAGTCTTTCTCCTTGTTTTTTTTTTTTTTCTTTACAGTAAGTCATTCCTGTTGGTTTTGTTCCTTCTTTGTGAGTGAGGGTGAAATGTAATGTGTTTACGTCACTTTTTTTCTTTTCTTTTTTCTTCTCTTGGCTCCCCATCTCTGATTTGCCGCCACCGTGAAATTGCTTGGCTGTAAACAGCATCCTTCTGAATCTCTGTTACATATGTGCAGAGCCTCGGTCTCGTGGTGCTTCAGAGCTCCATGAGAAAACGCCACCGCACCTATTAGATCAAACACGAGTGCAGCAATTTAATCTTTCCTAACTACCTTTTTTTAACCATTAACTACTTCACACGAGCTTTGTTGTTCAGTCGCTGTGGGCCGCTTTACAGTTCAGTTCATGACATGAGAAAAAGTGTTTTCTCCACATCATTAGCAGCTGATTTAGACCGAGGTTTTATCTATTGAGAGTCAGTGGTGCGCTCCTGATAAAACGTGCTTCCTTTTAAGTGTGATTCTTGGAGAGACAGAGAGGGTGGTCTGCAGTGGCAGCAAGGCCAAAGTGATTTGTGGCCTGACCGGAGAGACACAGAAATCTGAGGGGATTGGAAAACATCTAAAAATTCTAGTCTGTTTTTCTCCTTCACAATATGCTTGTCACACAGCGGGGAGGAGTGTGCAAGTCAAGCGAAAAATGGTTAAGGATTCTTTGCTCAAGCCAAGAGGGTTTGATAGCCGCAAAAATGCTAACATGACAATTGCTGGATAACTCAATTAGCCATAAAAACAGTTAGGGTGAAGCTGGTGGCGGATAACAGCAGAGCAGCAGTGAACATGTTGATATGTTCGTGCAAGGCTCATTAAATCGCCTCAAGGTTAGTGTAATATAATTGCAGCGTTGATCTGTTTTCCATCAGTTTCAGTCGACTAGAAGCTTCGGCGAGACGCACAATCAGAGCGAGGACGTCATTTCGGACGACAGCATCTGGGCCCGCGACAGAAGTCGTAACGCAGCCGTGAGGAGGCGTCCTCGCTCAGATCTTTACAGCCCGCTCCGAGGACATGCGATGCTCTGGAATCGTAAACACTTATATAGACCGCCAGGAACTGAAATCTGCAGTCAATCAGACTCCCTGCTGCCAAAAAACCAGAGTCACATCCTCGACTTCCTCCAGAAAGGACGGACTTTAAGGGCTTTTCACTTCCTCTCAGACTTTTTTTTATTTTATTTTTTTTTTATTTTGCCCTGGCCAGGCGAGACGGTGTCAGATCCTGTCCACAGCTGTGTGTCCTCAGCCTCTGGTTTAGCTCGTACCTCATATAATTTAGTAACCACTGAGGCTGCCTCTGGCTTCTGACATTTGAGGCTTGCAGGGCCACGACCACCAGAATAATCACTTACTCTGCCCTAAAGACTGCATTCATTGTCTGGAAGAGTGATCGCGCGACAAGTCTTTGGGTAATAATGGCAAACATATCATAAGTTTTTACGAATCTATGGCGCCATGGTGTTTTGACATCATCTTTTACCAAATTCTGTCTTTAAAGCAGCCAAACGCAGAGCACAAACAAAACCTCTTTTGTAGCGGGACCAGAACTTCAGCATCCATAATTCATATTTTTGTGTTGCAGTGTGTTTTAAACAAAAGGGGATTATTTTAGGTAAGGCAGAGAGTTGTTTTCAAACATTCGAGGGGTCGGCTGCCTGCTACCACTCAGCCCCTTGTCTCTCAGTGATTTGGCACCAGATCAGCCGTCTGTTCCTGCAGCGGCTCCCTCGGCTCAGCTGCATCGCGGCTCAAACCCAATCTGCTCTGGAGGTTGTGGCCTCGCTGGAATGCATCCACAAACACACAACCTCGACCACTCTCTCTCACTCTCTCAGTCTCGCTGTCATACGCATCCACTGATTTTTTTTTCCTGACTTAAAACTCCCTCTCTCTCTCTCTCTCTCTCTCACTCTCGCTATCTCTCTCTCTTGGACATGAACATACCCTCCCCTCCCTGTTTGGCTTCCTCCTTGCCAGGAGATGGGAACTCACTTACTGTAGGCTCTGTTCACACTGCGGCTGAAAACTGATAAACATTTCAAATAGATCTGATGTTTCTGTTGAGTTTTAACATATTTGTAAGACTCACTATTTTTTCATTTAAACATTTTTTACCCCCCTTTTTGAAATAAGGCAAAGCAGGAGTATGTGGATAACACCTCTGAACAACAAGGCAATTCAAATAAGGCATTAAAACAAGATATAAAATAAACATATATAATAGGAATTACATGTGCAATATAAAATAGAACATAAAAATAGAATAAGACATGATTAAACAGGAAAACATAAAATTATAGTGCAGCTGCTGTAGTGCAAGATATAAATCCATAGCCCTAAATTTAATTTAATAAAAAGCATTGGCAAACAGTCTTTTGTCCTGATTTAAAAGAACTGAGAGTTGGAGCAGACCTCCACTTCTCTGGGAGTTTGTTCCACATACGTGGAGCATAAAATCTGAATGGTGCTTCTGTTGCGCTGTGACGCTGGGGACAGTGAACAGGCCTGTCCCAGATGATCTAAGAGGTCTGGACGGTTCAACAGCAGATGAGATTAAACTTGCTTTTAGTTTAAATTGATTTATTTCATCCTGACATCCAAACGTTGAGCTTTTCCGTGGCTGGAAGACACAGTCAGATGCAGTTTACAGTATTTGTGGGCCCTTCTGTGATGAAGGTCCTCACAGTAATGATTATGTACCTTTTAAAGTAAAAAAACAAAAAACAGTAAATGAACAAAACTACAGCGTGATTGGGAAGCAATAGCATTGCTTCAGATTTTTCACTCTATATATTTTTTCTTTATCATATTTTAACATATACAAAGTAAAATAATGATCCTTGTGATGTCATTCAAACGTGATCAGTTTTTTAGTGTAGATTGAAAGATAACACGCTCATGTCTGTGTGTGAAGTAGTTGAACTGGATATGTTATCAGGATAATGGCATTTCTAGCTATTATTAAAAATTAAAATACATCCTCGTTATCTTGATTGTGCCCACATTGTGGTCAGATCACAATATGCTAATTGTTTATTGCTACTACCTGGTGGATCTGCTTGAGTGAGCAGGAAGAGGTGAAGCTAGGTGACATTTCAACTGGCAGATTATTTTTTATACAGGTTGCATTTAAACCCAGCTGAGATCCGATCATGAGCAAGACCACCCCCAAATGTGGTCTGCTTGATCCCGATCACACTGTGATCCCGATGTGTTCTGCATGCATTTACATCTGGCAGTAAAATGGGTTTTCCAGATACAGCCTGCTTTTTAATTCCAGTGAATGGTGAATAAGGCTCCAGGAAGTCCAGTTACAAAGTGTAACTCCCCCTAAAACCACAAATTGAATAAGCCTGTGTAACAGAAAACAACAGTGTCCCAACAATGGAAAGAAAAGCAGTGCCTAACTTTACAAGTCAATTCAGTCAGAACTAAAAGATCCATTCAAACCAAACTGCCTCATGATTCTTTAACTGATTGGTATCCAATAACTTTAAGGCCAAGTGTAAACGCAGCCAGGAAACATTAGTGCTGATGATTCAGATCTCATGTCTCAAAGTGCTTCGGGGGTGGGGGGTGTGGGTGTCTAAGAGGAACTGAGGGTACAAATTGATCAAGTGTAAATTAATGCGTCGACAAGATCCACTTAAGTCATCTCCGTGCTCCGACCAAAACATTACGTCGCCGAACCACACCGGCCACAATCGCTGAACAATGTAACCGCGCATTCTGTAACAGCATTCAGAACAAGTAGAAAAACAAAACTTTGAGAACTTGACATCACTGTCGGTTAATACTGGTCCAGAATAGATTAAAAATAATCACCCACAGCAAATATCGGATTCAGAGTTGAGCATAATGGCCCAACAATGTGGATTTAGCCCCAGTCTTTAGTTCTGGGAAGAAGAGCAGCAACCAGATGCTCCCATCTCCTCCTCCTCCTCCTCCTCCTACAACCTCAAACTCGACCTTTTGTGCGTACTAATTTATCTGCCATTTAAATGGGTTTCAGTGCAGCACGGCAGTGGCCTCTGCATTCTGGTTTATATACAGCCATTCTGGGTGTATCACAAACCCCCCCCCCACATCATCTCTCCCCCGTGTTCGTCTGGAGGACGTCTACTGCGAGAGGTCACTCGTGTACATGATCATTTTTCAGTCCGGATGAGGTGAAAACAGATGGTTACCCCTCACAGTGAATCCAGGCTGTAAAGCTGCAGCGTTGCATCATGACTAAGCAGCCTGAAGCCAAGAGTTTGTTGAAGGCAGAGAGGCATCGGGGGGGGGGGGGGGGTTTAGCCCCCCCACAGCGCCTCTCCTAATTATGAAGTTAAATGTCAGACATTACTGAGGGAATTTTAATGAAAGAGTTCATTTCCAAAATACTGTCCATCTATTTTGGAAACACGTGGAGTCACTCGTAATTCATCTTTCAAGATCTTTGAAATTCAGTGTTCCTGTTTTGTCAAGCGGGGGCTTAGGTTGCCTATTATCCTTTTATAAAGTGCCACAATGTTTTGATTTTGCACTCTTAATCATTTTGTAATATGCCACCGTGTTTCAAACACAGGATATCTCTCCTCGGTAGAGACTGGGAACTTGTTGCTGTTGGCATTGATGATGAGTTGAAAACCAAAGATGGCCCTCTGTAGGTTAATCTCCCAGGTGTTTGGGTCTGTTTGAGAAGAAGTAATCATTTGTCAGGGTATGTGTCTTGTATATCCACTTTGGAAGGTTGATTTTGATGATTTTAAAGCTGGTTTCTGTGTCTATTTAGTCATGGTTGCTGTCACTGCTCATGTCTTACCCCCCACAAAGGTGGAATTTGTGAATCACTTTGCTGATGCTTTTCATCCAACACAATCAGTTTAAAATTCCAAAGTTTTTCCAATAATTTGGTTTATGACCAAACACCAAGAAAAGAGAGTGCTATTTAGAAAGCATGCTATTGTGCTAATCTGGGATGATGAGCATGGTAAGCATTACACCTGTAAAGCATCAACATGTTAGCATTGTCAGCATGTTAGCAAGCTGACGTTAGCATTTATTGTGAGTCAAAGCTCTGCTGTGGTTAGATACAGCATCATGAGCCACTAGCATGGCTGCAGACTCTGAGTCGTTTTAACCAACCACATAACTACAAAAACCAGTGAGCAACTGCATCATTCTTCATGAGTCATTAAATTTACAGAGCTGCTTCTAAAAGCCCTTCAGTTTGGCCTTGGCTTCCTTCTAATTTTTGTGTTTTGCAGAACCAAACTTGGTCTATAAAAGCTCTGTTTCTACGGTTATTAGTTCAGCAGATATCTCTCTGCAATGTGGGTGTATTATGACTGTTTCTGTGGCTTTCAGTCACACAAGTGTACCGCACATTAATGCACGAGCACATGTATGTGCTTGACCACCACAGGCATTTTTTATCAGGATGGGAGACGGTTATTTCAGTGCTGAGCCCACCTTTCCCCACCATGGATGCCATGAAAGCAGCATTTTCAGTGCTGGGTATCTTACAAACAAAGGAGTTAAAGTCCTAGAGCTCTTACGAAAAAAACGAATGTCTCTTCAGTATAAGAGCTAACTGTTAGCATGGGACGCTCGTTGGCTAGCAACAGCCTTGACAATGACACATTTATTGACTGACACACATAGAGACCAATCAGTGTTGAATTCAGGTACATGGTAGAGTTTTATAGATTATTTGTTAGGACTCTGGACAGCAAATACTAGTACATATGTCAGGTTGCCCAACTAAAGTAAAAGTGTTTATAACTGGTAAATGAGCGGCCTTGGAGCTTGAAGTCAGTGCAAAACATCAGATCCTCCTTCAGGATACATCCTACTGCCTCTCTAATCTCACTGCAAAGAGCTCTCTTTGTAATCTTGAAATGATGAATTGTACAAACAGAGATAACAGCGCACACTTTCGGACAGTCGCTGCTAGAAGACATTCGTGTTGTTGCGCTCCGTGCTAAATACAAAAAATGACAGTTGTGAAAGGAACGAAGAAAATGGCGCTTTCGAGAGTTGAAATCCTGCTAACTTTCTAACCTCAGCACAGATGGTCAATCTCTGTGTGAAGCGCTCGTTCTTGTCAGGTTTATGATTTCGGAAAGTTACAGGTATTGGCGTACAAATCCAACTCCTAATCTGATGTTGGAAAGGTGAGAGAGTCGGGGGGTTTTAGGCAGCGTCCAAGAGCGGACAGGCACTTCATACTGATCCATAAAGATTTTAATCGAGGAGTAAAATACTGTATCATGGCCCGGCTGACAGGTCAGTGATGGCTTTTTCAGTCACTAGTGAAGGAATGTCCGCTACAAAAAGCCACTGATTCACTCAGTGAAGCTGATTCAGTACTCTCAGTTCAGCCTGAGGACTTGTTAAAAATTTTCTCATTCATGCACTGAACAATTCAACAAGCCAGTTCTTCTGCTTTTTACAAAAAAAAGTTGGAATCATAAAATGCATTACTTCCTGTGAGCCAGAAGATTTTTCTCATGAAACACCAACTTTAAAAGCTTTCCTAAAGTTGGATCAAAGATGAGAAGATTGGATCACTGTTGTGTTAAAGCAATCACCAAAAAAGAATTTGGCAAAAATTTAAATTTATTTATATGAAAATGTCAAAAACTTTCACTTGAAAACATAAAATTTTAGCTTTGACTATCAAAGCTTTGGCCACGCTACATCGCTCAACATTAAGAGTGAGGTTGTGTCAGAACTAGCATGTGGCAGCATCTCTGTTCTTGCTGTGTTCGGGGGGGAAATGTCAGAACATTAAAACCCTCACGGCGAAAATGCACGAGTCCAACATGTCTGCAGGCAGAGCAACGCCATCCAAGAGCAGCGATGCGCGACTCGGCACGAGGATGATTAAACAAAGTGCAGCGGTCGAGGAGGAGCGACAGGAGGCTCAGTGATGAAAGCCAGACAGTGAAACGGTTCCTGAATGGTTTTGTGAGGTGAAGCAGACCCAGTGACGAAAACATATTACATGATTACACTGAAGTGAAGAAAGAGAAAGGGGAAGTTTTACAGCTCAAACTGAACTGACTTCACTTTTCGCATGCAACGATGCCTGAAACCAAAATGTTACAGATATAATGAGGAATTTAATCTGTTTTCCCAAGTTTGAATATATATTTCTTTTTTTTTAGCAATGTAACTGATGGATGGAAAATAAGATTTTTAGATTTTCTTTGTGTCAACAGAGCACACTATAAATTTTAGTGTTAAAAGTTTCATCCTGTAAATCACTTTGTAACAATGGCCACATGCGGTGACAGCGTTTCCTCTGAAGACACCGAACCACAATTACAGCTTAAAAAAAGTAGCAGTAAAGTGATCAAGTCAGACAGTAAAAAGTGGTCTGGATTCAATTTTCTGATACTGTGGGCCCTGATGCAGTGATGTAATTTCACTGAGGAGCATGTAGCACATGTCATAACTGTGTGATGAAGAATGAAGTCCCCTGGAGGATTGTTTGATGACATTTTCTTACAGCGGCACTTGGCAGTTTCACTGCACCTGAAAACCAGTAAATTTTACTTTGTTTGACACAGAACTGATGTTTTCAATACAGTAAGAATCACTGATTTATTTCCAGCAAAAAAGCAATAAAATGCTTTTTAAGAAGAAGCAGATCACTAAACTGATTTTAATTAAACAGATTTTTTATGCTCACGCACCCAAGAGTTGTTTTGTTTCCTGCAAAAAACATACGGTTAACTTTAATTATAAACAAATTCCTCATGTCATGTTGTAATAGAGGGTTGAGTTCACCGCAGCAAGTTAAGAAAATGATAGAGTCTTTGCACTGCATACTGTATTGTAAAAAATTGTCAAACTTTTGGTTAAATTCAAAATCAACATAAATCAGTATCTGGATATTTCTTAAATAAAAGCTCTGGAAATAGATTTTTTTTTCTATGTGAATCAAAATCGTAAGTCGAGATCAAACATGTATCATGCCAAAGAATTATCAGAGCTGAAAGTACTAGTATTGTTATGGAGACGTGTACACCGTTTATGACTCAGTATTTTATTCACTGAGGAGAAGGTAAACAAATCACCACTTTTCTTAAAGCTGCACTTGGTAATTCCACTGCACCTTCTCATCCATCTTTTTCCTGAGCGGTGGAGTTGATGGTGCGGTGCAGCCGTTACTGTGAGTTCATGGCCTGTCGGCTGTGGCTGTTACCTGTTGCTCTGTGGCAGTTTCGAATGGCACAGTCAGGGTTTAAATACCTAGTGAACTGCAGTATATGCTGCATTGCACTCATTTTTTAATTTTTTATTTCATTCTTATTTCTTTATTTTGCTTTTCTGTCACCGGCACTAAAACAAATTTTGTTGTATTTGGTGAAATAAAGTCAGATTCAGATTCTGATTCTGACCAACAGAAAGCTGCTGTAAAATGTTGATGCAGTTGCACATTTTCACGCCGTCTTTCTGCAGATGGAGTTTTTGCTAACTGCTGTTTTGTACTTTACTGATTTGTCACTTTCTACTTTAAGTAATCTGTGTTTATACCCAACGTCGAATATAGTTTGAGCAATATAGTCCATCTTTTGTGTCTCATTTTATGATTGTAACCTCGCTGCAATATACTGTCAAATTACACAGATGTACTTTTTAGTAAGTTTTCAGCACCGTGGTTTTATAGCAGGAGTCAGGGCCAGATCGGGGCCTTTTTGACATGATCTGGGCTACAGATTCAGGCTGACACTAAATCAACTCTGTTTGAAAGAGAAGAGAGAAATCACAGTAAGTGTTCAAGGTATCACTTTGCCCCCTGAGCCTCTGGCATCATTACATTACAGCAGTGTTCAGAGCAAAGTGACACAGATTGTTGTGATCAATCCCTCACCTCACAGTGTGCTGCCTGCTGGACAGGAATCAATGAACGTGGGAGCCCCAGAACTCAAACTGTTCATAGTGAAGGTAAATCATCAGTAAAGTCATCCATGCGTGTGGTTCTATTTCAGATCTCCTAACAGCCTGTATGACTATATATAGCAAAAAAAAAACATAAATGTCCTTGCTGAGATTGGAACCAGAGAGTCTCGTTTCCAAAAGGCCGTGTTGATGTCATGCAGCATCGGCGCCAACTCCATCCAACCCCATCATTGGTGAGAATATAGGAACAGTGGACTCAGAAGTTTAGAAGTGATGCTTTTCAGTTTTTGGAAACATTAAGAGGTGACTCATTTTTTCACACCTAAACACTACAAGTAGCCAACGCTTGAAGCTATTTTTGCCTTTAATCAAACATATTTGAAGTGTTACTTTGTCTGACAATTACATTTTCCAGTTGGGCTTGATGATTGTTTCCTGAGGGGTGAACACGGTGATGGAGGGAATCAATGGTTTTCCAGCACTTAGGCCTAATTAATTAACTGTAAATGGGCTAATTGTGATACTAACTCTAACAATCATTAAAATTAAATCAATATCTTACTATCCATTGGAAACGAAAGCAAGCACAGAAACAACTGTCATGGAGGCACTACATTTTCTAATTTTTACTCCGCTGACCTGCAGCTGTAGCGTAATACAGTAGAGCAGGTGCACCTGTGCTCAGTGGTTGAAAAATGTAGCGCCTAAGGAAAGTGCTGTTTTCACAGGAAGATCAACCGCTGAAAATATTCCACATGAAGCGTATATTTAAACGGATATTGGATTGTTTCGGTGGCCGTTTTTAAGTTTCTAAAACATGTTTTTTCTCGTGGCCACAGCAACACGCCGCTGTGCCGGGTGCTGCCGGTCGGCTTTCCCATCGTGGTGCATGCTGAACAGAATCTACTGTCCCCTTTAACGCTGAGTGTTGCCATGGTAACTGTTTGTGGAAAAGCAGACCTTCACAAGGAAGATACTCAGTTTTCAGCCGTGGACGACTGTAGGTCCTAATCTGCCCCCATGGAGAAAGTTTTTAATCCTCCGGTTACACACAAAATACACAAGTGAAGCATGTGAACAGTAACACTGGCATTGCAGTCGGTTTCTACTGATTTACTCAGCACCTGCAGGCAAATCCACTGATTGTGGCACTTCCATTGAACTGAAGTGATTTCACCACAAACATTCACCATTTTAAATGCTAGTCTGACCGGGCCTTAAACCCACTTACTCATGAACTTTTAAGAGGTTTATGTGCCCCCCCCCACGTTGCAGTTCACGACCATTAACATTTGAAACAGAGCTATTCTCCACCTTAATGATTTTGGAAGGCCGCTTCTTTTAAACACACATTTATCTCCACTTAGGCCGCTCCATGACAAAATACAGTAGTGTTAGCATTGAAATGGATTAAACTAAGTCCTGCTGCAGTGTAGGGGGGATCGAGGGGAGAACCTGCAGAAACAGAACATGTGTTTGGCTCACACAGATGAGGTCAGCGTGCAGCAGACTCAGTAGACCCCTCCGGCGTGGAGCTGAAACAGAGAGAGCTCTCTGGTCAGGAGCTAGCTGAGAGCAATAAATTGAACAAAAACGGAACCAACTCAAAGGGGAAACTATTCATCCCAGCCCTATAACTCTTCCTGCTCCTTTCCCCCCTATTATATTTTATGTCTGAGCTTTTTCGCGCTGATTGCATTAGCAGGCCCCAAAGAGGCCTTGGAAGAACAAAGCCGTCATAGCTGGAAGCAGACCCAGCTCAAAGGAGGAGGAGCCTGGGGGTCTGCACAGCAAAACACAGGCCACATAATGAGAAAAGGCTTCGGTGTCATCCTGTAAATTACCTCTCACCACACATCTGAAGTGATGGATTTCAGTATGGCTTTTTTTTTAATCTCTGGTAGTTGTCTTTGTCTGTTTTGTTTATGTCTTACCATGTTTTTGATCAGTTTCACTGTTATGTACTATTTTATGACAGTTCAGTTTTAATGTCTGTAAATCTCTGTGTAACTTTCCTTTCTGCGTTATCACCACAGTTTTCCCTCTTATTTCATTGTTGGAATTTGTGTCTTCAGCAGCAGCGCAAACAGAGGATTGAGTTTTAGAAGCAATAGTAGTCTGAATAATAGCAATAGTTTTGTCAGTGGAACTTGTAGTACCTTAAGTAGTAGTAAATGCAGTATTATCAGTAGTATCAGTAGTATGGGTATAAAAGGTAGTAGTAGGCTAGTAGTAGGAAAGTCGGTTGTCGTAATGGCTGTATTAGAGGCAGTAATCGTAGTAGTAGTAGTACTTCAGTAATAATTACTGTAGCAGCGTCTGTAGTAGTAATAGTAGTAGTAGCAACAGCAGCTATAGTACTAATAGTAGTCGTCATAGTTGTGGTAACGGCTATATTAGCAGTAATAGTAACGTAGCACTCTTCTTGATAAAAGTAGTAAAGGCTGTTTATAATAGTGATGGTGGCAGTAGTAATGGCTGTAGTAGTAATGATAGTAGTATTAATGGCAGCAGTAGCAGTTGTACTCGTAGTAATTTTAATTACACTAGTAGTAGTATAATGGCGCAGGTGTCAGTACTAGTAGTATCATTAGTTATATTGGTAGGAGCCATATTAGTGTTGGTCTAATCAATGTTTTGCCTAATTTAAATGTTTTTCTTTTTTCTTCTTCATCTAATTATTTTATTTTATTATTATTTATTTATTTCTCCTCATGCTCAGATTTATTGTTTGATTATACGTAATTATACAATCGTACCGATTGTGGTTATCGATGCAAGTAGATGCTTCATAATACAATTTCTTTTTTTTTTTTTTACCATATTAGTGGCAGTAATAGTACCAGTAGTGGTAGTAGCCATTGAAAGTTAAAGACCCCCTCCAATGAAAACAGGGTGGAGATAGAGGTGGAGCGAATTTGCCTATCCACAAATATTAAATGAGGCAAAGGTGTAGAGTTACATGCAACCCAATTTAAAGCCCTGAACGTTTTTTTCCATGGGGAAAAAAAGTTTTAAATAAGTAAGTTTTTAGATGAACAGAGATGAGTTCTTAGGGGTTCAATCAGTGCCAAGATAGGAACTTTAAATAAAAGTAATCTAGTACGTAGTAGCAGTTGTAATGGCAAAGAGGCAGTAATAGTAGTCTTAGCAGTAATACGACACAGTTCAGGAATGGGACAGACCATAGCTGAGACACTGCGCTGAGGTCTGAGCCTGGTTCATCATGTGTGCAGAGAGTCTGCTTCATTAAATGGTTTGTAGCTCAGACAGGCAGCAGCACAGAAACTGTTTGTATTCACCTAAACTGCAGCAGTAGCTTGTGACCGGATGGCACTCGGGAGATTAGAGCTTCAAAGTGCTGTGGGATTTAAAAAAAAAAAAAAAAAAAAAAAAAGTGAGGTCATGGCTTCTGGTGAATGCCGCTTTAGAGAAGCACAGGTCTGCTCCTGTCCCTTTATGGGCTCAGTCTTGTTTACTTCTCTTTGTCGTGACTGTGCTGCATGTGATTCATTAAACCTCAGCGTTCCTCTGCATCCCTCAGTGTCGTCATTATGTTGCAGAGTTCACGGACGTTATCGGCATGCTTTGCTATGAATGAATCATGGAAATTGCTGTAATTATCTCCCAACCAGACCCTCTTCATGTTTACAACCTTTAAGACCATGTTTTTCTTCATTGCATTCATCCAAAGGAGAGGGAGAGGAAATATCAATATGGCTTACATCAAGTCAGAGAATAAATTATTCTTAATTGCTTACAGAGAGCAGTAAGGCTTGGGGGGTATTGTGGGGAGTCAGCGGGGGCTGCAAACCGATGGTGGCTCTAACAGCGTACAGTAGGTCATGTATTACGTAAAGGTTTAAAGTATTCAGTTTATTCTATACCTTGCAGAGAACATGACTATGCACCTAGTATCCACTTTATTAGGTACACCTGTACAATCTAATGCAATACACCTGCTCTGCCATAAAGTCTCGATTTGACAGTTTCTTCCGCTGGCCCCAAGTGCTCAAAATCAATCAATTATTGCAGGTTTAAGTTGAACATGTAAGGCTGGGAAATGATTTGAATACCTGTTCAGTAAATTAACTCAGCGGTGGGTACAGATGTTAAATAAAGTTAAATACACAGTAAATCATAAAAACAGAACACAAGCAATTTGTTCCAACTCCCGAAAGCCATAATCCATAAGTTTCTGTTTATTGAATGGTACAAAGAATAAATAAGAGGTTTGCTGCAAGGACAGAGAGTCTTGTGCAGAAGTGCATTTCAAAATTGTTTTTTTCGTTTATCATTACTGAGGCAAATGTGCCCATTCAGTCTTGATATGGATTTCTGCTGATATCCATTTCTCTACTCGAGTGATATGTTGGTACTTTTTAGCAAATCTCTTTTGTTTTGCTTGAGAAATTAGTTCAATAGTAATAATTACAATATATAATAATTATGTTGTAACTTGAGCCAAAATACAGCACATTTCATTATTGTTTCCATTGCTATGGGGCTGTGGTGCAAAGTGCAAAACTAAAGAAAACTAGGATTAAGTACAGATCTGAAAGTGCACTTTAAATACCAGGGAAAAAAATGTTTGGAACAAAAATGTCCAGTAAAAACAGCATCTGTTCCCTTCCCGAAGGACAGCCATTTGAGAAAATTTAAGCCACACTTAAATTGAACAATTGGATTGTATTTCTGCCAGAGGAGAAAATTTCACTGTCTGCTTCAACTCAGGGACAGAGATAGTGATTTTTCAATACTGAGTGTCTAAACGAGAAAATAAGGTAATATTCCCAAAGCCAAATGCTTCTTTTTTTTTTTTTTATCTTTTTAAAAAGATAAAAACGTAATCTTTGGCAAACCAAAAAGATCAGTGATTTATTCACACAGCAGTGGTTTTGTTTATTTATTGTCATCTCTCAGTAACAAACCATAAACATGACGTATTTCTAATAAGACCACAAGGAACCATATTCTACCAAACCGCAAGATGAAATCTATAATTTGACTTTCGTGTTGATGTGTTCAGATATTTGGATGCGGAATACTGAGCTTTCCATCCAGAAGGTAACTCGAGCCATTCTCCTGAAAAATGAGTTCCCTCCCATGGAGAGCCGAACACCTCCACCGCTGTGAAGCACCAGAGGTGTGGGGCCTTAATTGAATTTTCATTGCCCACTTGCCTTGTAATGGCAAGGTTTCCTTTTTGGAATCAAAACTTGCCAGTGCTGCAAAACATGGAGCTCTGAGCCCATGAAGTCTGGTGCAGCTCCAGGCCTTATGTTTATGTACTTGGAGGCCTTTGGCCCCCGTTAAGCTGAACCCATTCTACCTGCAACTGGGAAACCATGTCGGGGCGAATCTCACAATTTGTTTTTCCACTTCTCTGAGCATATACAGTTGCATTTTATCCGCTGTGACTTGCTCCACACCTGTGAATGCCAGAATCCGAAACGTAGATATGATGTGAATATAAAGCAATAGTCCAAGGGTGTCTGTATACATTTTAGCTCATTTTAAAGCTGTGGTCTGAATCGCATTCATACTGGGCTGCCTCAGGAATGTCCTCCAGTGTTGATGTTATTTTCTTTCTCAGTTCGCTCAGTCCCAAACTCCAATTAAATAAGCTTTCCTTTGACTGACATCTTCTCTGGCACTGTCTTGACACAGTAACTTTCGCACATCTGTTGCTTTAATAAGATTTAGAAAAAGGCTAAGAGCATTATTTTGAAATGTATAATTTGATCCAGATCCGATATGAACTGAAAACTGGCGATTGGGGATTTTAAGGTTTTCTCTATGTATAGCAAAGCTAAATTCTTTTGCTACTGCGAGTATCAAATTAACAAGTTGAAAATGTTCATCAGGTGGAGAAAACAACAAAGTCCCATAGTGCCATTAGAAGTCGCTTCTACATGTGACTTTTACAAGGTCACTTCACAGTGGCGCTCCCAGCCAGTCCACACAATCACGAGATGTTGTAGGTGGCTGGATCCATGATGATCTCATGTTTTAGCTCCCTCCCAAGTAACAGCGTAATTGTAGCAATGAATGTGGCAGCTGAGGGACTCAGCCTGTACTGGAGAGCAGGCTCTTTGAATTACTGAATCAGGGATGATATGTCCTGGCTGTGGACTCCACTGTAAATAAATGCCAGAGCACACCCTGCTGACTCTGGCTGAATGTGTGATTAGCTCTGGCGGCTAAATAAAAGGCACATTGGCTTGCAGAAGTGCCGGAAAGCTACTTTTTTCCAAGGACAGCATATCCCCATGCCTCACATGTGGATCTGAGACGTTTAATGCTCATGAGCTGATTTGTACTACTGTTTCTTTTGCATACAGTGTTTTGGATGAGTGATGATCCGTCTCCTGTCTGCAGATGAAAAAGCGATGTGGAGTTTGAGAAATGGGAAAATCCAGAGGGTGGTGGTGAAAAGTCTACTGATGATCAGCAAAATGAAAACGTACACTAATGTTTTTAGTTAAAGCATTTATTTGTGTAGGTTTATGAATGACTTAAGTTCCTTATTAGCTTATGGTGGATAGTTTGATGGATGGATGGATCATTCATCTGCATCGAGAATTGAGCCTTTGGTGTGACAATGACCTTATGAAACATATACAGGGTTTCTACAAGGTTCACCAAGTTAATTTAAGACTTTTTAATACCTTTTTATACCACACAGATTGCAATTTAATACTCATTTCATAATCATACTGGCCAAAGTATAAAACTAATGAATGGAAACTGGAGTCAGATAAGCAGCTGAAAAATGGATGGATTAACCAATTACAAAATCATTAGTAATGAAGATGAGCTTTCTAGCTACTGCTGGCTAACCATGGTGACATTGTTTGCTACAGGTCTGATGATGCTGACTTAAACACTTTTAGTTTACAGTCGGCTATGTAATGTCACCTGAGAGCTGTCTATGGCAGAATAGCAAAAGCTTCTAGCAGCTTCTTATTAACATTAACTATATGAATTAGCCAAACTATAAAATGTTCTGATGTTTGTGTATGTGATCCAAAATCAGGGTTGGGTTACTGTACTGACTCACAGCTAATGCTCGCAAATAGTAAAAATAATTATGATCCCCTATTACTTTCACTACATCACTTACAGTACACAATACTTAAATCACTTTAATCAGGATCTCAAAAGCATTCAGAGCTGAGCAGGAGCTTGTTCTGTCAGTCTGTGAAACCATAACATGAGCTAACGTAATGTTTGCTCAGTAGCCAGGGGAGACTGAGAGCTAACAAGATCATTTTTATGTGATATCTTCAGCTGTAATTGTCAAATGTGATTTAGAAGCAGTTTGTTATTGTCATCAGTATCTTTATCACCTTAGTCGGGATCTCTGGAGGACTCAGTGCTGAGCAGCAGCTTATTCCTGTCACTGTGTGAAACAAAAATGTTAGCTAATGTTAGCTACCGTAACGTTAGCTTGGCAGCCGAACTGAAGACACGGAGCCAGAGGGATTAATCTGATATCTGACCTGCTTGAACCAAAGATTTTCAGTGCAATAAAGGGAAACTACATAATTCCACACTTGAATATAGCAATGAGAATAATGAAAAAGTATCACTTTTTTTTTCTTTTAAGTGAGCTACTGTTTTTTTTTAGATGCAAATTGATTTTCAGGTTCTTTGGAGAAGATTTCATGTAAAATACTGATAAAGTATTTGTCAGTATGGCTCAGTTAAATCCTGGAGAAATATTTCCTGGCATTTTACACGTGTACAGTTTTCACAGTATTGTTTATTTTCCTCCTTGGATGCAGAAGTGACCCCCCCTAGAAACAATAAGTGTCTTTGACCCCCTTCCAGACAATCCTGGCTTGAACACAGTCCATCACGTCTGTGTTTTTAAACAATAATTGCAGCTTGTAACAGATCAAAGTGACACTGACAACAACCAAAAGCCAGTGCTGCTAAATCTTGTCCCGTGTAAGTGCTCTGGCAGGTAAACCACGATTGTTCTGAAGCCTTACCCCATCCTAAAAAACTGATAAAATACTGAACGCGGCCTGTCAGTTTTGGGGGATTTATTAGCGTCTCTGGACGATTGACAAAAACTTTATTTCCGTTCTTGATCCCGAGGATTCTGGAGTTGTATTTGATGGCTTGAGTTGTTGCTTTGGGGCTCCTTGTGATTGCAGCCATAAAGGGCTTACAACAATCAGTGTGCAGATTCAGTCTGCCTCAGAGATATGTCTCTTCCCAGAAGTTTTTTATTTATGTTAACTGAAGGTCTACTCTCAGTGTTGATACCATAAAACAGCCTTTTCTTTGTGTATGTTCGTGCTGGCTGTAAACCAAGGGTCACCTGTAGGTAGACCAAAGCTGACTGGAAACAGACAGTTCTTCCTTGTATGTTTTGATTCATACATATCAGTTTTCACCTCCAAAAGCCAGAGTGTATCAAACTGTGATGAATTCAACTTGGATCCTTGCATGTTGCACTTCCATTTTTGTGGCTTTTCAAATGTCTTAAACTCGATTTTATAGCTCAGACCTTGACTAAGTTGGTGATTAGGCTCCTTCCAGCTCTATTTGTCAGGTTTTAGCACTTGAACCCCACATCGTTTTATTGTTCCAGCTAGGACTGTGACCATGGATTAAAATATCAAAGACAGAGAGCGAGAAAGAGAGAGCTGAACTAACACACAAAGAGGTAAAACGAGCAGACGGGACGTAGTGAAAAACTAAACCTGGAGAGATGCTTAGAGCAGCCGTCCAAATTAAACAGACACTTTGCCAGTGCTCCAAGCTCAGTGAGCCATCCATCATTAGACGGGGACATTATTACGAACATGTTTTCAGCGTTTGGTTCCATAGGTGCAAGGTTAAGGGTTTTTTTTGGGGGGTATAATTGCAGAGTGAGGCCCACCCTGTGCTGGGGGTTGCCTATTAAAAAAAGGATTCAGTGAATGCATAAGTTCAGGCTGAGTTGGACCATGTTTTTCTTTAGGAAATCAGTGGTGTCAGCTTCATTCTCATAGATTCCCCCAGACATTCCTGAGAAAGGGGATTTCTGCCTCAAGCTACATGTTAGCTTTTTTCAATAAAAAACAAGACATGACTAAATTAATCTTGAACCATCCAAAATATGAATATCTCATGATGGATGTTAAGAGATTTTCCTTGGTTTAATGACCCTTTTACCAAATATAGCATTTTTCAGTTAAAAGCAAATGGACGAACCCAACAAAATAACCTTTGGGGAATTTTGACTTGGCAAAGTGTCTGAATATTGACCTTTGAAAGGTCAAGGGTCCAGTTGTTTTAGCTTATTCTCTCTCTCACACAGTGCATCCTGGTACAATATAAGTTGCAGTGCTAAAGGAAACATCAGGGGATCACCAAAGTCTGTGATCTTCATCCTCCGGGGACCGTGAATGCTTGAATGCTGGACAAAAGCGGTGGAAAGACTGACAAATCGACACTGCCGCTCATAATAAACCATGCTGCTATAGCGTGGCTAAAAAAAAACTTATGGTGAATTTGTCCACTTAAAAAGGAGGAGTCACAGCTAATGTGGTCCAAGGACCTCCTCTGTGGACAACACTTGGGGGCACCACGTTACACAAGAAAGCTCTCTATTACAACATCTGGCCCAGCTGGCCTCTGCTCAGGGTTTCTAAAGGTCTTGAAAAGTCTGAAATTTAGTTGACAAAAGTCTTAAATATATTCTCTTGCCTGCTTTAAGCAGTAATGTCAGTTATAAGACATTTTTTAATATGTTTGTTGGCTGTTGGGAGACGTACACCTAGCTAGTAGCTAAGCTTTCAAGTATGGAGCCAGAAAGTTTATTCATTCATAATGGAATTCATAAAAGTGTTGATTTTAGCAAAAATTCAAATAAATTCATTATTATTAACTGGTTAATCCAACTGTCTATTTTCTTTGGTTTTAATAAATGATATTATATGGAATTATTGTTATTTACTGCTGGAAAATACTGAAAAACTTTGATATAATATGAAATAAGTCTAGGCCATCTCATCCCTGCTGGTTTTATTTCATACTTTCGACAGCATGACCTTGAAAACAGTTTTAAATTACAGTCTATGTGGTATTAAAAAGGTTCTAAAAAGTCTTAAATTTAACTTGGTGCACTCTGCAGAATCCTTGTCTGCTGGTCAGTTTCCACCACTTTCTGTCCAAAAACCCCAACAGCTTCCAAATGTTTCTCAAAAGTGTCAGCCGTCTGATGAATTGCATTCTCAGAGCCCGGAAAGTGAACTCTGACCCAGTGGATGATCATATGCATGCGTTAATTTTCTCTGCTGGTCCCTCGGCATAGTCTTCGACCCACTTCACTTGATGGAGAGCCAGATCTCTTTTTGCTATTAAATATCTGGAGTGCTTTAAATGCAGCTGCAAACATGGGCACAGATACAGAGGCAGACACAGACACACTTTCATACTGTGCGTATCGATGAGTATTCATTAGTAAGTGTTTGGGTTCAAAGGCAGTGAGTCATGCTCGCACTACATGCGCACGCACACAACCGCACACACTCCACAGACAGTCACTGGCCTTTTTCAAAGTGTTATGGTGTCCATGTGTGAATGAGGTAATTACACACTGTCATTCACAATGATAATGCTATACGGCTCATTTGACTCTCATTACAAACCATTTCCAGTCAACTCAGTTGTCGGAGTAGACCCCTCATACACCTATTCAAACACACACACACACACAAACACACACACACACAAACACCATCCCACCAAAGGACAGAAATAGATAGTTTTCCATGCTGTGCAATGATTGGCAAAAGAGGGGAAAAAAGCAAACAGCCCCCTCTTCTTGTAGCGGGCCCTCACTCTTTTTATTGTCCCTGAGGAGTTTAGATGATACAGGTGTATGCTGGGACTTCAGGGCCTCAATCATAGAGCAGTACAGGCAGGAAGACATCCTGTAGGCTTCCTGTAATGTGGAAGTCCGGTATCTTTCCAGGAGGAAACGTCATCTTCTAAAGTTTACTGTACACACATTTCTCAGCAGTCTTAGTTTACGTTTTATAAATACATGTTACGCATTTGGCTGGTGTTACTGTGTCGACGTCAGAGGGGAGGGCTTCATTGTCTCACTAAAAGCTTTGCACTTCAACATGTCAGCTGATGGATTGGCTGTTGTTAGGGATTGAAACTATGGACTTCTGGTTATGTCTACAACACCACAAAGGAATTTCACAGTTTCCCAATTGGGATTACCAGTAATAAAGTGCTGTGGATTTTGAAATTGGTAACACACGAAGTCTGGGTGTAAATAATAAATATAAAGATGTTTGTATATCAAAATGAATACACTATATTTTAATCATAGTAAGTCGCTAAGTAAGTAGCTAGCCGTCTAGCTTCCTCACCATCTAGCTTACATAACTAGATCTGGCTCGACTGTTTGGTGTCGTTTTTAGCTGTGCTTTGCTGTAAATGCAAATTTAACAACCGCTTTTCTTAAAAACTGTACATTTCTATGACATAAAAAATGAATATGTTAAAACAGATGCCGAGATGTCAGATTCAGGTCTAAACAAAACGTTGAGTAAATACTGTAGTCTTCGCATTTTGGCTTTGTATAGCAGTGTAGATTCCAGTGAGGCATATGTTTTATGGCTGGATTCAGCATCTTCAGACTCAAACTACTGAACCTTTTAGGCAAACTCCTGCACATCAGGGTTGATGGGGAATAAATTAAATGTTGGTCACAACAAACCTTAAACCAGCTCAGCATAGCTCATCTGGTCTGTCTCAGTACAGTCCCCTCAGCTGTAGCATGACTGAGCTGCCACAGTGCTGTCCCCGTCCGGCCAGACACACCCGCACATTCAGTTCCCCTCGCTCAGCTCATCCCTCGAGCTTCATATCTTCCCCATATGGGACAGATTGAGTTGTGACCACAGCTCCTCTCTCTCATCCTGAATCAAGGCTGCAGAAATCAGCCTCCTTTCACGCTTTCTTGAGGCCACACAACAAGAGGGGAAGGCACTGATTGGGCGGCAGATTCTCTCTCCGCACTACTGAGGTCGGATGTAAATCCCCCTGAGGTCGGAGGTCAAGTGTTTTCATCATCTGTGCAGCTATTATTTTACGTGTCATTATCAGCTGTATAATATCCCTGCTCAGACAGGAAACGGGCGTAGGTGCAAGCGAGGAAGTGAAGAGATGTGGGTCTTGTATGGCTTGTTGCCCTGCAGCTGTGGTTTGGGTCTCTTTCCTCCCCCAGGACCTCACACAAGCCAGTTCACATCCATCCAGTAAGTCCTCAATGTCTCAAACTGTAAAGGAAGCAGCTGCGTTTCATCCTCATAACCACCGTTGGCAAGATTGAGTGACCATCTATGGGCCCAGAGCGTTACTTCTCTGTCCACTGACCACAGCTGCTCTGATTTTTGATAAGCTTAGAAGTTTTGGGGCTATTTATTATAACCCAGACTCCGCTTCCCACCTAAATCACTCCCATTCTTATATCATATCCAACGAGAAGAGCCAAAAGACATTAGCCTTATTGTAACCCAATCCAAGAGTTGCATGTCAGTGCTGATATAGAGCAGTGAAGCGGGGACTCCACCAGTTTCTAATCGGAGCCTCCTTGTTTATATTTATTAGCTGACAGTTAAGCATCACTGAGGTGTGGAAATGTTTATTACAAAATGAAAGCTCACTTTTTTTCGACAAACTATGCTACTGCTCTCCCACATTCATCGAGGATGTTCCTTTACAACATGGAGGAGATGTGCAGATAACAGATAAAGTCCTGATCGACTTAATGTAATGTGAATGTTATCTTCCCTCCCTGGATCTTAAGAGGCAACAAGAAATATTTTCACTGTTGCATAGCAGCAAATGGCTGTAAGATACCTGCCAAAGTTATCAGCAGTGTTGACTTGGCAATGAGCTCAGATTTTCTAGACATAGAAACTCACTTTATTGCCAAGCAATATATTTTTTTTATTTTTCAGTCTTTTGCGTCCACTCTTCCCCTTGCAAGCATGGGACAAGTTGTGCAAAAGATCTGTTAGAGTTTCAGTTCCTGTCTGTGTTTGTCAGATTGTTTCCCTTCAGGATGTCTAATATAATGTTATGTGACTATATGTTATCATGTTTTAACTGCTTGTGCTGTGATTGTTTGCTTAATGTGTTTTGTGGAAAAGGTTTGCCTGGTTTACTCCTTTTAGCTTTTCATCCTTTGTTCAGCTGCTTCATGTGTCTGGCTGCTTATTGTTGTTTTAATGGCCAATTTGACATGAAAATTTAATATATATTATAGAAAAATAAATGGCAGTCAAGAGTCACAGACTACTTCATGCAATGAAGTGTGATAAAACTGTAATAGTTTGTGTCACAACCCACCCAGCTCGAGGCTGGGCAAGTTAGGGGAGACCGTACATTAGTCATAACCAGAAATAGATTTATTTTCATAACTAAAATGGAAATTAACATATAGACGAACTAAATGCAGCTGATGTTGATCTCATCCACACTTCTCTGATGCTCTGATCAACAAAAACTCTTTGCTTAGGGAAAGGAAGCGGTGACGGTTTGTGTTAAAATTACTACTTTGACATCACTTTTTAAGTTGAACTTGTTAGCAAACTGTTTTATTATTTACACATCCAGCAGTTACACAGCGACATTATCCTGCAAACAGCTGCGACCAAAAACAAGTTTATGATAGCTGAGCGAACCACAGCTGTAAGGTAGCCGGCTCGACAACTGAACGATGAGCTGGGAGCCCACAGAGCTACAAAGCTCTGTAAAGCTTTGAGGAGCTGCACAATAAAGTAATTCAGGTTCATCACTTTGAGCAGCTCGTTTAACGTTTTCACATTTTCATATGATACCCTGATATTAAAGCTCCTTTAGGGCACCTTCACCATTATGGTTACGATAATAACCACTTAGTTAAGGATCGATAACAACCCCGCACATTATTTTATTGTATACAGTGTAATAACGTTATAGAGCCCCAAACTGTTTCCCCAGTCAGGGGAAATCAGCCGTCAATAGGCCTGACACCAGATCTGTTTGATTTGATAAACAAGTCTGAGATGTGGGCGGCGATTCAGAGAATAATGTAATGGATGAGAAGCAAAATGTGCACAAAGAAGAGCCATCTGTATATCACATCACCTGAGAAGGTCATGGAAAATACTGGAAATCTTGGAAGAGCTGGAACTGCCAGTTATGAATGCGCTAACTGATCATTGGCTCAAAATACCTCAGAAAAGTACTGATAATATTTGTTTAAAAATAAAAATCCATTCTTTCAAATAATGGACACCTATTCCAGTGGAGAGTCATTGTTGGCGTGAAATTAAAACCAATCAGAGGCATTGTAGCCCGTCAGGAGACAGTCTGTAACTCAAGTTCTTGGTTCAAAAACTTCTCATTCACAAGATATCTAATAACACGCCTACAGAAATACTTTCCAAACTGGATGAATTGTACTTTGGAATGAAATCCTTCATTTGTAAACTGAAGTATTGAAGTAGCCAATGAAAATTATAAATGACCTTGGGAAAGAGCGGCCACGGAGCAGACTGCGAAGGTACGTCGTCCTCACCAGTCATCCACACGTTCATGGCTCTTGTGAGGATATTTTTCTCCCAGAACTCGCTCGGCCCCAAAAATGACATCTCAGCATATGCAACACGTGGAGGCTCTTTGGATTAGCAACGCTGACATTAGTTCAAAATCGTCATCATTTACCATAAAGCAACGTCCCGTCGTTTGATGCTGATTGACGGTGACGTTTCTGAGAGTTACGAGCTGTGTGACAGCTGCCCCCGCGGCTCCCGTTCATTTAGCATGTGTGATGGCTAAATTTTCACTTTCACGAAAATCCAGACCATGAACTCTGGTTTGACTTGATTCTTACACCAGGTCTCCTCTCCTCGCCAAAGAGCTATTTGAGAATCCGTTTTTATTAAGTGTGTGTAACTATTAAGTTTTCAGTGAGGGAAATTACACCGTTGTTACCGCTGAAGGTTTCATGTGGTCGACTGAAATGACCCGGCGTGACCACGGGGGCAGAGGGCTCGATAAAAATGACAAAGCATGAAACTATAGATCACTCTCCAAAGCAGCGAGTGGTGTTAACCTTGGAAATCTGGGGAGCTGCGAGGTTCAAAGAATACAGGCCTTGAGTTATTTGTTTAGGGTTGAACTGCGCTGAAATGGACCTACTAAGTTACTGGAGCCATAGCTCAACCGTGCCCCTCTTCCTGCAGGGGTCAAGGGTCAGTGTTGCTGTAGAGACCGCACAACAGTGGAGGAGGAAAAGCTGGTGGTTTGAAAGCTGCAGAAGATCAGGAGTTTCTTTTTGTAGCCATCAAGAGAAAGGGGGGGGGGGGGGGGGACGACTGAATGAACAGTCTGCAGTTCAAAACCCCACAAAGTTAATCGTATTATGAGCTCATTTTTTTGGCTGGTTTTGATAAATGTCATGGTAGCATTTGGAATAATTATCTGCTGCTCTACTGTATGTATTACAAAACCACAGAGCATGATTTCTTTACAGTGCAGAGGAGCCCTTTTCCTCGCCGGTGTTTGCTGTTTTTGATGTAGCTTATCCTAGGTGGCCTCCTGCACCATGAAGATCCTGAAACCACACGCACTATAAACTATTTACAGAAGCCAAAAGCACATCCGAAAAAGGGGTTTCCGACAGTGGTTCTCATCGGTTACAAACGCTTTCTCTACTAAAACATATAAAAGCAAAGAACTTATCGGATGGGGGTCCGTGGTCTAATTTGTGTTGTAATTTGTTTAGGGGTCGTTTATGTGACAAAGTTTGAGAACCACAGCAAGAACAGAAGAAGTTAAAAGAGGATAAATCAATAATTGTAGAAGTAAAAAAACAACAACAATGTGACAATAATGTAATATTAATGATAACAGGGGATAAGAATTTAAAAAAGGAGGTGTTAAAAATCTGGTATTCTGTTGTCAGACTATATCATAATCAAAATGTATGACTTGAGTGGCTGCCAGGCCTTATCAAACTTATCAGTAGGTCTCCTAAGAGCGAATCAAACTGCAAGACCTGCTTTACATCTCTTATCCAAAGAGTGTTTCACATTACATTTTTGACCTGATGATGACACTAGATTAGAAGTTAGATCAATTTATTCTGAAGGTGACGTGAATGTCTGGCCAAATTTTGCGGCAATACAATTAATGGCTTTACTCAAAACACAATAATCATGTTGACGGTGGAGGGGAAACTCATCTGGGAGATACATCATGTGGGAACCATGAATATGAGCAAAACATTGTGCCAATCCATCCAGTAGATATTGAAATATATTTCAATGTAGAATTATTAAAATGTAGAAAAATTTAAATAATCTTCTTCTAAAGGTGACGCTGGTTGAAAAGTCATAAGGCTCCATCTTCTCCAGACCAAGAGTCAGAATTTCAAGGCAATCCATCCTATAGTTGTTGAGATGTTTGAGTCTGGACTGATAAACTGTGCCGTCCTTAGAGGTTTTCTGACTCATCTCAAATAGGCCTAAAGCATCTATAATTTATATTTTTATAACAGTTCATCAAATCACAATGTGACAGTGTGAAAGGTGTCAGTTCTAGTGATGAACCTGATCAGATGATCTGCAGCTTCCCCTCGGATTTACAGAGCTTTACAGCTTTATCTGTCCGGACTCCTGTTCTGGTTCTCTCTCACCGCTCTGATTTCAGAGTAAAAGCTCTAAAAACCTGCTTGTCCACTACCTGCTCTGCAGCGAACAGCAGGCAGACACAGTCAGAGCCTAGCTGGTCAACATAGTGAAGCATTTAGCAGCTAAAGAGCTTAAAGAGAGTCCACTTTCATCAAGTGGACAGAAACATGAGTCCAAAGGGATGATAACGTTGCTCGGTTAGAAACCAGCGTGTCTCCTGTTTGAGAAAGACAAGGATCTGGTGTTGTTGTCACTAGCCTACGGGGCCTACACATGAAGTCTCTTGTTTCATTTCACTAATCAAAAACACACTGATCTAATTATCATAATGTCAGCTTATTGCCACTTCTTGGGTAAACTATTACCCAAATGCTTCACCCAGCGTGGACCTGTTTTTCTTAGCCAATCAATTTCCTAGGCAGCAGCCCGGGATTACCTCCAAGGCTGATCCAACCCCTTCCTGCGATGGGCCGCGAGCGCCCGCTCCGTGTCGTGCTTATTTTGCCTTCCTCCCGCGTATTTGGGTCTGTTTGTTGATCTTGGTCGAGCTCCTCCTTTTCGAGCCTGAACTTGGTTTTGTCTGCTTCGTCTCGCCAAGGCTTGACACCGGCTGGACTCGGGGACCGCGCTGCGGCCCAGAATACACAAACGCCACTGGTCAGAGGGCCAGCGAGAGGCGCGAGGCAACGCTCGGCTTAGACCACACAGCTGTCAAACCTGTCCCACTGTGCAATCTGCGAGAATTCTGTCAATGCGTTCGGGTCGACGCTTGCGGTGAACTCCGGCTTCTCTCTGTTTAACTTTTCCTCGGCACAGTGAAGGGGAAATACAGGAAGACCCTCTGTGCTGTGTATTTTTGCAGGAAGTTCAGATAGAAATGGAGGGATCACAGGGCCTTGATTCACAACCACAGGGGTCAGTTTAACCAAATAAATGCAAAAAGAAAAAAGGGTGGGGGGTGGCAATTCTTAAGAGAGAGAAGAAAGACTGATGGTGAATAATTTCCTCAACTGAGAAAAAAAATTGCCCAATTACGTTGGTCTGGAGGTCTCCACTCCCAGAGAGGGAGAGTAAAAATAGTCCACGAGATCTTGGACATTTCAGGATAAATTGGTATATACTGGCATGCATTAATAAAACCTCAGAACACGAGAACTGTTGCATTTTGAAACTAATGGGCAGTAATACACTTTTTATGAATGTTCTGCCTCATTTGAAATGACTTTTTGGACAGTGAGGTTGATTTTGCTTCTCTCTAAAGCCTCTCTACGAAATGAGAGTAGCAGCTCATATTTTCCTTCATTAGGACTTTTTTTCTCCTTCCATGATGCATTCGGTGTCCTGTTATGAGCCTATAGGTTATGAGCTATTGACTAACATGGCGTGATGATGAACAGACAAAGGGTGTAGAAAGTGAGGTGTGAAAGTTAATGGAAATTGTATTGAAGCTGTGAATTGCCTGTGTGGGATTTGCATCAAGAGGAAAAATAACTATCTCTAAAAAAGAAAGTAGTTACTGCTAAAAAAACCAAAAAACTCTGGCACTTCTTCCTTACAAGAGCACTGACTGGTTTTCAGCAGCGCAAGGGCCAGACTCACTGTTTTACACATTACTGGCAGTTTGAACAGTTAAGAATTAAAACACAAGATACATGTAAGTCCTATTCTTGTCTGTTTTCTTGAATCAATTGTTCCCACTCTCGGCTGTCGTGCTGTTTATTGCAGGCATTAGAGGCAGCAGAGAATATTATTGAACATTAATTCCCGCTGAGGAAAGAAGCAGCTGTTGCTCTGTATGAACAATCTGCTTTATTTTTCATTGCAGGTTTCATGTTGGACAATATTTGCTCACTGTACTATGCTGCTTTTTTCATCACATCACAGCTGCATTAAACCCCTAAAAATACATTTTATATGCATCCTACAGACTGTTTTATAGGATAAGTCTTAATGATATTCCACGTGTATTGTGATCCCCCCAACAACACTTCCTGTGTAGGCAAAGCCTGATACACCTTATTCCTCTCTGCCGTCGTTTTATTGGTTTAATCAACAGGGACAGTGCACATTAATAAACATTGGTTTTAGCCAATGAGTTAGAGAGTTAGCCAAGCGGCAGTTTTTCATCTGTAGTCCTAAAACAGAATACAAGATTAAAATGAGAACGTTATTAAGATCATTTGCAATCATGCGGAGCAATAAAGAAAAAGAGAATATTAATGTTAGAAGCAAACACTAAAAGACATTTCAAAGCAATGAAAGGGGGAATTTTAATGTTAAAAGGATTATGGATTAACCAAGACAACATTGTGCTGCATTATTATTATAGCAGAGGCACAGACATAAAAACAACATGCAGTTCATAAAATACATAAATCACTGAGGCAGCATAAAAGCAAAGCCACGTTAAACGACATGCAGAGAGATACGTGAAGACCGGAGATAAGAGCAGGAGCTCCATTAAAACATATAAACGAGCCACACTGTTGTACTGGGTGAAATGTTCTTTCATTAACATGAACTCAGGCCCTGTTTTAAGTCAGTCCTATGCACACACACACACACCAACCTGCTGCTGGAAACACTCACTACAGTCCACCAAATGTGTGTTAATCCGCATCTGAAAACAGTCCTCAACAAATGGACTGTTTACCCCTGTTTGAGTAGCAACTGTATAATGTGTCCAGCTGTTTTAGGAAATGACGAAGCTAAACTTAAATAAAAAAAACAATAAAACGACATATTTACAACTTGTTTTTACAGATTTCCATTTTAAGCAGGAGCAAATGGATCCAGTCCAGTAGGTGTAGACAGGTTAGGAAGGCCAGAAAGAATTGAGACTCATGTCTTTTTGTTGTTCTTTTCGATTTCCATGGGAATATAAATATAAAATATTGAAATCCTCAAGGCCTTGTCACAAGTTCTTTTAGTGTTTTTGTACAGCAGCTTCCTTCATTTTGGACTCAACAGTCTTGTCATTGCTGACTGAGGGAAGACTGTTCGATTACTTCACCCTGGTGAGCAAAGTCACTAACCCCCTATTTTGCAACTGATTTTTCCTTTAAATGCTCGTGTAACCAAGTATTTATTCTGTAAATGAACTGTCCTCTCGGAGAAGGAAGAAGCAGAAGCTCAACAAAACGCAGTTAAAAGTGGAAGTTATACAATGTCTACATCAGTGTGTTAACCTCCGCCAATAGTTTTTGTTCTCACTTCGAGGGTCACCCCACAGTGCCCTTCCCGGGTGTTACAAAGACATCACACGTGTTTCTGCGTGCCAGAAACCCCAAGAACCAAAATTTGATTTGCAACATCCATCAAGTCTTTTAGCGAGGTAAAGTTATTTGCATTCAAGGGGAAAAAGAGATGGGAAATCCATAAGCTGTCATCTGGTCCAGCTTCAAAAGTTCCTGCTTCTATTTTTCAAATGGAACCTGCTGAAAGATGGGGTATTGTTTAACTTCTTCTTTTTTTTTTTTTTTTTTGTTAGAGTGCACTACATGAGCTCTTTATGTTGGAACCTTCCAGACTGCAATTTATTCGATAATAACGGTGAAATTCATCGGCTCTCCTGCGCCGTTCCAAGAGTTATAAAAGATTTGGAAAGTTTTCTACTGGTTTCACACATTGTCTCTGATGGAAAAAAGTTTAAGAGGGAAGGGAAAGGCCACCCTGCATGAATTCTCACTCTCTCTTTCCTTCTTTCTCCCTCCCTCTCTCTCTCTCTCTCTCTCTCTCTCTCTCTCTCTCTCTCTCTCTCTCTCTCTCTCTCTCTTAAATGCACACATCAGCTTGCTCTACCCGGCACGCGAGTCGACATTTTTTGCCCGGAAAACAAAGGAGGCATGTTCACCATCATGGCAATCATACCTCACCATCAGGTTTACAATGCAGCTGAATTAGTCTTTGGATTAGGTGTAGCACTGCTTTTCTCATTACGGCCTGTTGGCTCTGCTCATTTCATTGTTTCCGGACTCCAGCCTTTGTCCACGGAGGATTCTATATAACTGGTTTTGAAATTACGTCACCTAAGGAGGAATTTTTTTTTGAATTACGCACTTATTCAGACATGTTCAGCATATGAAATGTGCATAAGGGTTCTGGGAAGCATTGTCAGCCTTCTTGTAGTAACTTCATGTGTGATAAGGTGAAAGAGACATGGGGCGAAAAAGGGGCTTCAAAGAATTTATAGTGATGTTTTAAAATGGTATTTGTCAGCCATTTTTAGTTAATTGTGTATTTTGGGTTTCCTCCAGGTTCTCTGGCTTTCTTTTTACTGACACTTTTTCTAGAACCCGCCTCAATCCTCTCTGCCTGAATTCACGGTGGGGTCGTGGACGTGGGTGGGCGTGGCAGTTGCCAGGTAATAAGGTCAACTTTCGTATTTGTGCTACCAATCAAATCAAAGTATAAGCATGGCCAATGACCAATCGTCACAGTTGTACCTATTTTCACACGTTCACAGACACGGGCTTGGACGTAAGGATGGAAGAAAATGGAATAGCAGCAGAAGAAAACAATGAGGTTTAAATTATTAGTGCATTTTCACAAAAACCAGGACAATTCGTGTCCTGGGAAAGAATATTCATCCAGCTGCAATCACGTCACGCTAAATTGGACAACTGTTGCTACGATAACTGATTAAAGAATGAACTAAATAAGTGTCGAAAAACAGTGATGGCTGCGACGCCACCACAGTCATATCTGTGGTCATATATATAACATAGTGAAACAAAAAACCTTCCCCCACAGAGTATTAACCATATAGTCTGAATATCATGACTCATGACACCAAGTTGGGTTTGATACAGACAAAAATGCTAACCGTTCTGTAAATGCTACAATACTGCGGTATAATATACATGCACTTGTGCAGCAACAATACTTTTCTCAGATAAACATCACTGCTAAATCTTCACTGCTTTCACATTAACTCCTCTTTGGCTTCCAATAGGGGAACAGCTGGAAGAGAAATCCGACTGTATTTGTGAAGGAGTCTGAACACGGTGTCAGTTTTAAATTCAGTATAAAGACTATTTCAGATTTTGAGCCCCTACAACATAATCTGCAAGCTCACTGACGGGCTGTTTCTACACTGCACTTCCCAAAGTTCACTTGTCAATCAAGCTGTGAGGTAAGCCTTCTCATTCATTTTCTGTTAATGAGGAGTTTCTCCTCAGACTATACAGTTCATTTTTCTGTTCAGTACAGTCTGGAAAAATCACTGTCCGTCCGCCAATAAATTTTTTCCTGAGAGAGGCCAATCAAACATTGTGTGTTTGGAACAGCAAATGTAAAAGCTTCCCTGAGCTGCTCGTATTTTGAATCACAATTGTGTTATAGCAATCAGCGATAGAGAGTAGCAAAATGCAGATCTGTTTATTTGAAAATGTCACATTATATAACATTCAGCTGCAATCATTCACTTATTCCTCCTGTAACCTGACCTGGTGTTGCCCAGTATTCACATCGTCTCACACACACACACACACGCATCTCCGGTCCTGTCTCGAGTTTGTACTGAAGTTATTTTCTGCAGAAACAGCCCTTCTGCAAATCTCTGCAAAACCTTCTCTCATATGTTCTGGTTCTTTTTTGAACAATACATAATTTAGTAAGTTGCTCTGCCAAATGAATGTAACGCAACATATCATTTTGTCGTTATGTCTATATTCCATTATCACCTTGCACATGTCTTCTTGGCAGACCATGGGAATAAGATCCCGAAATATATATAATAATCACATTTATAGCTGCAAGAAAATGTTAAACTACCTACAATGCAGCACTGGCTACATGAAATGTCAAGTTACAAAGTTTATTATAACTTGCAGTGTCAATAAGTAAAATTTAGCATCTACATACAGACTTGTGCAAAAGTTTCATGCGCTGAAAAAAGTGCTGTAAAGTAAGAATGCCATGAATAGATTTCATTTATCAATTGAATCTATATCAAATCAGTGTTTGCTGTGACCACCTTTTGCCTTTAAAGGAGCTATTTGTAAATTCTGCTATTGCTACATAGCTAGCATTAGCATTAACAGCTGTTTACTTACCAGTCTGGAAGAAACGTTGTGAGTTCAGCATCAGACTTCATATCTTTACTCACCAACAGCTGTCTCCAGAGGTGGAAAGCAACGCTGATGTTAACTCTTGTTTCTAACACGTCCTTTCTTGGACTGAAGTTAGCATGCTAACCAGCTAGCCTCAGCCAGTCTTTTCACTTTCCGATAGTGACTCACTGACTCTGTGGTAGCTAGACCATCTGATACTGGACTCCTTGTTTTCTTGTCTCTGAACATAGTTCTCAGTGACTGACTGTTGGTGTGGGGTTGTTGTTGTTGTTGTGCTGCAGAATGAATTTGTGACTGATCAGACGCCTCCTGATGGAACTACGTGATAGATGAGAATCTAAACATCTCAAGTGCCTGAAACATTTGCTCTACAGTTCATCACCAACAGAGCATGTATTTATGGGTTTGGGGTACAAAAAGGCATGAAGGTGAAGAAGGTGATAAAGTAGGTTTTTTTAGTCTCACTAGCTGCAGACATTCACGGTTCATAGACAATGAATCTAATGACTTTGTGATCTTCAGACTTTTCCTCTTGTGCCGCCATGAGGTTCACATTTGTGGTTTTGGGGGAAATATCTCAACAGCTATTGGATGGATTGCCATGAAATTTGGTCCAGACATTCACATCCCCCTCAGGAAGAATTTATACTTCACCTTTCATCTAGAGCCATCATCGAGTCAAAATTTTAATTCGTCCAAAACTCTGGATGTAATGTATGAACAGTTGTATGAAGCTTAAACAACATCAGTGCACAGATGCTACCTTTGTGAGTTTGTGTTAAAAGCTGTGTCAGAAAGGTCACGCTTGTATGTCATGTTGTCATTTTTGAAGTTGTAGTCGAGTTTATTGATAGTTTGAAAGTGCTCAGCAGTAAACTTGACCTGTTAAAGAAGAGCAGGAGGGTTTTCACTCCTGGTCTTGGTGTTGGCCACTGGGTCACTCCACTTGAGGCTTTGTGTCTAGCTAAAAGGTGAGAGAGTAGATGATTGAATTCTCCAGTTGGCCTGTAGATTTAAACCTGTGACCATCCAGCCACATACCCTATTTGCTAACCTTGACATTTACATTAGCTTCATCCTTCAACTGAAGCACAGTGAATTTGGACTTTGAAGCCCAACCAGCTCTCTCTCCGGGTTTTAACACCAGTTCTGAGGAAAAGAAAATTGTGATCTAAGATCATTCTTTTGGCTTGTGGTGCCATAATCAGCATGGTGTAGGCTTGTGACCCAAGCTCTGATCCCAGAGCAGATTGAAGACAGGTTCTGAACCGGCTCTTTAGAGGTCACATTGTATTTTGGGAATGCAGCCACCCTTCAGTCCTCTCTGATCCATGTTACATCAAAGCGGCGAGTCCTCTGCCGCTCACCAGCGTACTACATGCTACAGTATGCGCTGGCCTTTATTCAAACCCCCACTAATTACCTCCAAAGCTTAGTGGGGATGGTCTGTTGTTTGAAAACACTTGTTTCTTTGGTAACTGGCTAAGCCGTGTATGTTGTGCTAAAATAAACGCAGAACTCCCTGATAGATGTACAACTGTAGATTACAGATTGTAGATGAGATTGTGCAAATTACATTCTATGCTCAGGCTCATGTGGTTTATAATCAGATTTGAATTCAGTTTAGTTTGTTTGTTTTTGGCAAAATTGTTCCTTGGAAAGTTTTGGAAAGAGTCCAAGTACAGTACAATTGGAGTTAATTATTGAAAGGAGAATAACATATGATAAGGACAGGGGTCGGAGGGGTCAGGGGGCTCCTGGGCTTCACCTAAAAATGCCACTGAAAGATAACCACAAATCAAACCAAAATTACCAAAAAGGGACATAAAACAACTACAAAGGGACACAAAACAGCCTCAAAAGTATGAACCCTAACCAAAAAGGGACAAAAATGGCCACAAAGAGACACAAAACAACAAAGAGATGCAGAATAACCACATATGACATCTCTTTCAATCTAGGGGTCTTGCTCCTATGTAGGAAGCGGGGCCCTTGTCTGTGTTCAGGGGCCCGTTGCCTCAAAATCTGTCCATGCCAGTGACTTCTCAGAGGAACTCAGGGAGAAGTGCAGCTCATAAACTTTGATCTTCCTCGTTGTGTACATGCACAGACAAAGTGGAACCAATCATGGCCTCCCTGGGAAAACAATGTAACTACAAATTTTGATGTTTGTCTTCGCCAAAATAATAGTTTACATGGTTTCCAAAAATACACCCATGACTCCATTAAAGTTAAAAAAAAAATCCTTTTTTTATTTTTTGCCTTTGCAGATGCTGTAAAAACCAGCACTATGGATAGTCCACAGTACGCTTACCCCCAGACTCCAAAACCCACAACTCCCAGCTCCACACCCAGACGCCTCTTTCTCTCTTTTACAGCCAGACATTCTCCAACCTGTCTGGGGTCCAGGAGTCAACCACCACCCCTTGACACCAATCCATGCAGGTTAATTGACAATGAAAATACCTGGAGGGAAAACAGACGTTTATAAAATCAAGATTTAAACCCGGCCATATAGGATTATTAAAAAGAGTCATGGGCACGCCGCAAAGAAAATACCTCGGCCTGCAGATGAATAGGTATTCTTTCTTCTTCTCGAATGTGTTGTTTTTCTTTGGGGAGCTTGTGGTCTTGAAGTGCTTTGGACCTCAGCTCTGAGGCAATTTAATGGATGTACAGCAGCCGCACTGTGCAGAAAATAGTATTAAAATATGTTCCTTATGTTTTGATACCAAATTCAGGCTTGGGGCTAGCGCGCAGTCAGTGTGCATCAGTGGCGTTAAAACTCGCCCGCTGCAGTGACACGCGGGGCAGTTTTCTTGGCCACTGCGAGGAGAAATGGCGTCCAAGCGTTCGCCTCAGCAGCAGCAGCTCTCTAACAATCACTGAGGAGCAGTTTGTAGCCAGGAAACACTGCAGCAGATTTATGACCCTGTGGCTCCGTTTTGCTGCCTGATGCTGAAAATGTTGTTCTTTTGCACTGACTATAATTTTGTCTTGTGCATTACCACTGTTAAGATTCGGCTTATGGATTGAATTAACTAACCAAACACACAACTGACACACACACACACATACATAGATATGATGGAGGAAGACAGCGGAACGCACGCTCATTCACTAGCTACAGATCCTCATCCAAACCACTTATTTGTGGATGATGGATAAACAAAATCTAAACATGTATTCCATATTTCTTTGAGCCTGACGTGATGTTATTCAGCATTTTGACTTTTTCCTCTGCAAAAGCAGTCAGGGTGAATAACTTTGCGATAGCATCACTACTCAAGGCTACTGAGCTCGTTCCCAGATACTATCACTGTTAAACATCACCAAAGGAGTTAAGTATGAAGGGTTTCTAAAAGAACCCACACAGCATCGTGCAGGTCTTTGTTTCCATGACAATGCCGCAGATACACATCCCTCTCTGTAATCAAGGGTTTACTCACAGCTGCTTGTTTTGACAGCGTTGCGTCAACTGTTTTGACAGCAGCTAAACTTTTCAAACCATTCTGCCCTTTTTTCCACTTTCTAATTTATGCGTTCAGAATCATCTGCTCATCAAACTGCAGCGGTGCCAAAATCTCCATTGTTACTTGATGTTCAACGGATCAACTCGGCTCAATGTGCGGCTCCAAAAGCTAAAAGTGCACACGGCATGTTTAATGTCGCTAACTGCTGTCTGTGATAGTTTACACCAACAAAAAGGAAGAGAGGAGAGAAAACTGTAAAGATGGAGAGTTCAGTTTGTTCTGAAACAAACCTGATCTCACTTAATGAACATGACCTCATTAATCCATGTACAGCTAAATGCTAATACAGCAGTGCAGATGGGGGGAGCTCAATTCCTAACAGCAGGCAGCAGTGTAGCAACAAGGATGCAGAGCTCAGCGTTGTATGCAGACTGAGCGATCACCCAGTGTTTATAGGTACAACCTACTGTGACAGACCGGTCGTGGACACTGCTGTGCAAAAGTTTTAGGCTCTAAAAGTAAAAGTTTTATTTATCAGGTAACTGCAGTAAAACAGAAACAACCTAAATCATATCAGTATTTTCTGTAACCACCTGTTGCCTTTAAATCAGCACCAGTTCTCCTCATTTTTTTCAAGGTACTTGGCAGGTAAGTTGTTCCAAGCATCTTTGAGAACCTGCCACAGTTCTTCTGTGGATTTAGTCTGTCTCAGTGTCTTCTGTGTCCTCATGTGATCCCAGACTGACTCCATGATGTTGAGATCACGACTCTGCGGGGGCCAGACCATCTGCTGCAGGACTCCTCGTTCGTCTTATCTCTCAAGATAGTTCTTTATGACTATATGGATAAGAATCTAAACATCTAACATCTAAAACTCTGGCACAGTACTGTACATGTTTGGAGGATATGTGGAACATGTGACTATAAAATGACTTCTGCACCTGTCCATTGTGCTCACCAAAGAAAATGCTGATATCTCAGAAAATGGTGGCATCACTAAAGTAGGTCGTCTACTCTGAAATCCATGCTGGGAGTAAACAACAAAAAGTTAAAATTAGCTTAAACATTAATGTCACAAACCAAACTGTAAGTGTGCACATCTGCAGCTGACATGGTAGTAATGCAGAGTTAATATTAACTGAGTAAACCGATGGCCAGGGCTGCAATAATAAAAGTTGTAATAAAACGTGGTTTTACTGTAAGTTCAGGTCGATTTGAAAACCTTATTTTCAGCACAGTGCAGCTGCTTTGCATTTCAATGATTATTTAATTTTTGATTAAATATAATGCAGATTTAAGGTTTTCTTTGATGATCACATGTCCTAATCAAATTAGAATTTGTACGCTGTATTTTACAGGTCCGTCATTTTCTGATCATTTCTATAAAGTTCCCTGAAAAGAATCATGTAGTTTGGTCTTAATCACAGGAAAAATAGAGACAAAGCTCTGAGACTGTTGTTTTTAGTTCACTTAGTTGTCTTGAGTTTATTATTGACTTCCAGATGAATTCCCAGGAAAGAAAATTTCTATTTAAACCCCAATGAATATGAATCACTTCTGTCTCTTCAAAACTTTATGCTGAAGTACATGTTTCACATTTTGCATTTTTAGCTCACCTGGTCTCCTCTGAATTAAAGTCTCACTCAGCATTCAGCTTATTTAATAACAGGAAGTGTACCAAGTGACCACTCTCTATTTTACCTGTCATTAGCACCAAATTACATGATTCTTTCCAGGAAACTTCTAAGGACACTATTTGGAAATAAATTGGATTTTACGCACCTTTTAAATACAGTGTCACCTAAAAATTTATTGAATCATCTAAATCTTAAACGCAAACATGTTTTGCACGATGGCTGTAATTTAAAGTGCACGTGAGTTGTAGTAAATGAGCTCAAATGAGCAAAATTACAGGAATGCTTCTCTCGGATTTTCACTTCCTGTAGGTGGAAAAGTGCCAAAGTTTCAATGGTGTTTCACAGCGCCAGCCTGTTGGGTTTAAATTACAGGAGAGGGGACACTTTTCTTTATGGCAGTAATTTAGGCTAATAAGACTTTTATTTTTTTTTTTTGCTGTTGTAATGTTGTAGCTATTATGATTAAATGGTACTTGCAGTTGAAGAGAAGAAGAATGTTTTTAATTTTCCAAATCATGGTTGTCCAGCACAGAGCTGCAGAGCCAAGATTTGCAGTGGTAAAAAATACAGCTGCCGTGACAGTGACATGTGTATCTTCAATTTTATGGCTTTTAGCTCGTCTCACTCTTCATTTATTTTCTCCTCCCTGCATACAGTATAGTGAGGCTGTTGTGTTTCTGACAGTGCTGACATGGAGGCATCATCAGAACAGGGGTTAAACCTGCTGTCCTGTCTTGTGTCTGCTCTGGTGAGGCCTCAGGAGTTAAAAAAAAACGGTGCAGCTCCAGCGGTGAGTCACTGAGAAGACGTTAAGACGAGTAGCTTAAAGAAAGTACCATCTTACATCTGCCTCGTCTCACGTCGCTCTTGTTTTTTTCTCCATCCCTCATTCCTTTGTATCGCGGTTGCCATTCGTTTGGAACGTCTCAGGATCGTCTTTTCCATTCCCAGACAGCTGGAGCGAGTTACTGGCTGCCTGGCGATCGGGCCGGCGGGGGGAGAGAGACGCAGATGGTTCAATTCTCATGTCACCCTGTCTGCTTGGCAGAGACGTCGCGGAGCAAGTGGAGAAGGATTTACTCACACACACACATTCACACACACATACACACACAGAACATATACGTACATATACATAACACACACACACATACACAAATACGATCCAGTGGATACACAGTCACGCATGTATGTGTGGGGAGCTTTCACACACATTTTTTCCATTTACATTGTAGGCTTTTACTTGACACTCTTGTCCAGAGACACTTAAACAGAGTGCAGAAGCAGAATAAGCCTCAGTTCAAGCCACAAAAACAAGGAATACAAAAGGCCTCAGCCCCAACAAATAGGGGAACAAGATATCGTGGGGGTCATGTATCACAAACAAAAAAAGATATAAACAATTTGCAAGTGTTTCCACTAAAAAATCTATTTTGGTCAAGGTGGAAAGACCACAAAAACAACATTTAGACTTATCATTTCTCTGACCAGTATTGTCATAATGATTAGATCTGTACTGAGTATCAAAGGTCCCATATTCTACTCTTCTTCTGTGTTTTATTTGAAGTGTTGAAATCTATAAAAAGATATATTTGTGGTTTTCAAGTGACAAAAACCAAATAAATGTAGTTTTACATCTCTTCTGTCAGGCATTTCTCTGGAGCTCTAGTAACAACAGCTCGGTGAGCCAATCAGAAGAGAGGAGGCTCTGAGCTTCTCTTCTGATTGGCTGACTGTTTTGTGAGTGATTGAATAAAAATATAGCAGCTTTCGGGTAAACACTCTGAGAAACCAAATCCTGCAAGGTTGGATGGTGGGTGGGCGGGGCTTAGGGCATGGCTGAGATTGGTGACTGCTTTGTTGTGACATCACAAAGTTACAGAAGTCCTGATGGCTCGTTATAAGGCTCAGTGTCTGAATACAGTGTCCATTTCTCTGTGGACTGAGCACTTTGATGCTTTCATAGTATTAATATAGAACCTAGACCTAGAAATCTACCATTATACAGTATGGGACCTTTAAACAGTGTTGATCGAACTATGCACCAATAATCACGAATAATAATCACAAATTTACATGTTTGCACATGAAGGAGATCAGATGGATGCAGCTTCATGTTTAGGTCAGCTCAGAAAAGGTCACCCTAACAAATACAAAAAGCAAAAAAAAAAACTACCAAAATACTTTAATATGTGTTCACAGTAGGGCTGAAGCTAATGATTATTTTTATTGTCAGAGAATCCATAGACTATGTTTTTGATAATTGGATTAATCATTTAACAATAAAAAACAAAGACTGAACAAAAAAATACCCATCACATTTTCCCAGAGTTGAAGGGTTGCATGTTTTGTCCAGCTGTTCAAAACCCCAAATTATTCAATTTATAATAATTTAAACCAGAGAAAAACAACAAGTCCACAAATATGAAAAACTGGAACGAGCAAATGTTATGCATTTTTGCAAGATAAATGACTTCAATGATTCTTGAAATTGTTATCAGTTAATTTTCTATCGACTGACCATTTGATTAATCATCGATTTATCTTATCACTCTTTCAAAGCTCCTTGAAGTAATATCAGCACCATAAACCTTCCCACATCGCTCAACAGGAGGTCCACACGGTGTTGTAGAAAAGAAAAGAAAAGAAAAGAAAAGAAAAGAAAAACAAACACACATCGTACACCCCCAAACCTATTAATATTTACCTAATTGTAACCATATTTTTCACATTACAACAAGTGACCGTGCCACACACCACATTTGCACTTTATTCAAAACATACTTTGACTCCAAAGCACTGACTGACCGACTCCATGGGGGTGAGATTTTGGAAAAGCCCTAAAATTACTTTGGATAGAAAAACAGTTTTGGGTGTCCCCCTTGTTGCACTCAAAGGCTTTTTTCTTTTCTTTCTTTTTTTTTTTTTTTAGTTTGTTTTCACAGAATGGGCCACGTTACAATTCTCGGGTAGCTCCGTTCCAATAATTGTTTGCTGAATGTTTTAAGGTTTGTTGTCATACCTAATTTTGGCAGAAGGGCAGGCTGCATTCCTGCAGTGCACGACTCGGTCATTGTGCTCGTCGAGGCCCCTCTCCTGCTGGGGAGGAGACTACTGTTTGTGTGTATGTGTGTGTGTGTGTATATGTATGTGTGTGTGTTAACATTGCACACACAGTAGGTGGGAGGTATCCATAGCAAGAAGACCCTGCTGACAGCTGCAGACAGGTGGGAAATCTTACAATAATATTACACTGCAGTTAAGGGAATGGGTGTGTGTGTGTGTGTGTGTGTGTGTGTGTGTGATTGAGCATGTACATGCTCTATATACATGTGTATGTATGTATCTGTGTCAGACTGCAGGCATGTATTCATATATCAGCTGATGTGTAAAATCATATCAGTTGACCAACATACTTGTCTCTCAGTTACACCATTGGTATGACTGCAGAAGTACTTGGAATGTGTGTCTTTGATGTGTTTTAAATATTTGGTACTATTGACAATGTTGACATAGTAATCTGATTTGTGCAATATCTGCGTGGGCAGGCACTTAAAATATTTCATATTCACAGAGGCAGTTGTGTAAGCAGTCACACCGTGTCGTCAGAAGAACGGGAAAACCTCCCATTTTTACTACTTTGGAGCATTCACATGTTATTCTAACATGGTTACACCCTAGCTAGCATAGTCCTACATAGCCTGTTTGGTGACTACAACAAGATTTAATGGATAACTTTTTGTAGCTATAGTAAACTATCCATCAGTTTTTTTAAAGCATGTGTTTATTCTGCTGTCGGGCGCCCAGTCATTTTGAATGTCAGGGATAGACCTATGCTGAATTATAGTCACAACACATAAATATCCTAAATTAGCTTATTGTTTTACATATTTGTAATGGTTCATTCATAACACGTAAAATCAGATACAAAAAAAGTGTGTATAGCTCCTTTAAAATTGATAAAGTTTTGGTTTAGTGCAAATAATGCATTTTACTTTAGCTGACAGTGGTGATGGCTTCGCAGTTATGTTGCCAGCTGTTTGTTAACACTGAGATCTTGGCGTTATATGGATACGGTTGGAATGACGGTTTAATGAACTTGAACTTGAAGTCAGAGTCTGAATGATATAATTTGTCAGCATCTTCTGCAACAACTTGTTCCATGAAAGGAGGACAGCTAACGTTAGCTTTGTATATCGAACAATATATCATACAAGAACACTGATCACAGATCAACTTGTGTCAAACTAACATGAAGAAAAAGTAACGTCTAGTGGGAATCAGTGCTCACATTAGCAAATTAAGCTACTGGCTTCCATTTTCTGAGAGCAAGCTAGTGACTTAGCTTTTTCCTTATCTTGAGAACAGGGAAATGGCAAATACACTTTTGCACATACATCTAAATAGATAATATTCATATAAATATATGCAGTATAATATTCTTCCAGAAGATTAGCTAGAAGAGTAGTTGCTATTAAATTAAGAAAATTGTTAAAGAATACGTAGCTGTTTTCCATATCAGTTGAAAAAGTATGAAATTGCGAAAAGTGATATTTAGTTAGCCTAGCTTGTTAGCTTCCACTTTCTAAGTAGAATACAAATTTAACAATATGATGCGTGAATGTTGTAAAGGGAGAGACAACTTGAATTACTCATGGGCGATGACCAGCACAATGTGAACTTGTTTAGAAAGTTGAAAAAAACCACCTTGTATCAGCGTTTGTAGGTTGAACAGTCAGACATGCTGCAGTCCACATTTCACCACAGAGATTTACAGCATTTCACTGGAAACATCTACTGAGAGTCTTGAAGTTTATACGCTGTTTCCACAAACATGTCCAAAAATCGTTTTATTCTCTTTGGAAAACTGCATATGCATGATAACTACAGAATCATAGTTTGCACTTTCTCACACACAAAAGTGAGAGGAATTCAAATTTCAGTTTCACTTTAAATGAGCTGTTCAAACAACAATAAGAGCTTCTTTGAATAAGTTCATTTATATAACAGTAATGACTCTCAGTCCCACCCCACCACTCAGTAGGTGTGGTGGGTTATCCTGCTCTAAAAAAAAAAAAACGTTGCTGAACCCTAAAATAATTTTATTAGTCTGCATTTCAGTGGAGAGTTATAGTGTCCCACGATGGTCTTAAAGCTGTGCGGGATTTCCCACAGCGATGTGAATAAAATTCCCGGGGAAACATTGAATTCAATTTTTGTGCAGAACACTTTGTCAAATTTATGGATATTGAATATCGGGGACATAACAACCGTAACAACTTTCAAAGCCGCTGCCTGTGGAAGCGTAACACATGCATGTGTTTCATCCACGCACCCTGCTGCTGAAGAATCTTCACCTGTGCACCGAGTTCATCTTGTCATCTAACCCCTTTCCTTACAAGGTTGCCTGGACACGAGCACTGCACCAGCCTGCACACTGGAGAGAAAACTGCGCCAATATGAGTCACTTCAACATTGAAGTGAAAAGTAAAAACTATCCCTCAGAAGTGGATCTTTTTCTTTTTTTTTTTTTTTGTTATCTGCAACTCTGAATCTGCTTTACAAATGTGTGCAGGACACCCGAACAGAGCTTGTCCCTCACTGGGGTTTTTATGGTGAGATAAAAGAAAACCAAGGAGGTTATCTCCAACTCAGCTGACATTCCAAGTCGGAGGATGGTGTTGACTGCAGCCCACTAATTGAAGACACATTTGAGAGATGTCTCACCGTTTGCCAAATGGGCCTTGACTGACCGGGCAATCCTGGTGCAAGAGGGACCTCCAGTGGCCGGTTCAGTCATGAAGAAAACACACGCCATGCTTTTTACATGTCAAATATGATGAAGAACATACACTTAAGACTGAGCGGACTTCCCTAGATATCAAAGACAGACATGTACCTACATCAGTTGCCTTGATTGCTGTTAAAAGTGAACATTTAGAGTGTGCCAGGGAGGTTAAAGGTCATTGACAGTTTGTGAGAATTTGACATCTGGATTACGAAGTGACTACAGCATTGCATTAACTCTGGAGTTGAGTTGGTAAAAACTTTTTTATGTTGCGTAAATTCAATTTATTGAAGGAAGTTTTGGAGAAAACTGCAAATAAAATGTGACAGGAGAGGTTGAGAAACCAGAGGCTTTTCACAAATCGAGTAATCATGTAATTTACCCAGTCCCAGATCGAATAATCACCCGGAGACAAAATCTCCCGTATGGGCCTAAATATTAATCCGACAATTGAGTAGGTCAATCACACCGTCAGTCTCTTGGACTTGGTCAGAATAATTTCATCCAGCAGTGGGTTTCATTTTCAGACCTTCTTCTTTAGCTTGTCATCATCTCTGATGATGGTAATTCTCTGCTGCTTGACACAGATTATTCGTTCCCCAGTTTATTTCTGCAGTAAAGACATCAGGAGACGCTTTGGACTCACTTTTAACCATCAGAAACTGTGGCAGAAAAACATACTTTTTCCAGCCTTTAGGTTAAACTGGGCTAAATAAACTCTGGATGGAACTCATGATTATGTTCATTATCGATTTCCCAAAGCCCAAGGCGACATCTTCAAAGGACTTATTAGTCTAAAACTCAAAGATGTTCAGTTTACTGTCACAAAAAAACAGGAAATACTCACATCTGAGAAGCTGGAACCAGATGATTTGGCCATTTTTTTTAAAAGTAATTTATGATTATGAAAATAGTTGCAGATGAATCTATTATCATTGCAGCCTTAAATGAAATACTTTCAGTACTAATCAATAAAAACACTGTAAACAGACTTGAAAACCCTTGCTTGTCTGCAACATTAAGGCTACAAACAACCAATAATGCAACACTCAATTACATGTCATTTCTTTTTTTAAAAATGAATACATAGCAAGCTCTTAACAACGTCTTCTTTGGGGTTTCATATCTGTGGCTACACAGTGATATGTGATTGAAAACTGGCTGTTTCGTATAATAAAATCAAGGTGAAGATGGTCAGCCTGTCTGGTATTATGAGAATAAACGTGAGAATCAATTTTTTTGTGAGACAGCTGAATAATCTGTTCCTGCCCAAACTCTTTCTTCTGGTTTATGTCTTATTTGAAAATGTGAGTCTGGGAGTGAGTTGACTGAGCTTTTTAATGCCTGGCTTTACCACAGCTTTCATCGTGGCTTCGCATGCTGAGGAAGATTGTCCTGATTTAAAGAGTACTGACAATACTTCTACACACTTCCACACATCTACACACAACATGATATACGCCCACCAGGAACCAGGCAGCAGTAGCTCAACTGTTGCTTTAATGGCCAGAGAGAAAAAGCAAAGAAAGACATCCCTCCCTCTCTACTGATGTCTGACAAAAAACCTTTGACTTTCTTCCCAGGATCCTTTGCAGGCCTCTGTCTTCTTGTCTTCTGAGGTGCCAAAGGAATAGCTGGATGTTGAAGTGTTGAAAATGAAAGAAAAAAAAAGAAGAAAAAAAAGAGGGAAGAGGGAACCAAGAAAGAAAACTTCCAAAACAATCCTGCCCTGGCACACACAAGGCATTTCAGGTCTGAGAGAAAATAGATCACAGATGTTTCTGCCAAAAACCTGAGGAGGAAATGTTTACAACCTGGTGCACCTTGTATACCAAATTGGTGCCAGCAGCTCGACCTCATTTCTTTCTGGTTTCACATCGAAGGAGAAATTCAAGAGTCGGGAGAGGGACATTAAGGTGACAAACTTATTCCATCTTAAGCAAAGTCTGCAGGAAGACTTGGCATCATTTTTTCAGATTCAAGTCAACACTTGAAAGAATATATAGTCTCATATATATCATATGTATATGACTATATATTACAATATTACTGAATGCTATGTTGTATTTGATTTCTTGCCGAGTTAGATGAGATAATACCACTGCACACACCAGACCAACTGACAGCTTAGTATAAAGACTGGAAACAGGGAAAACAGCAAGTCTGGCTCTGTCCAAACTAGGGCTGAGTGATATGGCCAAAAAATGAAATTTAGTTTTATTGTTTTTTCCCCCCCTAAGCCTGGGAACAATTCATATTTTAATCTTTTATTTTTCATGCAAATTGCAGAAAAACTAAAACATGATATTTTTTAGGATTTCATGGGCAAGACAAGTGAGAAAAGCACAAGAAGGGTTCTCTCTCTCACACACACACACATCAATGATGTATTAACTTTTATTTAGTTTGAACTGTCAAATATGAGCACAGAGGGAAAAAATGCACATTTATTTACTTCATTGTAGTGTACTAAAGATTTTTATTCACCTTTAAAGCTCAGATTTACTCTTTTTATACCAAAATTGACAAGTACAAGCAGGTTGACGGGTGAGTTTACAGTGTTTGTGCTTTGAGATGGAAAGAGGGAAGCCCGTAAATACTCGCACCTACTGCAGTCATTTGATCCGGGTGTGAATGCCAATTGTACCCTTTTCCATTGCTGACAATAGCCGAATGTTAGCGGGTTTTAGATCAGTGGAAAAGGGGCTTAATTAGGATTTTATATCTTGTTTTTTTAATTAATAGAAAAACCAAAATGTAAAAATAACAAGTTGTGGTTTTCGAGTGGAGGTGTTGTAGGTGGTTGGTGCTTCATTGATGCTGGTGGGCCTTTCTGACTTTTCTTTGTAAAGGCTTGAGAGATATCAGGGTCGTACAAAAAAGTATATACCTTAACGCCCTCTTTGTCGCCATTTATGTGCCTGAAGGTTTAAAGAAAAACTTTCTGTCCTCGTGCCTTCATCTACGTCATCATCGGTTCACAAATGAGCTCATGAGAAGTCGATTTAATAGCTGAAAATCAAATTAAGGTTACGACTTTCACCTCCATCCATCTGGTCAGCAGGTCATCCTGGAAATCTCCTCTAGAGCAATTTATCAAAAAATTTAGCAGGAACACTGGCAATATTGACAGCGTAATAACAATGAAATACAGCCACCATAATATCAGTCAAAATGCCTTGCCAGTGTAAACACTCCATAGAGTGGAAAGTATATTTCTCAACATAAAACACATCTGTCTTCCAGACCATTGATATTAGGCTTCATACGACAGTAAAGGGAGGCTTTTCCTCTCAGCTGGCCAACGCTGGAACAACCTTGTCGCTGTGCTTCACCTGTGCACTCAATGGTCCGGACGGCTTCGGCAACCGTCTGGGGCTCAGCGCTGCTGCCACACACACACACACACACGCACGCACACACGCACACACTCACACACACAGTCACCCTTCAGTCACCCCGTGGGCTGTAAAATAAGCTGCCGCCACATGCCAACCAGGGGTCAATGGTGTGTCAACATCTTGTCTCTGTCACGCAAGAAAGACGCACATGCACGGGGCGTACACATGGAGCTATACACACGTTTGCATAACTACAGTTGGGAGGGCCTTTATTGTCTACATTCATTCCCTATCCTCAAACCGTTTTCCCTCCAGCTCTACAGGCTAAAACCACAACTTTTACCTTAAACTAAACCCGAGCCCAAGCCCATAAACGCTCCTTGAAGAAGTGAAGTCCGGCCAAAACGGACCTCACTGAAACTCACACTGGCTCCTCGTTTGGATAGCTAAACAAAGACACAGCCACTCAGATGGTGTTACCACTGACATCAATCATTCTTTTTGTCTGCAGAAAGCCTATTGAATCCATACAGAGGGAAGCTATGAGCCAGGAAAGCGATGCATGGTTCAGCATATTCATACTGACAACATAACCATCGTCTTCTGGAGGAGGAGCCTTACGGGAGCCGAGTGTTCGGTCCTCCTGGTTAAGAGCATTGAACCAATTCTGTAAAATCACCTACCAACAAATCTCATGTCAACAGCAGAGTCCAGAAAACCTTGCAGTTTGCAGCCGCACCACCTACATTCAGGTCCTTGTCGATGATTGTCTCGTGATCGACCAGTCACTTCCTCCTCCACTCCCTGTGTCAAAAAACACGCCAGCAACTAGATAGAAACCAAGAAGAAGAAGGAAGAAGCCGGTGGATGAAAACAATTTGACGCATTCTGTACAATGGTGACAAGTATTCACAAAGTTTTAACAAAGACATCACAAGCAGCTCACCTGTTTTCATCCAGTGGATTTGAAAGCGTTTGATACCGATGGCATCTCCAGTAAGAACGCGAGTAATATATACATACTCAGTCAATGTACACGCACACTCACAGCTGGGGGTGATGATATTGTGTGGTTTAGCGCAGGGACCACGCTGAGCCCGTCAAACATCCTCCTGTGATTCAAAACTCAGAAGTCTCCCAGCAGCGCAGCATGGAGAAGTGTGTCGTGTATAGTGGCAACGGGAGAAAATAACTGTGTTATGTGCTGAACTCTAAGCAAACCCACAAGTTTCAGGCTACTCTGAGTCTGTGTAACTCTCTGATTGTCTACCAACAAAATACTTTAGACCCCTCAATAAATGAATATTGTCTTACTGAGTATATAACTTTACTTGGTATTTGGTGTTTTGTGATTTGAATGTATTGTACTGCTGTATTGTGTCTAACTGTCCAGAGGCTGCAGATGAAAATTAGCTAAAGGTAACGTGAAGTTGACGTCACGCATTCTTGACATTTGGGTAACTGACATAATCTTTTTGTTCATGCATCGTGTTGTGAAGATCCTGCTGCTTTTCTGCAAACAAACCTAAAAGATGTTCTTTTAAATCATGTCTTCATCCATTTCTCCAGGACATAACCAAATATTAAACATATCTGACAGGGGAGGGGCCAAGATTATTACAAGTCCTTTTTTTTATTATTAATAATGTGACTAACCCACTGCTCAATGTTTTTAAAAAGTTTAGTAGGTGCAATGCATCTCTGCGTTGTTGTACATAAACAATAAATAAATGCAATAAACTAAAACCAAGCTTACAAAGTTTAAGCTTGAAGAACTAGCAGTGACTTTTAAAAGATGCACCACAAAGAAAACAGAAAGTAACTACCAGCACGAACTTGAGTGACAGTGAATGACTTGTCATTAATCCCCATTTCTAATCCGAAAAACACTGCAGGACACAGAAAACTCACTCAAACTTTAATCATGTTTTGCTGGTTTAATTGAGCTGTAAGATATCACTGTATCCTTGTGACAACTTTGTGGTCGTAATGTGTGGGGAACCTGGGCTCCTGCAAAGACAACCCCAATGAAATAAAGCAAACACATCTGCAAATGTCTAATCCGTGCTGTGCTAAAGAAGCACAACACCCTCTTCAGCACACTGCCAGGTTTGCATTTTCACTTGTTCCCTTGTTTTGTTTATGGCAAAGATTCCTCTATATGTGATGTCAGTGTTTCTTTAAGGTAAGAGTAGCTTTGTGTTTACATGCAGTTGTGTGTCGTGATCTCGCTCGCCGTGCACGGCGCGGGCGTTAACAGCTAAGATCCTCAGCGGCCAAACAAGGCCCCCCTCAAAACCCCCGACACCTAACCCCTGTGTGTGTTTACTCACGCCACTGTTAAACATTTACATACCCATCCAAACAGTGTCAGAGGGAAAACCGCATCATCCCGCTCTGTTTTACATTAGCATGCGGCTGAGCAGTTCGCCGCTTCCCTCGAGCGCCAGAAAAAAGTCCCAAAACATCCATAGTAATCAATCTGATGAAACCAAACAGCAGAATACACAGAGGACACAGCAGAGTAAACAGCTTTTAACTCAGTCAGATTGAAGACTCGTCTCCACGAGGAGAGAAAAGGACGTGACTCCATGATTCTCTTAACGTTTTGTCCTTTAGTTTAAGCCCCGAACCGCAAACAACTGTCTGTTGAACAGGTCAGAGTTTGTTTTGTGAGCTTAGGACAGAGGGATATTTCTCGAAACGGAACCCAGCTCTCATAAATGTTTAAAAAATGCTTTCTATGCACGATAATTGAACCTTTTCCAAAGCCATGTGGTGCTATTTATAATCCATTTAAGCTATGTACAGTGCATGCTTTTACCAGATAATCCGTGTTTGTACAAGCAAGTACACAGACAAAAGTCACACGTGGAAATACGAGTCTCCCGGTCTCCATTTTAACAAGTCTCACTTTTTTTTTTAATGGGTATATCCTGGTGTTAAATATCTGTAATGTGTTTTCCCTGGCTGTGACGACGTTCGGACATAAACATGCTATTCTTGCTCTGCCTATAATTGTTCTATTAATAACACCTATAACGTCTGAGTCTCGTTCTGCATGGAAGGGTGCAACAGTATTTATTGTGTGCAAACGCGACCTGTTTCCAGCTGCCGCACGTTGTTAATCTCTGGCTACACCTCTGCCATTCACAGCCCATTTAGGTCAGACTCCTTTTTTGGCGCTTGGCAGTCAGAGGGCAGACTGCTGCCGCTGCTGCCACCGATGTCCCTCATGGTCAAGGGACGCTGCCGCAGATCTGGGGGCCACACCTTTCTGACGAGACGTAACGGCGGGTTTCCTGCAGCCTGACACGTCTGACCGAGAACAGCAGCACCTCGCCTCGGTTACCTCTGACCCTGCAACCTCCTTCCCAGACTTTTTACGCAATCGTCGTGTACGTGCACACATTTTTTTCCCGCGGCGTTCGTGCTCTTTCAGGGGCGAAGGCCGCACAGACTTCCCAGAGCTGGGCCACGACCCAGATAATACTTGAGTCTTTTAAGGAGCAACCCAAATTATTGCTTCATTTCTTTCGTTACTGACCTTTTAGCTCGCCAGGCTAATGCAACATATTGCCAACTCTCTAGGTCGTTCTCTATGTGCGTTCTTGCCTGTATTTGTGTTTTCGTGGACTGGCGCAAATGTCAGGAAGTGTTCATGCTCCAACAGTTTTATCAAGGATGTTTTACTTTTGGAGCTGAGTTGTTTGAACTAGTGCTCGCCAAAAAAAGAACAAACTAATATTGTCTACTGGTTCTGGTCCTTGAACTTAATTCCAAGCAAGTGTGTGAAGCCACTAACAATACACACCAGAGCCTGTCCAGTGTTTAACTTTTAATCGCTGAACTACTCACATGTTTCACACCCAACAGAAATAAGTGTTGCTCTAAATGTGTCCTAAATCTCATTATTCTGGATTGGATGTGTTTCCTTTGTTTAAATCTTTTGACAGCGTTGAACACTGGATCTTTATTGTTGAGCTTGTTTGAAGTTATTTGCACGTTTATGATCCATAAAATTTCTAAATCCTCATCCTCAGTTTTTCATTAAATGCGACCTAGCTGACATGGAGTGTAAATGAACGCAGAGAGACTGCGTTTCTGTTTACTGCAAAGTCTTCATCCAGCTTCATCGTACTCTGACCTTAATATCCAGGATTAATTTAGGTGTTCACCCTATTTATCACATGGGGAGAGGTTATAATCAAATGCAGTCTTTTGGTAGATGACTAAGATGCTCAACTAATCCCCAGGCTGGAAACTGTTTACAGGAGTCAGTGGAAAGTATTTGCTTTAAAAGTTTTACTCAAAAAAAAAAAGAAAGAAGCTGAATTCATTTCATGTATCTCATGCATCCCATAATGATCTAATGCACACCTGACTGGCGTTTGTATTCTGCATACCACATGTTATTAGGCACAGGCCATGAAAACTTTGGTTAATTATTGGTTAAAAGAGCTGTTTGGTTTGTTTTGTATTAACAGCTGTTTACCAGTCTAGAAAAAATGTTGCGAGTTCAGCATCAAACTTCTTTCGTTTACTCGCCAAGATCAGGTCTCCTTGTTTTGCTGTCACTTCTCTTCTTCCACTGGGTCGTCCCATCAAAGCTCTTGCCAAGACTGGAAAGTATACAGCTGTTAATGCTAACATTGGCTAAGCAGCAATAGCAAAAACTTACAAATAGCTCCTATAACGTATTGAAAAAAAGGAGCTGCTTTTTGCTGACTGTTGAATACTTAGTGTCAAACGCATCAAACATCTGCATTGTGTGTAACCTGTTTTTGCCTTCACACCGTGTCCGTATCATATGGTTCACATATTCAGAGTCGTCATCATTAGTGTGAGCTAATATTACCTCACGTACTTTTCAGATTGTTTGCTGACAAGGAAAAGCCAAGTGATTAGTGAAACATTCTGATCTTCAGAGACAAGATGCAGCAAACTCTCATTGTGGGAGCAACATGTAGAGTTTCATTTTGCTCTTAACAACACGTTTGTTGTTTCCTCTGTGCACCAGCTGCTGGTTCCCCGGCGAGGACTCACTGGCAGAACAACAAAAAAAGAACATTCTCAGGTGCTTTTGCTCTTGGTAGTGGTGTTTATTACAAGGTCTGAATAATGGACAATTACAGCAAAATGTGAGCAGACTACATCCAGCACATGTGATGTGCATGTGTCACAGTAAAAGGAGGATATAGGAGAACATAGTACAGTGATAGTGAGTGAAGTCATATATCATAACGCAGATTCTTTTCAAGACAGGTGAACAATTATGGGAGACAAAGAGTGAATTTTTGGTTTCACAGGTATGTTTTTCCAGGATTGTTAGGTTTTTTACACAATGACTGGGAAGTACTCCACATAGCTAACAACACACATAAACATCTAGTCATTATCTTCTGGTTTGCAGAAGGTGGGAAGAGAAAACAAGGATGAGTCCAGGCTCCAGGCTTCTGTCCTCAAGGAGGTTTTTGGTGTCCGTTGATAGGACTCCCTGCCTGAGGACAGAAAAATAAACTGTAAGTGAAGATGACCAAAGACAATAAACATAATGTGTGTGCAAGAAGGGGAACTCAGGGTGAGAAAATGCCTTCAGGAAAAAATGTCCCAGTAAGTATCTGAAGGTCAGAGCATGTTGAGATATCAGGGATAAAATTCAGCTAAATTTGGAGGAGAAGTGTTTGGGGACATCGAGGTCACATATTAAGGTCCTTCAGTTGACGTCACAGTTTCTAACACAAAGAAAACACGTTGTTCTCTGTCCTGCAAACCCGCGGCGGTCGGTCAGGAGAGGGCTAATTAAAGTGAAGTTAAACAGAATCAAATTAACTGCAAAATGAGTCTATTTTGTATTTTCTGTCCTAATTGACGCTGTCTCAGCTGTGCAATACACACTAATTCAACACTAGTTCTTCCTAATCCTGTGCCCAAAAAACAGATTCATGTGCGATTGGCTGCTTAACCAATCAAGACCTCGTACACAGTGGAGGCTGTCCCTTACATCTAGCTATAGTATGGTGGCTTTGCGGGACATAATTATCTATTTCTACATTAGCCATTGTTGGCTTGACTGATGCCACTTTATATACGTATACACACTTGCATATTTCAACCAATGACTGTATGTGAAGATGGACGACGTGACAGCTCCCTAAACGTGAAATCAAAACATCTCATTCGCCCCCTGGTGGCTGCTGGCTGCAGTGTTGGTCATAAACCCCGCCCTCTCCATATTAGTGGTGAGCCAAACCAACAAATCAAAGAACATGTGAAATAAATTTTTCCCAAAGACGGTTTCTGTCATTTTATCTAGTTATTATCAGTCTGACGTATGTTCGTGTTCATTTTTCTGATGAGTTTGGTTTTAATTAGATATTTGATGCTAAAAAACAGAGTGTAACATCATGATTGACAGCTGTTAATCCTGGCGATCAGGTCGAGTGGATTAATGAGCGGGAACTCGATACCGTGGCTCCACTACCTGATCACTACTATGCAGATAGCGGTGCTCATATCCGGGATAATTTTCAAATCAGTCCATACAGTCATTGATTTCAACCCATACTACTCATTGAAAATTCTGCTGAAACTTTTATGTAACCTACAAACATTTAGATTTGCCCACCAGATTCAGCACAGTTTTGATTGAAGTTGCACAAATGTTATTTGAACTGAAGTTCACTGATATACAACTTGAAAGTTTTGAACGTCGTTCTAGCTCCGTGTCATCTAAGAACATATCTTCTGTCTACACACGGAGAATCTGCCATTTATATAAATCATGTCAGAGCTAGTAATGTGTTTTATCATGGCTGTTTCCTTTATGTCTCCGGCAGTCCCTGCTCCTCCAGCTAACTTTCCTCCCTTCTCTCAGCTCAGCAGCGACTGAAAAAAAAAAAGAAAAAAAACTCCCTGCATCATCTGCACTCAATCACAATAATTATCCCAAGAAATGCACTGCAGAGCCCGTGAGAGGTGAGGGGAATGAAGCACAGAGGCTATTGGCAATCACCTCCCTCCAGTCATTATTAGTCATTGCTCTGCTGCTTTGGAAGAGGACCTGGACGGTTTGGGAGGAAGCCATGTGCAGCCGACAGACAGAGAAAAGGCCTGATGTGACTCCAGTGCACAGAAAGTATCAGCAATCTCTGAAGGCTCTGGCAGCACAACAGCTCCACTGGGGACTGGCAGTCATCCGCACACGAGTATTAGCCTTATGTTCTGTCTGTCAGATCTCCTCTTATCCACAGATTTTAAAAACACTGAACTTGTCACTCTGACGATGTGGGAGCTTTTAAAAAATCCCACAGCAGCCAGCAAACACCTTTTGGGTTCTTCACTAAAAAAAATACTCCAGGAGGATGAAGCGTTTGAGGTCCTGTCAGGATTTGTGAACACTTCCTAAAGGAGTTTTTTGTGGAGCATTGCGGGGTTCCTGTTTGATTGCAAAATGGCTTTGCAATCAAAAGTTCCTCAAAGCCCTTTAACTTTTTTAAAGCAGACAGACAGAAAAAATAAAACACTGATGAGGCTCCAGTGCCCATGAAGTATCAGTTTTATGAATGTTCTGGCAGCACTACAAGTCCACAGGGGGCTGGCAGTCATCCTCAGATGAATATCTATGTGTTTTGAATTTGAATTTCACCCCTGAGATTTTCACTTGTCTCTGGTCCAAAGAATTTGAAAGACTGTTACTCTAAAAGGTAGAGGATCTTTTCTAAAAGACAAGAAAAGGCTGGTAAGTATGAACCTCAGCTTTAGAATAATAATATATGTATGAAGTTCCACATGGCACGTTTTGGGGTCCCTCTATGTTTACCTAAAGACTTTGAGTATTCCTTTAAAGTGCCTGTTTATATAAGATGAGAAGTTCTTTGTGTAGAAAAAAGTATGAGTCTGCACACTGGATTATAGCTCCCAAAAAAGTAAGGCTGGAAAAGATGATGTTTCAACTTGACTGGACAAAGAGAATATACGAGTATATACAAGCTCTTGTTATAGCCAGGAAATAATTCACATATTCATACATATTCATTCAACATTTTTAGCTTTTCACTATTTCCACAGATAAATACCTTGATTTTCTTTTTTTTTCAGTGTGACACACACGGTCACAATAATATTTACAGGTTTCCATCCAAATGTGGCACAAACTATAACAGAATTTTAAGAAATTTGGCAAAACAAAATGCAAATTGATGTACATTTCCATCTACTGCTGTTATTCAAATATTAGGGGTTGGTTTCATCAAGATAAGCAGCTGTTGGTGCTTATTGTACCATCAGCTGCCATTAAAACCACTGCAGAAGAAGTGGATGCAACAAGAGGATGCAATTAAAAGAACGACAGTCAAACCCCAGATGGTGAAAAACAATGAAGAAAACATGATGGAAATATGGCATTTGTTTTTGTTTCATGTATCAATTCAAGGAATTTAACAGTCTCATTATTGCTCCTCGGAGATTAGATGTTTTCTTCTGCTGCTATTTTCAGTCTCTTCAATTACAATTAGGTCACATGCGCAATGATTTATTCACTAAGTCTGTGTCTATTGCACTGTGTTGCATTTTGTTTTTGTCAATACAACAATTTTTCCACCTCAGGCAATTTTTCTTTTTTCAAATTCCCAACGTTTCAAATTTTTTTCAAATTGAAAAATGCACATAAAACAGGTGGACAGTGCTGATATTTAAAAGATAATATTTATGTTCACCAGTGCTTTTGTTTCATGTGTATTAACCATTTGTTAATAAGCACATAGTACAGCCTAGACTGATGGGAGTTTAATTAGTTTTCCTGGTATTTGATCATAAACCAAACAATCGGACAAACTAACTTATTTTGATCGATCAGGGCATCACTTAAGTCAATGTGAACCATGAATGTCTGTTCAAAATGTTATGACTAAAAACCATGAATTATGACCCCAATCCATGGGTTTCCCCTGTGCCCTCTTGTGGCCGTTTGATGGTACTGCAATGTCTTCCAGTGGCACAGTTGATCGTCCATGCTCCTCCTCTCTGCATACTCGGCTGAATACTTCATAGATTTGCATGTCCTCGTGATAATACACAGCAGACAGACAAAATAAAAACACTGATGAGACTTCAGTACCCATGCAGGATCAGTTTTGACAACCCTGGCACCAGAACAGGCCCACAGTGGGCTGGCAGCTGTGCCCACATGAATATTAGCTCTGTGTTTTGGATTTCTAAAATTTCACCCTTGAGAGCTGCAGTTGTCTCTGCTCCAGAGGTTTTAAAACACTGAGTCAATCACTGTAAAGAAAGTTACTCCTTATAAAATCTAATAAGAACTGAAGACAACTGTAGTCAATATGTACCTGTTTCTGATAAGATGATAAAATAGCCCTGTACCAGAGAAACAGCTGCTTTGGTTTCTTGTTCAAATGGCTAAAATTGACCTAAGTTTAAGTTTTCTCAACAAGCAGCATTCAACCAAGGGAAAAACCTAAGTTCATGATCAGTAGCAATTTGTGTGACATTCCCATACTTCTTCAAAAAGTCAGGTGGGAGGAACGAGTGTATAAAGCATCTGAATTTCACCAACAAAGACCGGCCTGTGCGTCCTGTCTTGGACATACTGTGAATGTTCACATTGTAAGAAGTTTTTAAGGGGTTCTTTACAAAAACATTCTGCGGTTACCCATTGATTGCATAAAGCATTGCATTCAAGCAACCTTTAAAAGACAAAAACAATGATGATACTCCAGTGCCCATGAAGTTTCAGAGTTTCTGGCTGTATGTCAACTCCCGTAGGGACTGGCAGTCGCGCCCAGATGAATATTAGCTCTGTTTTTTGGATGTCTTCTATTTCAATCCTGAGATCAGTCCTTGTCTCTAGTCCAGAAATGTTTTAATACAGACATGGTCACTCTTAAAATACGGGTTTCTGCAATGGTCCTGTTAAAGTTCATTCATTCAGGGAGCTGGTGAGCATTTGAACTTTCACGTTAGAAATGCAATAGATATTTGATTATGAGTTATTATGATTGATGGATAATTAATCAACAACTATTTTGATGATTAACTAATAATTTAAGTAATTTTCCTAGCAAAAGTGACAACCATTTTCTGGTTCTAACTCCTCAAACAAGATGAATTAATGCTTTTCTTTGTCACTGAATATATTGGTTATGCACTGTTCTCCCAATAAAACAATCAGTTTGAAAACATCTTCTTGAGCTGTGGGGATGTATAACATCCTGACATATTATAGATAAAACAATCAACAAAACAACAGGCAGATTATTGGAAAATGAAAAATATCACAACCTCAAATCTTCTTTACTTTTAACAGTCTGCATCAGACAGAGAACGCCCAAGACGTACCTCTAATTTCTGGAAGACCTGCCAGCACGACAACTCCTCTGGGGATTGGTAAACATAACAAGATGAATATTAAACCTTCCTAATGAATCTCTAATATTTCACCCCTGAGGTTTGCATGTGTTTCCGAACCCCAAGATTTGAACAGCCTGAACTGGTGCACTCTGAAATGTAAAGACATTTTGAGAAGTAAAGGTAATACCTGGTTAAAGAGCTCCTCATACAACGTGTCTGACTTCTCCACCTCACACTCCAAGTCAGCCACTGCATCTGCATCCCACGATGTTATACTGCTGAAAAAGACAGGCAGGTTAAACATGTAAACGCTGTGTAGGTTCATGTTGTACTGGAAAGTGTAGGAAGTGGAACAAGCAAGGTGATGGGACATGTAGTAGAAGGTTTTCTTCTTTATTTCATGTGATAAGTGTACTGCACAGGTACAGTATGTTGCAGGGTTGTAGTCTAAAAAAAGACGGAATTTACAAAATAATGTAAACAGATTTGGTGCTATTGTCTGGGCGTGACACCTGTTGTTAGGATTCAGACAATAGCTGTTTCCTGTTTGTTCATTATTTCTTACCTGTCACAGTGCTCAGTGTCCTGTAGAGGGCAGAGGAGGCTCTGTGTGGGATTGTCATCATGGGAGCTCGTCTTCAGTTTCTCAGCTTTCTTTTGCAGTCTGGTGACCTGCTGCAGCAGAGCTTCTCTCTCCTCCAACAGACAGTCTTTGAATCTACAGAAATAGGTTTTAACAGCGCCATGGATTTACATCCCTATAATTTCTGATAATGCAGCAGGTTAAACTCAGATGGTCTTAATGCACCATGTACAAAAGAGCTCAGATATGGATGATTAGCAGCTGGGATACCTAATATTTATCCACAGAGGTGAACCCAATTCGTGGCCCATAACAACATGGAACAACAGTTCACAATTCATTTCAGCTGAAAGTCTGATTAGAGCTAGCGTCTTGGTTTTAGGACTTAAGGCATCCGTGTGCTTGAAATGAAATGCTTATAATAATCATCAAACAGCATCTGAAACCCCGTCACCCCATTTCATTTTGGCTGGATTCAACAATGAAGTAACTTTTTGAGAGACTGTCCAAAGGTCCCGTTTGTGTGCTTCACTGCATCTCGCACCTCTCTATAATGGCAGTCTTGTAATGTGGCCATTTGGAACAGCTATAAACACTTTCAGATGAAGTTGAACACTACTTACCTTAAAAGCTTGGTTTCAAATAGTATTTGTGTTTAACTAACTCTAGCTGAGCTGAGCATGGCTACGTCATCAGGGACTGTGTGGTTGTGGTTTAATCAGCTTTGACTGACAGCGGCTACATAAGCAAACAACTCAACGGCTGTCATCAGACTCTGATTGTTATTTTTTATACTTGTAAAGTTTAATTGGTGCACGGAAATACCCGTCAGCACCATTTTCCAACTCCGTTCCACACATTTCAAGCCAGTGAGAAAAGATCAGAGACAAATTTATAGTGTGTTCATGCAGGATACCATCTTCTACAGTAAGAGGCTGATTGAGAAAGAGGCGTTTAATGTCCTTTGATCAGGTAATGTGCTTCCTTGTTCTGGGAGAAAACACCCACCTCTTCACACAACATATCCAGTAGCGCTGCTGCTGACACAGCCACTCAAACTGTTCTGCTGTCTCCTGTAGTTTCCTCAGACTTCCCTCATTCTCCTGTTGCAGTTCTCTCACCTTTAAAAAAAAAAACAAAAAAACAACAGAACATAATTTTATTATGTCTTAATCCAGGATGTGATTGAGACAACAACAAGAAAGCAGGAAATAATGAGGGTATTTGTGGTGTGGATGTCTGTCTGGGCTTAAATATAAATCAGAAAAACGATTCACTGCTGTCATCTGGAAAGATGAGCAAACGCAGTGGAGTCAGACTTAATCTTTGACTCCCATGACTTTCACAATAATTCACAGGCTTGATCCACCACAAATAAATGTTCTCATTAAGTTTGTCTCTGACATTGCAGTCTGTTGTTTTGTTCTCCTGGACTTGTGCAGATCTCACAGGAAAGATAATTGTAGACCTGGATTGTTTACCGTGTGATGGACTAGTTAAAGCAGAGGCCAGTGAGGGAGGGAGTCTTTGAGGCCAAGTGTAAATAAAAAAGAAATTCCTGACAGTGTGGAAGAATGTTTCACTAATGCCCGGACCGCACACACACTAATGCAAACCTAATGCCAGCAAAATCTGAATTAGTGTGCTCTCTCTGGGGTGGTGGTAGTTTTTAAAATTTGGCCACGGTACATAAATTTGAACCTTGAGGTTTTATGTTTCATAAAATTAATTATTCAAAGTCCAGCGGTGGGGCTGTAATTCACTGTTTTTAACTGGCACGCTGCCGCATTGACCAAAATTAGCCTGAGACAGCATGAGCGGCATTAATCCATCACTTCAGATTGTAGGAGCTGGCAGCCGGCTGATGCTGCGCTGCATTATTTCTGAAGGAGTTTTGGCTTCAAGCTTGACAAAGAGAAATACTCGGGATTCATTGTAAAACCATTAAAACTCCATTACTTATCTATTTATTTAACATTCACTCAGAGAAGAGCAAAGGCTGCTGAATAAAGTGTCCGGTCCTGACACCTGCTGGACTAAAGTGGGATTGCAGCCACAAGTAACAGATGGCTTTGAAGCTTCATGTCACAAACTCAGCTCACAATGTCAAAGCAATGACTACAGAATCTCTCAATGTTTACATTTCACATCACACTGAACATGGACATTGAAATTTTACAGCAACTCTGGCATGCTTTTATTTTGTAGGTCTTCTATCATTTGGTAAAAAGGAATCTACTGTGTGTTTTTATTTATTATGTCACATTAAACACTGAAAGATTCTGCTACAGAATTAAGATTTATAGTATATTTGTCTGTCATCAGCCAATATTACACAAGTACAGAAAAAAAAATTATCTATAGATCCTCTGTCTAAAGAAATCTACCATGTGTTTTCATTCAAGTCATACTGATAACACACTTGTGTCGTGTTCTGATGGATAATAAAGTTTTATCTTTTTTTAAACTCTTTTATGAGACTTTCTTTCTACTGTCTAGTGGGAACCTTATCAAAATGTTCATAGTTACAAGTTTTTATCTACTGCATTTTTAAATATACTACTCAGTGATACACTTTACACTATACACTATACATGATACACTATACTAATGTATATTGATATTAAATACAAGTGCAGCCAGTGCTGTGCATCGTGATTGGCTAAGTAGAGTTGTTGGCGCATCACAACAAGGGTGACTTCAACTAACCCACAGTTGGGTCCTGCTGCAGCCTCTCTAAAGGCCTGAGACTTACCTGTCTGAAAGCTGAAACACAAAGAGAACCTCTCGAGTTTCTTAATACTTCAGAGAGGCCTCAGGTTGTCTTGGTACCCACATAAAAAAAACTGAGGCAGAGCTGAGTCTATTTCCCTCACCTCCTTCTGATGAGCTCTGCTTGAATCCTTCAGATCCTCTGTCAGAGTTTTGTTGAGGTCTCGAAGCTCCTCCACCTCCACTGTCTTACTGTTGAGGACAGATACACAAAGATAAGCTTAACATATAGATGGAGTTGTCAGCATCAGGTTTACAAGCTGCTATACACACAAAAAGTAATTAAAATTTACCTTTGATTTACTGTTTGGCACACACTGTTTTCCACATGAGCACCTTACAATAACACAAAAACGAAACAAAAAAAATCTGCTTCTGTACTATTTCATTTTTCACAAGTAAAAAACAGTCAATGGTAAAAATAAATTAGAAGAAAAATTCATTTAAGGTCTTATAAGTCTGTAATAAATGCCTGTTTGGTGCCTGGATTGCTCTTAACCAAAGTACTTTTTCTCATTCTTATTGTTTTTACAGGTGTTTCTTCATCTGATGTATCTATGAATCTGGATTTCTGTGTTCAGCCCTCACAGACGAGTGAGTGAGATTTATTTTCACAGTTGCATTAATGTATTTTATGTTGGCCTCGATAATAATTTTCTTTCATCTTCTCCTCCTGTACGGCTGCTGTTTCCCTGAATTATAACGTGATAACATATTCTGACACTAAGCCAACTCTCTGGACTCTCCGCAGGGATTTAAAGTCAGCAGATCGGACAACTTAAAAATCACACGTTCAAACTGTTTTTGTTCAGTCTTGAGACAACAGTTTGAGCTGAGGGTGAGAGCTTCACTTGGCTCCGGTTTGCTGCAGATGGTAATCAGACTCTTTTATTCATTTGAATGTTTCTTTTCTACGTCTGCGGCCTTATCTTTAACGTTACTGTTTTGTTTTTATATTTGCTTCAGTTTTAACAGCTGGGTGAAACATGGAGGAATGTGTTTAAATCGACTCAGAAACAGTTCAACACGGCTAAGAACAACATGGAGAGTGACAGGTTTCCACAGTCGTTTTCTTCAGGTATTTCCTCCATAGCTTCTTGTCTGCTGAGGTGCAGTTATTACTATTAATGTACACTAAACTGTGAATCTGAGGTGACCACACAAGGAGGTTAAAACATCCAGTTTTTCCCTTTTATTTTCGCTTAATGTGGTTTAAATCATATTTTCATTTATTTCATTTCTTTATATTCAGGAACCTGTGATAAAGATCTTGTGCATTATTGTCAAACTCCTCAGGGTTAGAGATGCGGGGTGATTTGTTGTAGCATGCAGTCATGTATACTGTAGTCCTAATGTTTATTAGGGCGTGCTCTGCAGGGTACACCTAGGTTTGATTATATAAGTTACACAATGAACACAAAATGAATGTCTAGAAAAAAAACATTCTGCTCCCTCTTGGTAGTTTTCCTGTTCTCCTGTTTGTTAGTGCAAAGTGTCATTGATTTGTTGACTGCTAACAGCAAAACAGAAGAATAGTGTATAGAGCTGCAGCATGTGGCTAATTCATTTAGAATTTCGTGTCAAATAAAAGTGATGGATTAATTCAGTTTGAGTTTTTTATCCTTGACTGTCTCTGGCTAAATTTCCTGTGCCTTGTTAGGAATGAGATGACAGCTTCTGTGGGCCCACCTGCGCAGCTCCTCCTGGAGTCTCTCTGCCAGTTCAGCCCTGCACTGGGTTTCAGCATGCAGCTCCGCCTGGAGGCTCTTTGCTACCTCAGCTCTGTACTGTGCCTCAGCGTGCAGCTCCTCCACCAGGCCCTCCAGCTTCACCTCGGAACTCTGCAGAAACAGCAGCTCTGAGCCAACCTGCTGCAGCAGCTCGGCGTCCCGGGAGCTTTCCTCCACCAGCAGGACCACACGCTGCTGCAGCGAGTCCACCAGGTCCTGCAGGAGAGACACATGGACTTACTGATACACAGTTCCTCTTATACACACATGCACGGCATTAATTGTTAACATTTAGGTAATCTCTGCAAATGTACATGCATATTTACACATAAACATTCCTTTTTTATCATTGTGTTTTTATTACTCTGTCTCCACTGTTTCCACCATCTATTTTATAGCATACACCATAGACCTTTTCAGATCTCCCTGGAGACATTATTATCTGCACAATTGATACCAAACACACCTGCAGTATACATGCAAGTCAAAGAGTTTGTGGCAAGTTCAAACCTGAAACTATATCAAATCTATGTGAACAGAGTGGGTGAGTAACACACTCAAAATGTCAAACAAATACCATTGAAGTTTTCTAGAACAGCTGATAAAATCCTCTTTAAGTCCCATAATCAAAATGTTCCCAATCCAGAAAGAAAGAAGCCAAAATACAGCAACATTTTTCTCTTGTATTTCTTCTGTCCCATGAAGAACTGGATCCAGGCCTCTAAAAAGCATCGAAATCAAAGAGTGTGAGAAAGCAAAACTAATCGCTCTTTAGTTAAACTGCTCACACCTACTGTATGCAGCCTGTGTCGAGCAGCCAAAAACCCAAAGAGGTTGGTAACTGCTGCCAAAACTCTCTGCATTTACCGTATGTTCACACTGGCACTTACTGGTAGCCCTATTCAAAGTGTAATTACTGTAATTGCAGCATAGGTGGCCTGTTGGTATGGTCATGGCTCTGTTCGTTCAAATTATGGGGCTGTAATGAGGTTAAACACTACAAGGTTAAATGACACAAATTAAAAAAATCACTCTGAATAGTTCAGGAAATTTATATCATGCAGCGATTGACTTTTTCCCTGAGACATGCCACTGACAAATGTGAAAAATACTGGAAGAAATGAAAATGTTATATGTCTATATTGTGTATTTGCAAAGTTAGATGGGCTTTGTTTTCTTACCTTTGTGCTGAGATGCACCCCCCTTTACTATACCACTAAAGTCATGGATCATGAGGACCCACAATGTGTTTAAAGGACACAAAAAGAAATAAAGGACTCCAAAGTACATGCATCTTGTTAATGCATTGTAATATAGCACCACTCCACCTTTTTTATTTTTAATTACTATATATATTGTCTTATATGAATGTGAAACACTTTGCCTAACCTATGATGACCCTGTCTGTTTCGCTTTTTTCTGTGTTTTTTCTGTGTTTTGTTTTGGTCTGTTTTGCTGTTATAAAAAAACAAACAATAAGTTTAAAAAGAAAAAATTACTCTGTTGATGTTTCCTAACAAGTGTAATTGCTATAACAGCGTTTGAGATTGAAATAAAGTTACATTCTGCTGAAAATCCAAGGGCGTAGGTTTTTGTATGGACTTTTTATGCCTTACTATACAATAACTTTTTAGGCGCATTACTATACTATGACGTTTTATGCCTTACTATATGATGATGATTTTTTTACACTTTTATGCCTTACAATACTACGATGTTTTTTTGACTTTTAAGCCTTACTAAGCTATGACGTTTTATCACATTTTTATACTTTACTATATTATGACGTTTTATCACATTTTTATACCTTACTATACTATGATGTTTTTTTGACGTTTTTTTGACGTTTTTATGCCTTACTATATTATTTTTTTTACATTTTTATACCTTATATACTATGATGTTTTATTCCTAACCATATCATGACACTTTTATGCTTTAACGTGAAATTTATTTTTTTGGTCTTCCTATACTATGACTTTTTTATGGATTCACATACTCTAAACTTGTGATGGAGCAATACGGTAGTACATTGGTTTGGACTGTCACCTCAGACTTGGAAGGTTGTGGGTTTGAACCCTGCCCTGCGGTATTTCTGCGACCAGATTTTAGGACTTAGTATAATTTGAAATTTTTTGACATTTTATGCCTTGCTATACTATCACGTTTCTTTTTTACATTTTTATGCCTTACTATACTATGACGTTTTATCACATTTTCATTTCTTGATGAACTATGATGTTTTTTGACATTTTCATGCCTAACTATACTATGACGTTTTTTTTTACATTTTTATGCCTTACTATGCTATTACATTTTTATACCATACTCTACTATGATGTTTTTTAACATTTTTATACCATACTCTACTATGACGTTTTTTGACATTTTTATACCATACTCTACTATGACGTTTTTTTGACATTTTCATGCCTTACTATACTATGACATTTTTTGACATTTTTATGCCTTACTATAGTATGAAATTTTTATGCAATACTCTCTTATGACGTTTTTTGACATTTTTATGCATTACTATACTATGACGTTTTTTGACATTTTCATGCCTTGCTATACTATGACGTTTTTTGACATTTTTATGGCTTGCTATACTATGATGTTTTTTGACATTTTTATGCCTAACTATACTATGACATTTTTTGATATTTTTATGCCTTACTATACTATGACATTTTTTGACATTTTTATGGCTTGCTATACTATGATGTTTTTTGACATTTTTATGCCTAACTATACTATGACATTTTTATGCAATACTCTACTATGACGTTTTTTTGACATTTTTATGCATTACTATACTATGACATTTTTTTGATATTTTTATGCCTTAGTATACTATGACATTTTTTGATATTTTTATGCCTTAGTATACTATGACATTTTTATGCCTTACTATACTATGATGTTTTTTGAGATGTTTTTGCCTTACTATACTATGACGTTTTTTTGACATTTTTATGCATTACTATACTATGACGTTTTTTGACATTTTCATGCCTTGCTATACTATGACGTTTTTTGACATTTTTATGGCTTGCTATACTATGATGTTTTTTGACATTTTTATGCCTAACTATACTATGACATTTTTTGACATTTTCATGCCTTGCTATACTATGACGTTTTTTGACATTTTTATGGCTTGCTATACTATGATGTTTTTTGACATTTTTATGCCTAACTATACTATGACATTTTTATACCATACTCTACTATGACGTTTTTTGTTGTTTTTATACCATACTATAGTATGATGTTTTATCATATTTTTATGCCTTACTATAGTATGAAATTTTAATGCAATACTCTACTATGACGTTTTTTGACATTTTTATGCATTACTATACTATGACATTTTTTGATATTTTTATGCCTTAGTATACTATGATGTTTTTTGACATTTTTATGCCTTGCTATACTGTGATGTTTTTTGACATTTTTATGCCTTGCTATACTATGACGTTTTATGCCTTACTATACTATGACGTTCTTTGACATTTTTATGCCTAACTATACTATGACATTTTTTGACATTTTTAGGCCTTACTGTACTATGACATTTTTTGATATATTTATGCCTTGCTATACTATGATGTTTTTTGACATTTTTATGCCTAAATATACTATGACATTTTTATACCATACTCTACTATGACATTTTTTGACGTTTTTATACCTTACTATAGTATGATGTTTTATCACATTTTTATGCCTTACTATAGTATGACATTTTTATGCAATACTCTACTATGACGTTTTTTGACATTTTTATGCATTACTATACTATGATGTTTTTTGACATTTTCATGCCTTGCTATGCTATGACGTTTTTTGACATTTTTATGGCTTGCTATACTATGATGTTTTTTGACATTTTTATGCCTAACTATACTATGACATTTTTATACCATACTCTACTATGACATTTTTTGATGTTTTTATACCTTACTATAGTATGATGTTTTATCACATTTTTATGCCTTACTATAGTATGAAATTTTTATGCAATACTCTACTATGACGTTTTTTGACATTTTTATGCATTACTATACTATAACATTTTGTGATATTTTTATGCCTTAGTATACTATGACATTTTTTGATATTTTTATGCCTTAGTATACTATGACATTTTTATGCCTTACTATACGATGATGTTTTTTGAGATGTTTTTGCCTTACTATACTGTGGCGTTTTTTTGACATTTTCATGCCTTACTATACTATGACGTTTTATCACATTTTCATTCCTTGATGAACTATGATGTTTTTTGACATTTTCATGCCTTGCTATACTATGACGTTTTTTGACATTTTTATGGCTTGCTATACTATGATGTTTTTTGACATTTTTATGCCTAACTATACTATGACATTTTTATACCATACTCTACTATGACGTTTTTTGTCGTTTTTATACCATACTATAGTATGATGTTTTATCACATTTTTATGCCTTACTATAGTATGAAATTTTTATGCAATACTCTACTATGACGTTTTTTGACATTTTTATGCATTACTATACTATGACATTTTTTGATATTTTTATGCCTTAGTATACTATGATGTTTTTTGACATTTTTATGCATTGCTATACTGTGATGTTTTTTGACATTTTTATGCCTTGCTATACTATGACGTTTTATGCCTTACTATACTATGACGTTCTTTGACATTTTTATGCCTAACTATACTATGATGTTTTTTGACATTTTTATGCCTAAATATACTATGACATTTTTATACCATACTCTACTATGACATTTTTTGATGTTTTTATACCTTACTATAGTATGATGTTTTATCACATTTTTATGCCTTACTATAGTATGACATTTTTATGCAATACTCTACTATGACGTTTTTTGACATTTTTATGCATTACTATACTATGACATTTTTTGATATTTTTATGCCTTACTATACTATGACATTTTTATGCCTTACTATACGATGATGTTTTTTGAGATGTTTTTGCCTTACTATACTGTGGCGTTTTTTGACATTTTCATGCCTTACTATACTATGACGTTTTATCACATTTTCATTCCTTGATGAACTATGATGTTTTTTGACATTTTCATGCCTTGCTATGCTATGACGTTTTTTGACATTTTTATGGCTTGCTATACTATGATGTTTTTTGACATTTTTATGCCTAACTATACTATGACATTTTTATACCATACTCTACTATGACGTTTTTTGTCGTTTTTATACCATACTATACTATGATGTTTTATCACATTTTTATGCCTTACTATAGTATGAAATTTTTATGCAATACTCTACTATGACGTTTTTTGACATTTTTATGCATTACTATACTATGACATTTTTTGATATTTTTATGCCTTAGTATACTATGACATTTTTTGAAATTTTTAGGCCTTACTATAGTATGACATTTTTTGATATTTTTATGCCTTGCTATACTATGATGTTTTTTGACATTTTTATGCCTAACTATACTATGACATTTTTTTACATTTTTTTGCCTTACTATACTATGATGTTTTTTGACATTTTTATGCCTTAGTATACTATGACATTTTTTTACATTTTTATGCCTTACTTTAGTATGATGTTTTTTTGACATTTTTATGCCTTGCTATACTATGACATTTTTTTACCATACTCTACTTTGACGTTTTTTGACATTTTCATGCCTTACTATACTATGACATTTTTTTACATTTTTATGCCTTACTTTAGTATGATGTTTTTTTGACATTTTTATGCCTTGCTATACTATGATGTTTTTTGACATTTTTATGCCTTAGTATACTCTGACATTTTTATACCATACTCTACTATGACGTTTTTGCACATTTTTTTTGCCTTACTACACTATGACGCTTTTTGACATTTTAATGACTTACTATACTATGACATTCTTTGACATTTTTATTCCTTCTTATACGATGATGTTTTATCACATTTTTATTCCTTATTATACTATGATGTTTTATCACATTTTTTTCTTAAAGAATCATTTTTGGGGCTTTTTATGCCTTTATTGATAGCACAGTAGAGAGAGACAGGAAATGGGTAGGTAGAGAGAGGGGGAATGACATGCAGTAAAGGGCCGTCCGATGCGGGATTCGAACCAGGGTTGACTGCAGCGAGGACTGTCTCTATGTATGGGGCGCCCGCTCAACCAACTGCGCCACTCCAGGCCACTGTTTTATTGCATTTTTATACTTTACTATATTATGACATTTTTTGACATTTTAATATGTTGATATACTATGGTGTTTCATACCTAAAAATATTATGATTTTTTTAAGCCTCAATATAAAATGATTTTTTTCTGGTCTTACTATACGATGACTTTTTTATGGGTTCCCATACTCTAAACATGTGAAGGAGACGCGTGGTAGTACAGTGGTTCCAACTGTCGCCTAAGACTTGGAAGGTTCTCGGTTTGAACCCTACCCTGGGTTATTTCTTTGTCCAATTTAGTGTCTTACTATACTATGACAATTTTTGATGATTTGATATGTTACTATACTATGATGGTTTATGCCCAACAATATTTCCACGTTTTTATGCCTTAATATAAAATGAGTTTTTTCTAGTCTTGCTATACCATGACGTTATTATGGATTCCCATACTCTTAACAGGGCAGCACGGTAGTACAATGGTTTGACCTGTCGCTTCAGACATGGAAGGCTGTGGGTTCAAACCCTACCCTGGACTGCTTCTGTGTCTAAATTTCATGCCTTATTATAATTTGACATTTTTGTGCGTTACTATACTATGACGTTTTGGACAAATTTATGGTTTACTATACTATGACGTTTTGTGCCTTAGTATACTATGACGTTTTTTAACATTTTTATGCCTTACTATACTATGACGTTTTTTGACATTTTTGTGCGTTACTATACTATGACATTTTTTGACATTTTTATGCGTTATTATACTATGACGTTTTTTGACAAATTTACACCTTACTGTAATGAGATTTTTATGGCTTACGATACTATGACATTTTTGACAATTTTTTGATTTACTTTACTATGATCTTTTATGCTTTACTATAGGTTGACGTTTTTTGACATTTTTATGCCTTAGTATACTATGACATTTTTGACAAATTTATGGTTTACTATACTATGACATTTTTTGAAAAATATATGCCTTACTATACTATGACATTTTTTGACATTTTTATGCCTTACTATATACAATGACGTTTTTTGATATGTTTATGCCTTACTATACTGTGACATTTTTTGAAAAATATATGCCTTACTATACTATGACATTTTTATGACAAATTTATGCCTTGGTATACTATGACGTTTTTTGACATTTTTATGCCTATGACATTTTATGCATTACTATAACATGCCGTTTTTTGGCAAATTTATGCCTTACTATACTATGACATTTTTATGACAAATTTATGCATTACTATACTATGATGTTTTGTGCCTTACTGTACTATGATGTTTTGTGCCTTACTGTACTATGACGTTTTTTGATATTCTTATGCCTTGCTATACAATGACATTTTATGCCTTATTATACTATGACATTTTTTTGACATTTTTATGCCTTACTATACTATGACGTTTTTGACAAATGTATGGCTTACTATACTATGACGTTTTTTGATATTTTCATGCGTTACTATACTATGACGTTTCTTGACAAATTTATGCCTTACTATACTGTGACGTTTTTTAATATTTTTATGCGTTACTATACTATGACATTTTTGGACTAATTTATGCCTTAATATACTATGATATTTTTATGCCTTACGATACTATGACCTTTTTTGACAATTTTATGCCTTACTATATTATTACGTTTTTTGATATTTCTATGCCTTACTATACTATGACGTGTTTTGACAAATTTATGCCTTACTATACTATGACATTTTTTGATATTTTTATGCCTTGCTATACTATGACATGTTATGCCTTACTATACTATGACGTTTATTAACATTTTTAGGCCTTACTATACTATAATGTTTTTTGACATTTTTATGCCTTGCTATACTATGACATTTTATGCCTTACTATACTATGACTTTTTTTTTACATTTCATGCCTTATTATACTATGACTTTTTTTTACATTTTTATGCCTTACTATATTATGACATTTTATGACTTACTATATTGTGACGTTTTTTTGATATTTTTATGCCTTACTATACTATGACATTTTATGCCTTACTATACTTTGATGTTTTTTGGCATTTTATGCATTACTATAATTCTGTGTTTTTTGACCTTTTATGCCTTACTATACTAGGACGTTTTTTCACATTTTTATGCCTTACTATACTATAACGTTTTTTTTACATTTTTATGCCTTGCTATACTATGACATTTTATGCCTTACTATACTATGACTTTTTTTGACATTTTTATGCATTACTATACCATGACATGTTATGCCTTACTATAATATGACATTTTATGTCTTAATATACTATGACGTTTTTTGACAAATTTATGGTTTACTATACTATGACTTTTTTTCACATTTTATGCTTCACTATTCTATGACATATTATGCCTTACTATAATTTGACGTTTATTGACATTTTTATGCTTTATTATACTATACGTTTTTTGACAAATTTATGCCTTACTATAGTATGACGTTTTTTGACAAATTTATGGCTTACTATACTTTGACGTTTTTTGACATTTTATCCCTTATTATAATATCACATTTTATGCCTTACTATACTATGACGTTTTTTGACATTTTTATGTCTTATTGTACAATGACATTTTTGACAAATTTATTCATTTCTATACTATGACGTTTTGTGCCTTACTATACTATGACGTTTTTTTTTACATTTTTATGCCTTACTATAATATGACATTTTATGCCTTACTATACTATGACGTTTTTTGACAATTTTGTGCCTCAGTATACTATGACGTTTTTTGACACATTTAGGGCTTACTATACTATGACGTTTTTTGACAAATTTATGGCTTACTATACTATGACGTTTTTTGACAATTTTATGCCTTACAATACTATGATGTTTTTTTGACATTTGTATGTTTTATTGTACTATGACATTTTTTGACAAATTTATGGATTACTATATTATGACGTTTTTTGACATTTTCATGCCTTACTATACTATGACATTTTATGCCTTGCTATACTATGACGTTTTTTGACCTTTTTATACCTTAGTATAATATGACGTTTTCTGACAATTTTACGCCTCAAAATACTATGACATTGTTTGACAAATTTTTGCCTTACTATACTATGACATTTTTATGCCTTACTATACTATGACATTTTTATGCCTTGCTATACTATGACATTTTATGCCTTACAATACAATGATGTTTTTTCACAATTTTATGCCTTACTATTCTATGACGTTTTATGCCTTAATATACTATGACATTTTTTCACGTTTTTATGCTTCACTATTCTATGACATTTTATGCCTAACTATACTTTGACGTTTTTTGACATTTTTATGCCTTAGTATACTATGACGTTTTTGACAAATTTATGCTTCAGTATTCTATGACATTTTATGCCTTACTATAATATGACATTTTATGCCTTACTATACTATGACTTTTTTTGACATTTTTATGCCTTATTATACTATGACATTTTTTGATAAATTTATGGCTTAATATACTATGACTTTTTTTCACATTTTATGCTTCACTATTCTATGACATTTTATGCCTTACTATACTTTGACGTTTTTTGACATTTTTATGCCTTAGTATACTATGACGTTTTTTGACAAATTTATGCCTTACTACACTATGACGTTTTATGACATTTCATGCCTTACTATAATATGACATATTATGCCTTACTATACTATGACGTTTTTTGACATTTTTATGTCTTATTGTACTATGGCGTTTTTTGACAAATCTATGGATTACTATACTATGACGTTTTGTGCCTTACTATACTTGACGTTTTTTGACAATTTTGTGTCCTACTATACTATGACGTTTTTTGACATTTTTATGCCTTACTATACTATGACATTTTGTGCCTTAATATACTATGACATTTTTTCACGTTTTTATGCTTCACTATTCTATGACATTTTATGCCTTACTATACTTTGACGTTTTTTGACATTTTTATGCCTTAGTATACTATGACGTTTTTGACAAATTTATGCCTTACTATACTATGACGTTTTTTTGACAAATTTATGCTTCAGTATTCTATGACATTTTATGCCTTACTATAATATGACATTTTATGCCTTACTATACTATGACTTTTTTTGACATTTTTATGCCTTATTATACTATGACATTTTTTGATAAATTTATGGCTTACTATACTATGACTTTTTTTCACATTTTATGCTTCACTATTCTATGACATTTTATGCCTTACTATACTTTGACGTTTTTTGACATTTTTATGCCTTAGTATACTATGACGTTTTTTGACAAATTTATGCCTTACTATACTATGACGTTTTATGACATTTTATGCCTTACTATAATATGACATATTATGCCTTACTATACTATGACGTTTTTTGACATTTTTATGTCTTATTGTACTATGGCGTTTTTTGACAAATCTATGGATTACTATACTATGGCGTTTTTTGACAAATCTATGGATTACTATACTATGACGTTTTGTGCCTTACTATACTATGACGTTTTTTTGACAATTTTGTGTCCTACTATACTATGACGTTTTTTGACATTTTTATGCCTTACTATACTATGACATTTTGTGCCTTAATATACTATGACATTTTTTCACGTTTTTATGCTTCACTATTCTATGACATTTTATGCCTTACTATACTTTGACGTTTTTTGACATTTTTATGCCTTAGTATACTATGACATTTTTGATAAATTTATGCCTTACTATACTATGACGTTTTTTGACAAATTTATGCTTCAGTATTCTATGACATTTTATGCCTTACTATAATATGACATTTTATGCCTTACTATACTATGACTTTTTTTGACATTTTTATGCCTTATTATACTATGACATTTTTTGACAAATTTATGGATTACTATAGTATGACGTTTTGTGCCTTACTATACTATGACGTTTTTTTGACAATTTTGTGTCTTACTATACTATGACGTTTTTTGACATTTTTATGCCTTACTATACTATGACATTTTGTGCCTTAATATACTATGACATTTTTTCACGTTTTTATGCTTCACTATTCTATGACATTTTATGCCTTACTATAATATGACATTTTATGCCTTACTATACTTTGACGTTTTTTGACATTTTTATGCCTTAGTATACTATGACGTTTTTTGACATTTTATGCCTTACTATAATATGACATATTATGCCTTACTATACTATGACGTTTTTTGACATTTTTATGTCTTATTGTACTATGGCTTTTTTTGACAAATTTATGGATTACTATACTATGACGTTTTGTGCCTTACTATACTATGACGTTTTTTTGACAATTTTGTGTCCTACTATACTATGACATTTTTTGACATTTTATGCTTTACTATACTTTGATGTTTTTTGACATTTTTATGCCTTAGTATACTATGACGTTTTTTGACAATTTTATGTCTTACTATAATTTGACATTTTATGCCTTACTATACTATGACATTTTTTGACCTTTTTATACCTTAGTATACTATGACGTTTTTTGACAAATTTATGCCTAACTATACTATGACATTTTTTGACATTTTTATGCGTTACTATAAAATTACATTTTATGCCTTACTCTACTATGACATTTTTTGACATTTTTATGCCTTACTATACTATGACTTTTTTTGACATTTTTATGCCTTACTATAATATGACATTTTATGCCTTACTATACTATGACATTTTTTGACATTTTTATGTTTTATTGTACTATGACGTTTTTTGACAAATTTATGGATTACTATACTATGACGTTTTTTGACATTTTTATGCCTTAGTATACTATGACGTTTTTTGACAAATTTATGCCTAACTATACTATGACGTTTTTTGACAAATTTATGCCTTACTATAATATGACATTTTATGCCTTACTATATTATGAAATTTTTTGACCTTTTTATACCTTAGTATACTATGACGTTTTTTGACAAATTTATGCCTAACTATACTATGACATTTTTTTACATTTTTATGCCTTACTATAATATGACATTTTATGCCTTACTATACTATGACATTTTTTCACATTTTATACTTCACTATTCTATGACATTTTATGCCTTACTATACTTTGACGTTTTTTGACATTTTAATGCCTTAGTATACTATGACGTTTTTTGACAAATTTATGCCTTACTATACTATGACATTTTTTGAACTTTTTATACCTTAGTATACTATGACGTTTTTTGACAAATTTATGCCTAACTATACTATGACATTTTTTGACATTTTTATGCCTTACTAAAATATGACATTTTATGCCTTACTATACTATGACATTTTTTCACATTTTATACTTCACTATTCTATGACATTTTATGCCTTACTATACTTTGACGTTTTTTGACATTTTATGCCTTACTATACTATGACGTTTTTTGACAATTTATGCCTTACTATAATATGACATTTTATGCCTTACTATATTATGACGTTTTTTGACATTTTTATGTCTTATTGTACTATGACGTTTTTTGACAAATTTATGGATTACTATACTATGACATTTTTTGACCTTTTTATACTTTAGTATACTATGACGTTTTTTGACAAATTTATGCCTAACTATACTATGATGTTTTTTGACAAATTTATGCCTTACTATAATATGACATTTTATGCCTTACTATACTATGAAATTTTTTGACAAATTTATGCCTTACTATAATATGACATTTTATGCCTTACTTAATTTATGAAATTTTTTGACCTTTTTATACCTTAGTATACTATGACGTTTTTTTGACAAATTTATGCCTAACTATACTATGACATTTTTTTACATTTTTATGCCTTACTATAATATGACATTTTATGCCTTACTATACTATGACATTTTTTCAGATTTTATACTTCACTATTCTATGACATTTTATGCCTTACTATACTTTGACGTTTTTTGACATTTTTATGCCTTAGTATACTATGACGTTTTTTGACAAATTTATGCCTTACTATACTATGACATTTTTTGACCTTTTTATACCTTAGTATACTATGACGTTTTTTGACAAATTTATGCCTAACTATACTATGACATTTTTTTACATTTTTATTCCTTACTATAATATGACATTTTATGCCTTACTATACTATGACATTTTTTCACATTTTATACTTCACTATTCTATGACATTTTATGCCTTACTATACTTTGACGTTTTTTGACATTTTTATGCCTTAGTATACTATGACGTTTTTTGACAAATTTATGCCTAACTATACTATGACATTTTTTTACATTTTTATGCCTTACTATAATATGACATTTTATGCCTTACTATACTATGACATTTTTTCACATTTTATACTTCACTATTCTATGACATTTTATGCCTTACTATACTTTGACGTTTTTTGACATTTTTATGCCTTAGTATACTATGACGTTTTTTGACAAATTTATGCCTTACTATACTATGACATTTTTTGACGTTTTATGCCTTACTATAATATGACATTTTATGCCTTACTGTACTTTGACGTTTTTTGACATTTTTATGCCTTACTATACTATGATGTTTTTTGGCATTTTTATGCCTTACTATACTATGACATTTTATGCCTTAATATACTGTGACATTTTTTCAAATTTTTATGCCTTAGTATACTATGACGTTTTTTGACAATTTTATGCCTTACTATAATATGACATTTTATGCCTTACTATACTATGACATTTTTTGACATTTTTATGTTTTATTGTACTATGACGTTTTTTGACAAATTTATGGATTACTATACTATGACATTTTTTGACCTTTTTATACTTTAGTATACTATGACGTTTTTTGACAAATTTATGCCTAACTATACTATGACGTTTTTTGACAAATTTATGCCTTACTATAATATGACATTTTATGCCTTACTATATTATGAAATTTTTTGACCTTTTTATACCTTAGTATACTATGACGTTTTTTGACAAATTTATGCCTAACTATACTATGACATTTTTTTACATTTTTATGCCTTACTATAATATGACATTTTATGCCTTACTATACTATGACATTTTTTCAGATTTTATACTTCACTATTCTATGACATTTTATGCCTTACTATACTTTGACGTTTTTTGACATTTTTATGCCTTAGTATACTATGACGTTTTTTGACAAATTTATGCCTTACTATACTATGACATTTTTTGACCTTTTTATACCTTAGTATACTATGACGTTTTTTGACAAATTTATGCCTAACTATACTATGACATTTTTTTACATTTTTATGCCTTACTATAATATGACATTTTATGCCTTACTATACTATGACATTTTTTCACATTTTATACTTCACTATTCTATGACATTTTATGCCTTACTATACTTTGACGTTTTTTGACATTTTTATGCCTTAGTATACTATGACGTTTTTTGACAAATTTATGCCTTACTATAATATGACATTTTATGCCTTACTATATTATGACGTTTTTTGACATTTTTATGTCTTATTGTACTATGACGTTTTTTGACAAATTTATGCCTTACTATACTATGACATTTTTTGACCTTTTTATACTTTAGTATACTATGACGTTTTTTGACAAATTTATGCCTAACTATACTATGATGTTTTTTGACAAATTTATGCCTTACTATAATATGACATTTTATGCCTTACTATACTATGAAATTTTTTGACAAATTTATGCCTTACTATAATATGACATTTTATGCCTTACTATATTATGAAATTTTTTGACCTTTTTATACCTTAGTATACTATGACGTTTTTTGACAAATTTATGCCTAACTATACTATGACATTTTTTTACATTTTTATGCCTTACTATAATATGACATTTTATGCCTTACTATACTATGACATTTTTTCAGATTTTATCCTTCACTATTCTATGACATTTTATGCCTTACTATACTTTGACGTTTTTTGACATTTTTATGCCTTAGTATACTATGACGTTTTTTGACAAATTTATGCCTTACTATACTATGACATTTTTTGACCTTTTTATACCTTAGTATACTATGACGTTTTTTGACAAATTTATGCCTAACTATACTATGACATTTTTTTACATTTTTATTCCTTACTATACTATGACATTTTATGCCTTACAATACAATGATGTTTTTTCACAATTTTATGCCTTACTATTCTATGACGTTTTATGCCTTAATATACTATGACATTTTTTGACATTTTTATGCTTACTATACTATGACATTTTTTGACGTTTTTTTGACGAATTTATGCCTTACTATACTATGACGTTTTTTTGACGTTTTATGCCTTACTATAATATGACATTTTATGCCTTACTGTACTTTGACGTTTTTTGACATTTTTATGCCTTAGTATACTATGACGTTTTTTGACAAATTTATGCCTTACTATACTATGAAATTTTTTGACCTTTTTATACCTTAGTATACTATGACGTTTTTTGACAAATTTATGCCTAACTATACTATGACATTTTTTTACATTTTTATGCCTTACTATAATATGACATTTTATGCCTTACTATACTATGACATTTTTTCAGATTTTATACTTCACTATTCTATGACATTTTATGCCTTACTATACTTTGACGTTTTTTGACATTTTTATGCCTTAGTATACTATGACGTTTTTTGGCAAAAATTTATGCCTTACTATACTATGACATTTTTTGACCTTTTTATACCTTAGTATACTATGACGTTTTTTGACAAATTTATGCCTAACTATACTATGACATTTTTTTACATTTTTATTCCTTACTATAATATGACATTTTATGCCTTACTATACTATGACATTTTTTCACATTTTATACTTCACTATTCTATGACATTTTATGCCTTACTATACTTTGACGTTTTTTGACATTTTTATGCCTTAGTATACTATGACGTTTTTTGACGAATTTATGCCTTACTATACTATGACGTTTTTTGACGTTTTATGCCTTACTATAATATGACATTTTATGCCTTACTATATTATGACGTTTTTTGACATTTTTATGTCTTATTGTACTATGACGTTTTTTGACAAATTTATGCTTCACTATTCTATGACATTTTATGCCTTACTATACTTTGACGTTTTTTGACATTTTTATGCCTTAGTATACTATGACGTTTTTTGACAAATTTATGCCTTACTACACTATGACGTTTTATGACATTTTATGCCTTACTATAATATGACATATTATGCCTTACTATACTATGACGTTTTTTGACATTTTTATGTCTTATTGTACTATTGCGTTTTTTGACAAATCTATGGATTACTATACTATGACGTTTTGTGCCTTACTATACTATGACGTTTTTTTGACAATTTTGTGTCCTACTATACTATGACGTTTTTTGACATTTTTATGCCTTACTATACTATGACATTTTATGCCTTACTATACTTTGACGTTTTTTGACATTTTTATGCCTTAGTATACTATGACGTTTTTGACAAATTTATGCCTTACTATACTATGACGTTTTTTGACAAATTTATGCTTCAGTATTCTATGACATTTTATGCCTTACTATAATATGACATTTTATGCCTTACTATACTATGACTTTTTTTGACATTTTTATGCCTTATTATACTATGACATTTTTTGACAAATTTATGCCTTACTATACTATGACGTTTTTTGACATTTTTATGCCTTACTATAATATGACATTTTATGCCTTACTATACTATGACATTTTATGCCTTAATATACTGTGACATTTTTTCACATATTTATGCTTTACTATTCTATGACAATTTATGCCTTACTATACTTTTACATTTTTTGACATTTTTACGTTTTATTGTACTATGTCGTTTTTTGACAAATTTATGGATTACTATACTATGACGTTTTTTGACATTTTTATGCCTTAGTATACTATGACGTTTTTTGACAAATTTATGCCTACTATACTATGACATTTTTTGACATTTTTATGCGTTACTATAAAATTACATTTTATGCCTTACTATACTATGACATTTTTTGACATTTTTATGCCTTACTATACTATGACTTTTTTTGACATTTTTATGCCTTACTATAATATGACATTTTATGCCTTACTATACTATGACATTTTTTGACATTTTTATGTTTTATTGTACTATGACGTTTTTTGACAAATTTATGGATTACTATACTATGACATTTTTTGACCTTTTTATATTTTAGTATACTATGACGTTTTTTGACAAATTTATGCCTAACTATACTATGACGTTTTTTGACAAATTTATGCCTTACTATAATATGACATTTTATGCCTTACTATACTATGACATTTTATGCCTTAATATACTGTGACATTTTTTGACAAATTTATGCTTTACTATTCTATGACAATTTATGCCTTACTATACTTTTACATTTTTTGACATTTTTATGTTTTATTGTACTATGTCGTTTTTTGACAAATTTATGGATTACTATACTATGACGTTTTTTGACATTTTTATGCCTTAGTATACTATGACGTTTTTTTGACAAATTTATGCCTAACTATACTATGACATTTTTTGACATTTTTATGCGTTACTATAAAATTACATTTTATGCCTTACTCTACTATGACATTTTTTGACATTTTTATGCCTTACTATACTATGACTTTTTTTGACATTTTTATGCCTTACTATAATATGACATTTTATGCCTTACTATACTATGACATTTTTTGACATTTTTATGTTTTATTGTACTATGACGTTTTTTGACAAATTTATGGATTACTATACTATGACATTTTTTGACCTTTTTATATTTTAGTATACTATGACGTTTTTTGACAAATTTATGCCTAACTATACTATGACGTTTTTTGACAAATTTATGCCTTACTATAATATGACATTTTATGCCTTACTATACTTTGACGTTTTTTGACATTTTTATGCCTTAGTATACTATGACGTTTTTTGACAAATTTATGCCTAACTATACTATGACATTTTTTTACATTTTTATGCCTTACTATAATATGACATTTTATGCCTTACTATACTATGACGTTTTTTGACAATTTATGCCTTACTACACTATGACGTTTTATGACATTTTATGCCTTACTATACTATGACGTTTTTTGACATTTTATGCCTTACTATACTATGACGTTTTTTGACAAATTTATGCCTTACTATACTATGACATTTTTTGACATTTTTATGCCTTAGTATACTATGACGTTTTTTGACAAATTTATGCCTTACTATACTATGACATTTTTTGACCTTTTTATACCTTAGTATACTATGACATTTTATGCCTTACTATACTATGACATTTTTTCACATTTTATACTTCACTATTCTATGACATTTTATGCCTTACTATACTTTGACGTTTTTTGACATTTTTATGCCTTAGTATACTATGACGTTTTTTGACAAATTTATGCCTTACTATAATATGACATTTTATGCCTTACTATATTATGACGTTTTTTGACATTTTTATGTCTTATTGTACTATGACGTTTTTTGACAAATTTATGGATTACTATACTATGACATTTTTTGACCTTTTTATACTTTAGTATACTATGACGTTTTTTGACAAATTTATGCCTAACTATACTATGATGTTTTTTGACAAATTTATGCCTTACTATAATATGACATTTTATGCCTTACTATACTATGAAATTTTTTGACAAATTATGCCTTACTATTACTATGACATTTTATGCCTTACTTAATTTATGAAATTTTTTGACCTTTTTATACCTTAGTATACTATGACGTTTTTTTGACAAATTTATGCCTAACTATACTATGACATTTTTTTACATTTTTATGCCTTACTATAATATGACATTTTATGCCTTACTATACTATGACATTTTTTCAGATTTTATCCTTCACTATTCTATGACATTTTATGCCTTACTATACTTTGACGTTTTTTTGACGTTTTATGCCTTAGTATCCTATGACGTTTTTTGACAAATTTATGCCTTACTATACTATGACATTTTTTGACCTTTTTATACCTTAGTATACTATGACGTTTTTTGACAAATTTATGCCTAACTATACTATGACATTTTTTTACATTTTTATTCCTTACTATAATATGACATTTTATGCCTTACTATACTATGACATTTTTTCACATTTTATACTTCACTATTCTATGACATTTTATGCCTTACTATACTTGACGTTTTTTGACATTTTATGCCTTAGTATACTATGACGTTTTTTGACAAATTTATGCCTAACTATACTATGACATTTTTTTACATTTTTATGCCTTACTATAATATGACATTTTATGCCTTACTATACTATGACATTTTTTCACATTTTATACTTCACTATTCTATGACATTTTATGCCTTACTATACTTTGACGTTTTTTGACATTTTATGCCTTAGTATACTATGACGTTTTTTGACAAATTTATGCCTTACTATACTATGACATTTTTTGACGTTTTATGCCTTACTATAATATGACATTTTATGCCTTACTGTACTTTGACGTTTTTTGACATTTTTATGCCTTAGTATACTATGACGTTTTTTGACAAATTTATGCCTTACTATACTATGACATTTTTTGACCTTTTTATACCTTAGTATACTATGACGTTTTTTGACAAATTTATGCCTAACTATACTATGACATTTTTTTACATTTTTATGCCTTACTATAATATGACATTTTATGCCTTACTATACTATGACATTTTTTCAGATTTTATACTTCACTATTCTATGACATTTTATGCCTTACTATACTTTGACGTTTTTTTGACTTTTTATGCCTTAGTATACTATGACGTTTTTTGACAAATTTATGCCTTACTATACTATGACATTTTTTGACCTTTTTATACTTTAGTATACTATGACGTTTTTTGACAAATTTATGCCTAACTATACTATGACTTTTTTTCACATTTTATTCCTTACTATAATATGACATTTTATGCCTTACTATACTATGACATTTTTTCACATTTTATGCTTCACTATTCTATGACATTTTATGCCTTACTATACTTTGACGTTTTTTGACATTTTTATGCCTTAGTATACTATGACGTTTTTTGACAAATTTATGCCTTACTATACTATGACGTTTTTTGACGTTTTATGCCTTACTATAATATGACATTTTATGCCTTACTATATTATGACGTTTTTTGACATTTTTATGTCTTATTGTACTATGGCGTTTTTTGACAAATTTATGCCTTACTATACTATGACGTTTTATGCCTTACTATACTATGACGTTTTTTGACATTTTTATGCCTTACTATAATATGACATTTTATGCCTTACTATACTATGACATTTTATGCCTTAATATACTGTGACATTTTTTCACATATTTATGCTTTACTATTCTATGACAATTTATGCCTTACTATACTTTTACATTTTTTGACATTTTTATGTTTTATTGTACTATGTCGTTTTTTGACAAATTTATGGATTACTATACTATGACATTTTTTGACCTTTTTATACCTTAGTATACTATGACGTTTTTTTGACAAATTTATGCCTAACTATACTATGACATTTTTTGACATTTTTATGCGTTACTATAAAATTACATTTTATGCCTTACTCTACTATGACATTTTTTGACATTTTTATGCCTTACTATACTATGACTTTTTTTGACATTTTTATGCCTTACTATAATATGACATTTTATGCCTTACTATACTATGACATTTTTTCACATTTTATGCTTCACTATTCTCTTACATTTTATGCCTTACTATACTTTGACGTTTTTTGACATTTTTATGCCTTAGTATACTATGACGTTTTTTGACAAATTTATGCCTTACTATACTATGACGTTTTATGCCTTACTATGCTATGACGTTTTTTGACAAATTTATGCTTCAGTATTCTATGACATTTTATGCCTTACTATAATATGACATTTAATGCGTTACTATAAAATTACATTTTTTGACATTTTTATGCCTTACTATACTATGATGTTTTTTGACATTTTTATGCCTTACTATACTATGACATTTTGTGCCTTAATATACTGTGACATTTTTTCACATTTTTATGCTTTACTATTCTATGACAATTTATTCCCTACTATACTTTTACATTTTTTGACATTTTTATGCCTTAGTATACTATGACGTTTTTTGACAATTTTATGCCTTACTATAATATGACATTTTATGCCTTACTATACTATGACATTTTTTGACCTTTTTATACCTTAGTATACTATGACGTTTTTTGACAAATTTATGCCTAACAATACTATGACATGTTTTGACGTTTTTATGCATTATTATAAAATTACATTTTATGCCTTACTCTACTATGACATTTTTTGACATTTTTATGCCTTACTATACTATGACTTTTTTTTGACATTTTATGCCTTACTATACTATGACATTTTTTCACATTTTATGCTTCACTATTCTATGACATTTTATGCCTTACTATACTTTGACGTTTTTTTACAAATTTATGCCTTACTATACTATGACGTTTTTTGACAAATTTATGTTTTATTGTACTATGACGTTTTTTGACCTTTTTATACTTTAGTATACTATGACGTTTTTTGACAAATTTATGCCTAACTATACTATGACGTTTTTTGACAAATTTATGCCTTACTATACTATGACATTTTATGCCTTACTATAATATGACATTTTATGCATTACTATAAAATTACATTTTTTGACATTTTTATGCCTTACTATACTATGATGTTTTTTGGCATTTTTATGCCTTACTATACTATGACATTTTATGCCTTAATATACTGTGACATTTTTTGACATTTTTATGCTTTACTATTCTATGACAATTTATGCCTTAATATACTATGACATTTTTTGACATTTTTATGCTTTAGTATACTATGACGTTTTTTGACAATTTTATGCCATACTATAATATGACATTTTATGCCTTACTATACTATGACATTTTTTGACATTTTTATGTTTTATTGTACTATGACGTTTTTTGACAAATTTATGGATTACTATACTATGACATTTTTTGACCTTTTTATACTTTAGTATACTATGACGTTTTTTGACAAATTTATGCCTTACTTTTCTATGACATTTTTTGACAAATTTATGCCTTACTATAATATGACATTTTATGCCTTACTATACTATGAAATTTTTTGACAAATTTATGCCTTGCTTTTCTATGACATTTTTTGACAAATTTATGCCTTACTATAATATGACATTTTATGCCTTACTATACTATGACATCTTTTGACAAATTTATGCCTTGCTTTTCTATGACATTTTATGCCTTACTATACAATGACGTTTTTTGACAAATTTATGGATTACTATACTATGACATTTTTTGACCTTTTTATACTTTAGTATACTATGACGTTTTTTGACAAATTTATGCCTAACTATACTATGATGTTTTTTGACAAATTTATGCCTTACTATAATATGACATTTTATGCCTTACTATACTATGAAATTTTTTGACAAATTTATGCCTTGCTTTTCTATGACATTTTTTGACAAATTTATGCCTTACTATAATATGACATTTTATGCCTTACTATACTATGACATCTTTTGACAAATTTATGCCTTGCTTTTCTATGACATTTTATGCCTTACTATACAATGACGTTTTTTGACAAATTTATGCCTAACTATACTATGACGTTTTTTGACAAATTTATGCCTTACTATAATATGACATTTTATGCCTTACTATACTATGAAATTTTTTGACAAATTTATGCCTTGCTTTTATATGACATTTTTTGACAAATTTATGCCTTGCTTTTCTATGACATTTTTTTGCCTTACTATACTATGACATTTTATTCCTTACAATACTATGATGTTTTTTCACAATTTTATGCCTTACTATACTATGACATTTTATTCCTTACAATACTATGATGTTTTTTCACAATTTTATGCCTTACTATACTATGACGTTTTTTGACAAATTTATGCCTAACTATACTATGACGTTTTTTGACAAATTTATGCCTTACTATAATATGACATTTTATGCCTTACTATACTATGAAATTTTTTGACAAATTTATGCCTTGCTTTTCTATGACATTTTTTCACAATTTTATGCCTTACTATACTATGACGTTTTTTGACAATTTTATGCCTTACTATACTATGACACTTTATGCCTTACAATACTATGACGTTTTTTGACAATTTTATGCGTTACTATAAAATTACATTTTATGCCTTACTCTACTATGACTTTTTTTTGACATTTTCATGCCTTACTATACTATGACATTTTTTGACAAATTTATGCCTTGCTATACATTTCAGGCCTGTTGTCTTGACCTCTCACCTGATGAAGACTTTGGAGAGGATCATCCTGAGTCACGTGAGACCACTGGTGAGCACACAGCTGGACCCCCTGCAGTTTGCTTACCGGCCTAGTGTTGGGGTGGACGATGCAGTGATCTACCTACTGCATAGATCACAGGACAGTGGAAGCACTGTGAGGGTCATGTTTTTTGACTTTTCGAGTGCTTTCAACACGATCCTGCCACCACTGCTCAGAGTGAAGCTGGAAAGTGTGGGAGTGGACCATTACCTGGCTGCATGGATGATAGACTACCTCACCAACAGACCACAGTACGTGAGGCTTCGTCACAGTGTGTCTGATGTTGTGCTCTGCAGTACAGGTGCCCCCCAGGGTACGGTGCTCTCCCCTTTTCTCTTCACCCTGTACACCTCAGACTTCCCACACAACACCACACACTGCCACGTCCAGAAGTTCTCTGACGACACAGCCATTGTTGGGTGTGTTTCAGAGGGAAATTAACTGGAATACAGGACAGTCATCAGGGACTTTGTCAGCTGGAGCAAGATCAACCAGCTTCAGCTTAATGCCAGCAAAACAAAGGAGATGATTGTGAACCCCAGGCGGAAGACATCCCACTTCACACCAGTGAACATCCAGGGACTGGACATCGAGGTGGTGGAGAACTACAAGTTCCTGGGGGTTCGCCTAAACAACAAACTGGACTGGTCCACCAACACCCACGCTCTCTACAAGAAGGGTCAGAGTCGCCTTAACCTGCTGAGGAGACTGAGGTCCTTTGGCGTGTGTGGGGCTCTCCTCAGGACCTTCTATGACTCTGTGGTGGCCTCAGCCATCTACTTCGCTGTGGTCTGCTGGAGAGGGGGCAGCACTGACAGGGATAGGCAGAGGCTCAACAAACTGATCTGGAAAGCGAGCTCTGTCCTGGGCTGCCCCCTAGACTCCATTGAGGAAGTAGGTGACAGGAGGATGTTAGCTAAGCTGACATCCATCATGAACAATAACTCTCACCCTCTGCATGACACTGTAGGGTCTCTCAGTAGCTTCTTCAGCAGCAGACTTTTACATCCTCGCTGTAAGAAGGAGAGGTTCCGCAGGTCCTTTATTCCAGCAGGTGTCAGACTCCACAACTCCTGCTCTTCCTGACCATGTGCAAACTTGCACTTTTTCATGTAAATATCATGTGTATTGTGTATATTGTATTTATTAGTGTATATTTGGTGTATTTTTGATATATATTTCCATAGATGTTTATTCTATAGATGTTTATTTTTCTACTGTGGTAAATGAATTTCCCAGTTGTGGGATAAATAAAGTTAATCTAATCTAATCTAATGACATTTTATGCCTTACTATAATATGACATTTTATGCCTTACTGTACTATGACGTTCTTTGACATTTTCATGCCTTATTATACTATGATGTTTTATGCCTTACCATATCATGACGTTTTTACGCCTTAATATAAAATTGATTTTTTTTTTGGTCCTACTATACTCCAACGTTTTTATGGATAACCGTACTATAAACCAAACTACTAAATGGTACTACAATGGTTGGAACTTTCTCCTCAGACTTGGGTATATTTCTGTTCAGATTTCATGCCATAATATACTATGAAGTTTTTTTTACGTTTTTATGCCTTCCTATACCATGACTTTTTATGCCTTACCATAATATTATGTTTTTTTTCCTTACTATACTATGTTGTCCAATAACTCAACCACTGAGATTCTTTCTTTTCTTTCCCTCTCTGCCCACGGAGCAGCTCCTCTTCGGACAGCTCACCTGTTGCTGGTGGATCCTGCCAAAGAGCTGGTCCTGCTTCATCCTCAGCTCCATGTTCACCTGCTCCTGGTGGAGGAGTCGAGTGCTCGCAGCGTCCAGGTCGTTCTGCAGCTTCCTCTCCCTCTCTCTGGACATCAGGAACTCCCTATCAAGCACTGCTGCAGCCACACAAGACATCACACCAAAGTCAGGTCGGGCAGCTAAACCACAGCTGTGGGTGACATGTTAATGTAAAGCAAGATTTTTACTGTTTACAGCTTTTTTTCCCAGACCTTCATCCTTTTGAATATGAACGTCAAAAAAACAGAGCTTGACCTTATGGAACCAAGTGTGCAGACCTTTCCTTTCTCCTCTCTCCAAATTTACAATCAATGGTATAAAGTAACCTTTATTTACTGCTGAAACTAAGCTATTACCACAGTATCATTCCTTTATCTACTACAGGCTACCAAAAAGCTAAAATTAAAGTGTGGTTCAGTAGATGGGCAGTGCTAGTTACTTGCCAGAGTAAAGAGGGAGAGGGATTTTGTTATAATAGAAATCTAACAGCTGACACAGGAAAACAGGATTGGGACTTAGAAAACATTTTGTATTTCATTGAGTCTGTAAATATAGGTTTATATACCATCTGGAAAACTAGCCTCTCATTTCTGTTAGACCTCTTCCCTGCAGGTATCATTCATCATCCACGTCAAGCACATACAGTAGATTGAGTCTGTCAGTATGGTTTCAACTCCCACTGTTCATTAACAGAGGTCGACAAAGGTCACAGATTTCTAATTTGTTCCAACCCTCTCATTATATCACTAAATACAATGTTATCCTGCAAAGGTGTTCATTAAAAAGACATTCATGATAAATACAGGTTTAATTTGCAGCTCTTCAAAGAGCCCTGATGACTAATAACAGTTGTATCATGACTGTTGCATTCAGCTGATGAGATGAGTCTGTGTGGTTGTTACAAATTGCCATCATCAAATTAAATCCACTGCAGCCATTACAACTTATGTTTGAATAATAAATTACAGAAGGCTCACTTACCCTGAGGATATATGGAATCAGGGTTTGGCTAAAAGTCAATGTGAAACATATTAACACATTTGAGGTTATATTTGTTAAAACATGTTTCAGAGGTACATATCACTGAACTATCACACTGGATTTACAGGGAAAAATTAATTATAAAAAGTAATTAAAGGGTTGATTCAGCCGACATATTCTGCAAACTACTGTACATATAACACAATTAGAAGTCCAGAAAAAGAGAAAAACACTGATCACTTTGGACAAACTAATACAAGCTTCTTTTTTTTAAAGCCAAAGCTGAAATATTTATGAAACAGATCAGTGTCCAGGGGGAACATCTGTCATAGATATTTTATCTGATGCTAAGGGAAGAAGAATCAACCTCAGACTTGATCATTTCTTAAGATTAAATAAAGGAAATAATTGTGACTGTACTTCTGTCCCGGACATCATGTTACAGCTGTCATCACAAAAATAAAAACAACAACATTTGCTAAGGTCATTGTCACCGTGGTGTACTGTAGTTTTTATGAGATTATTCTGTGTTACTTGGTTTTACTGTCTATGAGGCACATTTTCCCTTTGAAGTAATGACCTTTGAACCAGGTAAACTGTTTACTCCTGACCATGTGCACAAACACTTTAATGGTACTACTGAAGCCTAAAGCCTCAACCTCTTCAGGCAGTTATGGTATTTTCTCCAAGCGGATCATTTTAGGGCACAAAACTAGTTTTAAACATTAAACTAACAAAGTCAAAAATCTAGTAAATATACTTTTATATACGACAGTACTACATGTGTTTAATTACACAGTAGATTACGTTAAACTTGTACTGCATATTACAAAAGCTGGGGGTTTTCTAACCCTGTCACTTTTGATAATCATCTTTATGAAAGTGTAACTGGGTCTGGGATTTTCCTAATTAAACATTAAACTATGTTAATTATTGGTGCCTCAAGTGCAATAAATAAAATAGTGAATTAGAGGGATACATGTCTAAAACTAATGTAGTGTAATCCAACAGTTCTGCAGTAAATCCTCCCTTCATGTTCACATTTTGTTAAAGGTGTTGATTTACCTTTACGATAATTATGGAGGATGCAGTTTGTGGTGCCAATGAATTGTGTTAATACACATCACAAATCAACAGCACCACAAACTACATCCTGTTGTATCAGTTTTAGTCAGGTGTTCCTAATAAACTCACACCTGAGTGTAGACAGCAAGAATAGTGGCAGTTGAAGCAGTACACTGCAGCACTTGCTCTTCCCTAAATTGTAAATGTGTAACTTTATTCTCAGAGGTTAAAGTCTTGACCTTTATCACTTACCTTTGTCATGAGCCATGCGGGTGCACTTGGCCGTCAGATACTGGATCTGACTGTAGTCCTCGTCCCGGTGCGTTCGGAAAAACCGCCTCATGCTCATCTCTTTCTTAGCTGCTCTCTCCTTTCTAAAACTTCTTCCCCCTTCCCTTGAACCTTAGATCCTAAGGGCAGGGTGGGTGTGTCCCATATGGTCCGATAAGACATGGCATGCACACTTCCTGCAATATTGACCCCCCCCCCGTGCAAAGAAGTCAGGGGACAAGTTTAAGCATTAATCCAAGCTGCTGTTTTCATAACAAAGAGGCGAGGTGAGCTGCTTCTGTGTGTGTGTGTGTGTGTGTGTGTGTGTGTTGCCATCTGGCCCGCTGCTTGAATAAATAGGAAAATTATGATTTGTTTCATGCACTATTTGACGGCTTGATCTGACATTACATCTGTGCTAAAGGGCAGCGAGTGCTGCAGGAGAGAGCAGAGGCAAGTCGGGCATGTTGTGTCTAGCAGGCAGGCGGATTTATAGCAGCAGTCTCAGGTTGGTGCTTTTATTATATACAGTAGGATTGCATAAGACATTTCACAGAGGAAAACAACCACTGGCATGTAATGAATCTTGAATTGAATGTCTCAGGTGTTTGTGCTTTAGTAGTTCACGTGTTGATTATAGTCTGAATGTGTTTGCAGAAAACTAACTCTGAAACATGGACCCTGTGACTGTCTGTCATCATGTGTGTTGTGATCCAGATCCTGATCAAAACCTTTTGAAAATGCTCAATGACCAGAAAGTGCCAACTCAAAAAGACAGCTTCAGTGGAGGATAAGTGTTTGTTGAGTGTTTACTAGTCTTTTACTTTTTTAATAAATCAGTATTGTTGAGTTTGTTGAGGAATTCTTCTTCTAAGGATAAAACCCTGTAGTGATGCAGATTAAACCAATTTGAACATTTTCTATAACTTGCAAATAACAAACCAAGAGGACTGTGCAGGCTTGGTGGTGATACAAATGTTTTCTAGTCTTTACACTTAATCATTTATTCCGATTTTTCTTTATCATTATCATTATTTAGAATGTGTGATAGGTCAATCCGATTTAAAGACTTCCAGACACTTCTGAAGTTCATCAGTGCAGCTTAATAATAGAAACAAATAACAAACTTAAAAAGAAATGCACTGAAGGCTACTGTAAGTACTTATTCAAGATGAAGTGATACTGAATACCAGTTATGGTGAAGAAGAAGCCACACAGAGGGTGGAGGATGTTACTTGTGTGAAAAGAATTGTGTGAAGTTGGTGACGAATATGTTTATGAAGACGACACCGTCCTCTCACATGTATCTTCTTCTTTTGTCTTCTCATACTTTATTTTTAGAGCTCAAAACTGCAAAGTTAAGGAAAGGTGTTGGAGTCTGTATTTCAGCTGTGGATTGCACTTTATCTGCAGCTGTCATATTTCCTGCCAGCAGAGGGAGACAAGCAAAGGTGTTCTTCTACTCTCCTGCTCCTTTCTTACTTTAGGTTGTAGAGGTTTCATCAAATGTGTCAGTTCATTAATGTTTTTCTGTAAATTAATTTACCTACCAGATGTTTTTTTTCTTTCATTTGTGTTGTTTACATCCCCATCATTTAATATCTACTGTAAAGTATATAACTCCTACAATACATACTGCCATAAAACAGTTCTAACAGTTTGTTCTTTTTCTTTCAGGGATGAAATTCAGAGGTGATTAAACAGCGGATTTGTGGCGTTTATTTACAGGAAATGAAAGTCACATTTATTTTTATTTTTTAAACTGCTAACAACAGTGAGTACATGGCAAAAAAAAATACAGGATACTGGCTACTGAAATATTACCATCGATATTAACACATGAGGCTGGTATCCAGGGACTTTGCCCAAAGAAACAAATATCAGTAACTTCCTGCCAGTAAAAGTGAAAACTAGAAAAATAGGGTTTTATATAATAGAAACCACAAGGATTATGACTTTAAAAATATTATTTTAAATTAGACTAAAACCTCCGCTATAACTGAAGTGTCAGTTCATTCACTTTAAGCTGACTTCCCTTCAGTAAAAGACTTCCGATTGTTTAAAATGCCGTCTCCCTCCTCGACACAAAGAGATATTTTGACTCTGTTTTTCTGTCTAGAAAAGATTCACCCGAGGGCACTGAGTGCTGCTCGACAACAACACAAACTAACTAGGCCAAGGCAGATGATATCGGTGAATCTTATTTCCTGTGAAGCCTTGTAAAATGAGTTGGGGACCGAAGTGTATCTGATGCGGGCTCCCCAGCAGAGTGAATGCATTTGTAGTGAACAGACAAAGGAGAGGATGTTCAAAAATGGCGTTTATTTAAAAAAAGAAAACCCACCATGCTGACTTCTGCCTCGTTAACACAAAGTTGTAGATAGAAAATGGCGTTGGACATTGACACAAACCGTCCCATAAAATAAATAAATACAATATCACCCCCCTCCTCCTCATCCTCCTCCTCCTCCAAAAAACAAAATGTAACATCCGTCTTAAAACAGAAACAGAGAGGTACCCATCCCACAGCTACACACCAGGCTCTGTCACATCAGGGAGTTAACAGCAGAAAACAGAAAGTCAACAGAACTTTTGACAAATTTAGCTTAAAATTCATACAGACGTTCAAGCCTCAGGAACACAATGTGGAGTCACCCTGCTCGTCAAACCACAGTCAGGCTTTCCGACGACCACCAGAGGGCAAATCTACTGTTAAAAGCATTTTCTTTAGATTCAAAGTGGTGTCACATAATAACATGCACAGATCATGTCAGTAGTTTTCAACATTAGGTATTTTTTTGTTTTCTTTTTACATATGTTTTCAACAGAAAGTGAAAAGCAGCCATCACTGTGGTGCTTTTAATACAATCAGTGCCTTCACTGAGGTTGTGATCTCTGGAAGAGTCAGGTACAGGTGGAGTGTTGGATCCAGTTTGTAGCGTTGTCCGTTCATATTCTGAACCACGGGTTCCTTCATCAGATTTCTATAGCTTTTCTCCTTTTGAAAGCCTTTCTAATTTATGCAGGAAATACTGTAACATTTGTGTTGGACATTAGACGTGCACCTTTTTGTTAAAGTTCACTTGAAAGGAATAGTATGAGATTTTGGCAAAAACGTTAATTTGTTTTTGCCTTTTTCTGAGAGTTACATGAGAAGACAGATGTTGGTGCTGGAGCCAGGAGGCGATTAGCTTAGCATAAAGACTGGTAGCAGGGAAAAACTAAAAGTCTTACTCACTTCAAAGTTAAAAAAAAAAACATCTACCAACATCTCTAAACGCCACCATTTAACAAGTAACTTCATTTAAAACATACACAAACAGAAATATAGAGTTTCTTGTTTTAGAAGGAGTTATGTGTTTTAACTTCTTGAAAAACAACAGTTTATCCAGAACTTTATAGTTAAAGCATTTAACTCCCGTTAAACCACAAAATGCTGTTTTTACACTTCTGTCTGTGTCCGTATTCAACAAATGAGATAAATATTGTTAATTAGTGAACTTTAGAGGTGTTGGTAGGAATACTGACAAACTGACAGAGCCAGATGTTTCCCCCTGTTTGTGTGTTTATGCTAATGTAAGCTAATCGCCTCCTCGCTCTAGCTCCATATGTAATGTGTAGACATCTACCTCTCTACTAAACTTGTGAAATATTCCTTTCAAGCAAGATTTATTAAACGCATGTTTGGTTTTAAGATCAATAAAAAAGGGGCTGAAAATAAAAATGTTACTGTTAGTGTGGGACAAAATGTGTGAATACTATGAGCTTCAGACTTTGCCTTTTTCACAATACATAACTTCCATTGGAAATCTGCTGTGTATGGAAATCCATGGTAGAAAATACCTTCAAGGCAAATACATAATGACTATAAAGCTACAATAATTAGTCACTGAATTGATTTAAAAAATGAATAATTTAAGACTTTTTTCAAGCAACATTTTCAAAAATTTGACTCTTCCATTTTCCATGGGACAATTGGCTGCTTTTCTTTGTCCTAACTTAAATATTTTGGGGGCTGGACTGATGTTTCTGATGTTGTATGGACCACATGATCAATCAATAAATCAAAAAAGAAATAACTGGCAGATTAGTCAATGATGAACGTAATAATCAAATGACTAAAACCTTTTACTCTTGGAATGATGGGACAAAATTAAATGTAAAAACATCATTCAAGAAAAAAGAAATGCTAACTTTTATCTTCCAGAGAGCACATTTTCAAACAGCGCCATCCACAGGGAAAAAAAGACAACAAAATCAACATGTAACAGGAAATGTTCGACACTCCACTCTCCATCCAACACACCAGTGCTTAAACGAGGCAGCAGATGCTTAACTCCTTGTTTAGCTACGGCTAATGCAGTTAAACATAACAGCAAACCGACTGCTGATCCCAGAGCTGTAACAGATTACAATGACCAACATAAACATTTCCTTCACACAGGCTGGAGAACAAAGAAAAACGTCAACATTAAAAGAAAAAGAAATCATAAAACATAACTTGTGTTTGTATCCTGGAAATGCTGGTGTGAGGAAATGCAACAGCATGTGTGTGTGTGTGTGTGTGTGTGTGTGTGTGTGTGTGTACCAAATCTGGACCCAATGTGCTTAATTAACACCAAGCATAGTGTCTGGATTCTTTTACATTGAAGGAGTCAGAACAAAGCAGTCACATTTAAAAGCTTAACGGCTGTTAGTGACTGACCAGGCGTTGTTTATAAGTAGCCCAGGTCTTACTGTAGCTTGGCTGCTGTCCTCAAGCTAATCCTACGCTAGCTGCCGGCTACTACAGGCTTTTCATGCTTTCTTGACCTGACGAGGCGAGCCTAACCCATACGTACAGTGAGGTAAGAGCTATCAGTTGCTAAACAAAATGGTGAATAAGCAGCCTGCATCCAGTTGGCACCTGGGAAATCACAGAGTCAGGTTAATTTGATCTCTGCGGTGGTGGTCAAGGTGTTCGAATGAATCCTCATGAGTTGAGGGAGGAAACAAACACTTCTGAAAACTACCTCCTTATTTTGTGTGATGAGAAACAGAAAGACAGATCCCATAGCTGGAGAGACAGCTGATTTAAATCACATTTACACATTAAAAGGGTTTGAAAGGTGTGTAAGGATGGTGGCAGTAACAGCCCAGTTCTTTCACAAACACACTGATCATCTAGATTTGTTTCACAGCTTAGTGATTACATTTTTAGTTTAGTTTTACATTAGCAAAAAGCTGACAACAACATCTGCACTCTATCAGCTGAATTTCTTACCCTTTAATGTGAGAACAGTTTCAAATCAATTGAAATTAAAATGGAGCCTTTCATAAGAGGCGGTGAAATCTGAGCTCATACTGTGCAGATCTTCCATCAGCTTTCTGTTGATTTACTCTCAACTCGCTCGTATAGAAAAAGCTTCTTCACAGAATTCTCAGAGTAACTGGAAAAAAAGGAGGCCGATCAACCTTGACCGTGTCCTTTTGGTCAGATTAAATCTTCTTAGACATTCAATTGGATTTTTTTTTGTTCAACATATTTTCACAGATAACACAAGCAGTTGTTCACCATCGCCTGGGTTACAACGCTTGAAATGAAAGCGGACAAACGGATGGAGAAAACTCACAAACACAGAAGTCAGAGAGCAAAACTTCAAATGAGGAAAAAATCCAACTGAAAGTCAGCATTTTCCATCCCACTAGTGTCAGTTCAGTACGATGCAGGCGGTAAAAAAAGAAAAGAAAAACAAAGTATTGCACGGGTTTGGTGTGAGTCTATTGATGGGCGGTCATCATATAAATAACAACAACAAGAACCAAACAATAATACCATAATAATAATGCTAATAAAAACAGTTCAGACTAAGGTCTCCCACTCCCACCTCTGCTGTTTTACCACTGCTGCCAACTGAAGTCGTCGTTGGATCCGAAGACGAGGAAGAAGCCCAGAATGGTCCCGAAGATGACTACATTACCCGTTAGCACGAGCGCACACGCCCCCCAGGCGATCTGTAAACCAACACATTAATAAATAATTTGTTCATTAATAATAATTAGGCCAAGCTCTAGTGGTGTCGACAACAACGGTTTAGAGAATCACAGTCTACACGCCACTCTACACTTATATATTGAGGGGAGGATAACAGGACGGGACGTTAACAGCAGCCACAGGTGATATACTCATTGTGTCCTGGGCTGCAGCTGGAGATCTGTCTTGTCTGTCAGCCCCTCTACACGGTAACAAGACATCATTTTTACAATTGCTGTATTTTTTTTTCTTCCTCTAAATGGTGGACCATTACAAATTACCACATCTGCTTGCTCCATTACAAACAGCCACAGTCCATTAATCTGCTGCTGGACTTTTGACTGTCTTTACATCCAGAACTAAACCTGCTGGGGAAGCTGTGTTAAGGCTATGGCTCAGAAAAGCTTTATTAACTATACTTTGTTTTTTTACATTCTCATATATCATTTATATATATGAGAATGTAAAAAAAAAAATCTTGTTATCTAACTTCATTGCGCACTAGAGGTAAATGATGCTGTTGTGGCGAGAAGTCAAAAAAGTATTTTAAAAATTATGTTAATTTTGTTTCCTGTCCTTACTATGCATGATGATCATACTGTAAAAGAGGGGAAACAGAAACAAGCTCAGACTCCGGCCTAATGAGGGAAAAACGACAGCCTAAGACATCTGGAAGAGAGTTTTAATTTGGATTGATACTGCAATTTACGAAATTTCTGGCAAAAAAAACATAATGTTCAAGTGAGTCAGAATATGAGTGGAGACAGTTAAATAACGGTTGTGTATGAACAGAATACTGAAAGTGAAACTCACTTTTGAAGTTTCACAAATCCAGCCAACACTTTATACTCACAGCGTTATGAAAAGTGACAGATTAAAATGTGACGTTCCATGTTCTTTATGTTATGAAAGTTGAATTCTTTTAAGATGTGTGATGATAATAATAATAATGGTCAGTACTTATTTTAATATTCCATCAAGTACCTTTACTTACTAAAAGTCTTATTTGTTTTCATTGTGACTTATGGTCTATTTACATTACTGCGAACACAGCACACGGCTATCTAGCGACATGTTTGAGGGTCCTGTCCCTCAGTTTGGGACAACTACTCTACATCAGCACAAAACTAAGCTACTATAACTCACAACTTCAGCTCTTGCGAAGACAATGGGCAGGCCGAAGGCTGAAATGACTATGCCCGTCGTGAGGAAGATGGCCAGCTCTTTGCAGGCGTTACTGGCCGAGTCTGTGTCGTCGACCACCCTCCGCGAGATGCAGTAAGGGATGGGAGAGAGGATGTAGAAGAAGAGGAGGAACAAAGGCCAGTATTTGCTGCAGAGATGGAAAAAGAGAAAAAGATAAATACCCAGATGTTGTGATGATGAAGTCTACTTAAGGATGAAGGAACAAACACTGTTCATTTCATGTGGACAAGCATGCGTTATACACATGTTAGTTTTTGGCTGACACTTATACAGATACCAGCTTATCTACAAAAAGCTAAAACTGGCTGATAATATCAGTCAGGCTGTACTAATAATCACGTATTGATTTTCTAAATGCCTTCCTTTTCTACACTCTGCTGGTCTGAGGCTGTCATTTAGTATCCTGATAATGGCTGAGAGGAAAATGATATTAGATTACAAGAACCAGATCTTTTGGCCGAGCTCGTTCCCCACATGCAGGGACTGAAAAACCTTGTCACAGCTGATTTGAATAAGCAAGTCAGCCGTATCTAACTATGCTTGAATGGCGTTGCATGCTGCAAATACACAAATGCAAAGTTAATGATGCTTCTTTTTATTCTAATGTTAAGACGTGTTCATTTAGTTCATTTTATGTGATATCCAAATAAACTTAAGTTCATGCTCACTCTTTTTCTCTTCCTATCTCTTTCTCCCTCCAAATCCCTGATGCTGTTGGAGGGTCTGAGTTTTTTGTTTAAGTCCCTCAACAGTAGAAGAAAAAAAGATTTGGTTTTACTCTTACTTCACTGTGATGTTTGAGATTCACAGGTACAAGAGGGAAGGTCTCTCTGTGCTCACCTTAACTTGAAACTTGAATCCTTCACTGCATATACACTAAGAATTGACTTTTCAGAGGAGTAGGAGATATCTTGTGTCCAACATATTTCCATATTCATAGATACTGGATTGTTGAATGAGGGAGAACAATGTGGAAAACCCATACCACACATAAAATGTGATTTGAGGCTGAGTGTTTTTATATTTTCAAGAGGATATTTTAAAGTAGACTGTCCGCAAGTCCAGCCGTGCTTTTAAAGCTCTAAACCTGTGATGGGATCACCCAAAGTTCACCTCAGTGCCAAGCGTTAATAATGTCCTTCACAGAGGCACACACACAGACAGACAGGCTCCTAGGTGTGTGATGGTGGTACTTACTCATACACAGGGAGGGCACATCCTAGCATGAGGAACATGAGGCCAATGGCCCCTCCAAAGGACAAGCTGATGAGAGCTGCAGGACAGACAGAGGGGAGGATCAGCATGGACAAAGCCACATACCCTCCGTGTGATACTGTGCATGTGTGGCCCCAAGACCCTCAACAGTCTCATCGCAGCAGCAGGGCCCCTGGCTACCGTGACTATCATGTGATGAATCAGCTGATTTCACGTATAACAGCTTTATCAGCAGTGTAAGCCGCGTTATTAGGGCTTCGCGTTAAACTCTGGAAGCAATACAGTCCATGTGGTTGTTTGTTAACAGCAATTTAATCCACTTGCAACAAGCACAGCATCTCAATCAGCAACTGAAGTTAATGTGCAGCTAGCGTTAGCATTGTAACGGTAACTACTACGTTGTTATACTATTAAAAAGGAATGACGTTAAACACGGTTTAATAATGTAACGTTACATGTTGCCTAGCAAACACATGTATTAAATTGTGTTGTTAAAGCAGGCTGGTCAAAAGAGTGCAGGTTAATCAGCTAGCTAATGCTAACGACTGTATTGGCCCTGCGGCTGTCTACTTCTACCATTAGCTCGCTGGACATGGAAAACGCGTCCATGTACATTCGGGATATTTTAACGCAGTTACACGAACTAAGTCCGGTTTTAGAGACCTTTTCTCAAGGACACAAAAGGTGGAAATTGCTAACCTTTAATCCCAGCCATTTCTCCTGGACAAAAGCTTGACACACAGCCTTGGTGAATGACAACAGTGCCCCCTCCCCGGCTCAGAGTCCGACTCTGAAACCACCAACAGCCCCGCTGCCTTCACGTGCTACGACGAAAACAGGAATTACGAGATCTTCATACAGGCAGAACCAAATAAAAAAATTGGTTAATGTGAATTAGATCCGTGCGTGAAGTATAATTCTTCTCCAGTTGTTCGCGTTGTATAATGAAAAATGCCAACTTAAGGGGTATTGCCTAATATCATTGTCATTATCAATACCATTGTGTTCATTTGGTGGTCTGTGGTAAAAAAGTCATTCAAAACTTTTATTCAAAACTATTAATTTGTTTAGTTCAGTTTTTTAATGTAAAATCGTAATTGCAAAATATAATAGGGACAGAGGATCAAGTACAATATTTCTATCTAAAATATAGTTGAGCATACGTGTCAAATAAATAAATAAATAATAAAAATTAAAAAACCCAATTAAATTCAATTGCCTTTTGTGGATTTTTGGAGTGAAAAGAACTAAATGCAACTCTTGCAGCAAGCAGAAATTAAAATATTAATGCACTTTTTATTTCATGAAATGAAAAAAAAAACAGTAATAGTGGCATATACAAAAGTTTGGGCACCTTTCTACTTTACTCTTCTACTAAATCTTTCTACTTAATTACTCAGAACTTCATTAACTTGTTACGCTTTCATTAACAGATTAAGGTAAATGGTCTGGATAAATAATTATCACTGAGGCTGCATTGTACGAGGCCCAGATTTCTGTGCTCAGCCACTGGCACTCATTAATTGCTCCAGCTCAACGAAGTTGCCTGCTACGCTTTTTTTAATTGGACTGTGAAGGCATCATTTGTCTGCGTCACTGCTGAATTAAAAACAACACATATTTTCAAAAATATTAACGTTTTATTAACATTTGAACAACCTCGTAGATCATCACAGATCTTCAGTTTGTATTTTGATTATGTTAAAAATGTAATCTTGTTAACCCGGATGTGTACCTTCTTATTCCGCCGATCTGAGAGAATCCATTCAGCCAAGATGGCGAGCGGAGGGCTGTCCGTGGCTTCGCTGTGGACCGAAGTGAACCGCTGCGGACAGAATGGAGACTACACAAGAGCCCTGAAAGCTCTGACAAAAAGTAGGAAACTGTGTTTGTTAATGGTACTCTCAAATAGAGCCAGAGCTGCGGTCAAACAGCAGATGGACGGTGCTTTTCTCGGGGCTCCGCTTAGCGGGGTCCACAGGGCCAGCTGTTAGCCTGTGACTAAGCTAGCGGCCGTTAGACAGCTGCTTGTCAGATGTCCCAAACGTCGACCAAGCTTTTTATACTAAACTACTGCTTATAACAGTGTACACAAGGGATGTAGCTACAAATCAAGCTGGTGTCTGATTGTTTTATGTGATTATTAAGAAATTACATTTGCCCCAGAAATGTGCCGTCCTCCTCCGACCACTGACGTGTCCCTAGCCTGACAGCTAACTTCTCATGGTTGGCAGCTGATCGGCTTTCAACCAGGTGTTCACACATCAGTAGAAACGCTTATACGGCTCATAATTATCTTTTTTAGACAGTTAGACGTGTGGTTTTTATGTTTCCGTTAATTAGACGACGCTGTAGTTTATTACAGATACGACAGTAAAAGGAAATCTCCATGTCAATACTGATTGACCGATTCACTCGTTTTTTTTTGCACCGCTTACTGAAGGGGTGTTAAACATAACGCTAACAGGTAGTTAAAGCTTCAACACTGTTTAATAGCCACTTTAAGATATATGAATTCTTTATTCTGCCTCTGACAACACAAAAAAGTGCACTTTTTATTGCTTTTTTTCCCATGCAGACCACATCAGACCAGCACTAGATCCAAAACCAGTATATTTTGTCCACATTTCTCCAGAGAGGCTAAAGATGGTTTAAAACTTAGTTTCAGATTCTACACAATAAAGAGCACTTTCAGATTTCCCACCGTCTAGATCACTTAAGACCAGGTCTAGATAAACAACTGCTATGCATAGACTTTGGGAAATCTGGACTAGATTAACACATGGAGTGTAAAGACCAATGAAAACGCAGTCTCAGGTTTGTGAAACCTTTTGTGAAAACAGAAAAGTGGTGATTTCTCAAAGTCAAAAAGTTTTTAATTCTGTTCACGTACTACCTTGTCAAGACTGTTGTGGCAAAACTAAAAGCAGTGCAAATGTCTTTTTTGCTTTCATAATTAAAATAAAGGTTTTACAAATTACAAATGAAAGTATTAAGGCTTTAAATTGGATGTCTAACACCCTTTCACAACAATAAGTGGTGCAAAAAACAATATAGGTAACTTTAGTTAGTACTTAACTGTGGAATCGGAAGCTAACCTCAGTGTTGTGTGTTTCCAAATTGTGTGTTTTGATACTGATGGCTTTGCAATGTGTGTGTTTTCTCTTCTGTCACAGTTTTGCATGAAAACAGAGACGATGTGACGGCCCTTCACTGTAAAATAGTTTGCCTTGTTCAGAACGGCAGCTTCAAAGAGGCTCTGAATGTCATGAACACCCATTCAAAAGTGCTCGGCAGGTAAACGACACACTGCCTTTAACTTCTACCTGTACTGTCTGGTAAGCTGAAGCAAACAGCTGGGAAACTTCTTTTTGACAATTCATTGATGATGATTGACAATCTTGTACAGAAGCAGAGATACAGCTGTGATAACAGAGCTGAACAAAACTGTATTGAATTTTACTATTAAAATAACTGTTAATAATTGTTGCAAACATGAAATTAAACTGGGAACATGTTAAATATAAGTGACGATGAAGTGCTTTATAGACTAGAAGTAAAATCATAAAGTCAATGTTGTGATGAGCAGGTAGTTAGTAGAAATGTTTGAAAATCAGTGATATGATAAATGACATTTGACGCTGTTATCGACACTTAAACTGTTTCATATACAACTTTTGCGATGCTTGTTTCATGCTTTGCACATTAAACTCATATTATTTGCGATATGGCTTGTGGTTGACAGTATTTCCACATTGAAATGATTTTTATTTTCTCTCTCTCAGTGAGGTTGTGTTTGAGAAGGCGTACTGCGAGTATCGGCTGAACAGAGTGGAAAGTGCCCTGAAGACCATTGAAGGTGCTCCTGAGCAGACGGACAAGCTGAAGGAGCTTTATGGTCAAGTGGTGAGGCTTTTCAACCATTAACCAAATTATAATATTACTGGATGCATTGGTTTGGTAGACTGTATATGTTTGAGACCGATTGGATGGACGGACAGTGTTCCTGCCCACCTCAGTGTTGGTTTAGAAGCATGAAGATATAGAAAATACAAAATCTCTACACTCTCAACAAGACCCTTTCTAATCACCCTGTCGTGTTTAGCTCCCATTCTTCTGACAGAGCAGAGACCTCTGCTGACTTAGATTTGTTATTTTCTAGTTGTACAGACTGGAGCGCTACGATGACTGCAAGTCCGTCTACACAGACCTGATCAGGAACTCTCAGGATGAGTACGAGGAGGAGAGGAAGACCAACCTGGCTGCTGTGGTGGCTGCAATGAGTCAGTGGGAGAAGGCCCCGTTGGTAAACACTCTTCTCCAAAATTCACAGTTTAAGGCTTTTTGGGTGACATATAGTTACGTCTGTCTTTTAAACTGATGCTCTTCTGACGCAAACTTAAGCTGACTGCAGAAGAATTAAAAATCCTTTACACTTATGTTTTCCTTCCCCACTGCAGGAAGATCTTGGTCTTCCCGAGTCAACGTATGAGCTGTGTTACAATGCTGCCTGCGCTCTGATTGGCCAAGGACAGCTGACAGAGGCCTTTAATAAACTACAACAAGCAGAGGGTCAGTGTCTGTCCTTCTCCCTTTCCTTTCAAGTAATTTTTTTTTTTGTCCTTTTCTTGATTTGGTATTAACTGGTTGTTTTCTTTTTCAGAGCTTTGCAGAGTCTCACTGGTGGATGATTCTGTAAGTGTTCATTTTGTTTTTCCAAAACACTGAAGCATCATGAAGCAAGTCGCATCCATTTTTTCAGAAAGTATTTAATTGTAGATATAGAATAATGAGTTTGCATCCTTTACTTCCCAATGTATTCTCTCTAGTCCCTGGCTCTAAACTTTTCCTGGGATAATCACTGTCACTGCTGCTTTTGTTTCTTTGCAGGATGTAACTGAAGAAGACATCGAGTCGGAGCTGGCTGTCATCCATTCTCAGATGGCGTACGTCATGCAGTTACAAGGTCGGACAGATGAGGCGCTGCAGCTCTATAACCAGGTCATCAAGCTCAAGTAAGTCCAGGGTCCACAAACATCAAATTTAGTCCCAAAGCTGCTGATGGAAATATAGATGAAGGGAACATGACGCAGGTTGAAAGGATGTTGTCATATTACAGTTTGAATTTGTGTTGTGACGGCACTTAAGTACATTTCTGCAAGATATAAAGGAAATTGTTTCGACAAGCGTTCCAAAGGCCATACACAAGTTTGTTTATCTGTAATTTGTAAGTAATTGTTTTATTTTCAGGCCGTCAGATGTGGGGCTGCTTGCTGTGACTGCCAACAATATCATCACAATAAACAAGGTGGGTGGAAGGCAAGCTGACCAACTTTAGTGTTTAATTATTTAATTAGCAGTGTGAATGAACAACAAACCTTATTGAATTTAGTCTTTGCCAAGTACCAACGAGCCAAATAAAACTTAACTCCAGCTGGAGCAAACGATGATTTCATTAACGCTGTGTCTGTTCCTTCAGGACCAAAACGTGTTTGACTCCAAGAAAAAGGTGAAACTCACGAATGCTGAAGGTGTTGAATACAAGCTGGCCAAGAAACAGCTGCAGGCCATCGACTTCAACAAAGCTCTCCTGGCCATGTACACAAATCAGGTAAAAGCTATAACAAAAAAAAAAAACAAACGGTTGTGATTCAGAGGAAGAAGGTGCAGAAATGGCGGATTTTCCCCAGAATCACTTGAGTTATTTTTACATTGCTGTTTGTGATTAACAGGCTGACCAGTGCAGGAAACTGTCATCCAGTCTTCAGTCTCAGAACCCGGGTCACCCACGGCCGGTCCTCATCCAGGTCGCTCAGCTGTGCAGGGAGAAGCAGCACAGCAGAGCCATAGAGCTGCTCCAGGTACAGATGACAGACGCTGCCTGTGTTTGGTCTTTTTAAGCACGATTCTATAAAAAGTGTTTTTTAATGAAAAGTGATGCAGATAATGATGCATTCAGTGTGTGCATTCAGTAATTTATATTTTCAAGGACCATGCTATAACTATCTGGCCCTGTGTTTTCCAGCAATTCTCAGATCAACATCCAGAGAGTGCGTCTGGCATCAAACTGACAATGGCACAACTCTATTTAATACAAGGTACTGGCTTGTTTTTTTTGTTTTTTTTTTACATGGATTGTTCAGACAGCCCCATCCTCTCTTAGCACAGAAAATGTTCCAGCTCCCTGTAGTAAACACATGACTGTCTCAGTCAAATGAAGACATATTTTACCTTTTAACTGTGCGGTTTATTCAGCTGTTGTTAAAATGTTTTCACATTATCATCTTTGAGCCTAAAACCCATAAACAAGAATAAAGTACAACTTCTTAGTGTGTTGTGATTTTAATTTTAATCATCTATCATCAATTGGATCGTGGGCCTTTTTGTTATTGTGTGTGGGGACTTAAAGGATGAAGAGTTTCGTTCTCTTGATCCTCAGGTCACGTAACAAAAGCCTGTGATGTCCTGAGGTCCATTGAAGAGTTCAAGCACAAATCGGGGATGGTGAGTCTGAAAAGAAAACTTACTGGAGTTGTCCACAACTGATTTTTGACCCGTTTGGTTACGACAGTGTTGTCTCTTTCCATGATGTTTGGTTATTTCTTGCTTAAGTTGTGTCACCTGACCTCAGCAGCTCGTGTTAATGTCGTACTCTAATAACTTTGCTGTGGCTTTGACTCCTCAGGTTTCAGCTCTGGTAACGATGTACTCCCACGAAGAAGACATCGACAGCGCCATTGATATTTTCAAACAAGCTATTGGGCACTACCAGTCTGAACAGGTTTGTGTCCAGTGTTTTTATTTATTTATTTTTATAGCAGATTTAACGTGCAGCTGAACAACACAGGGTAGGAATCACGTTTGTTTGAATAATTATATCATAAAGAATTATTTCTGAACAATATTTGATTATAATAAGGAGTTATTCTAGCCCATACTGTTGCACTGGTTTTCCATCATACTTTGGCTGTGAAACTGGAATAAAATTGCTTCCAACGTGATCTTAAATTTAACTTGGTGAACCCTGCACCAGCCTGAGTGGTGAATTTTATATTTCAGGGATGTTTTGAATGAACTGAAAAACAACTGGGTAGAATCTCAAAAATGATTCACAAAACATCCAGGGAGGAAACGGTGCGACTTTTTATTTTATTGACGAGCTATGATAATGCAGAGCAGAGCAAAGATGACAAGATATTATTTTTTTTTAAATGAATCCTGCAGATCACCATGTTTAGTTAAAGCTGTGGGTAATAATGTGGTTTTGACAAAAGACAAGCAACACATAAATTAGTCTCTGATAACCTGAACATGTTTCACACTGTGTAATGTTCCTGTTCTTTTTCTCCTCCACAGCCCGGATCTGCAGCACACTTGGCTCTGGTACGAGAAGCTGCTAATTTCAAACTGAAGTATGGACGGAAAAAAGAAGCCATTAGTGATCTGGAGCAGCTGTGGAAGTGAGTTACAGTCCTCCACAGTTCAACATGTGTGGGGAGTATCTGGGGTGAAAAAAAAACATAATGTTTATCTCTGAGCTGCTGATTCTGCTTTTTGTTCACTCCTCTTGCCAGGACGATGTCGAGTAGCTCAAATATTTATTCCATTCTCAAACAGCTTGATATTATCTCCTTTCTTCCTTTACAGCAATGAAGCTTCTTTTTCAATTTTATTTTTTCTTGAAAACAGGCAAAACACTAACGACATCCACACACTGGCACAACTCATCTCGGCGTACTCTCTGGTGGACACAGATAAAGCCAAATCGTATCCTTTCCTACTGAAAAGGCTGAAATGGGAGACACGAGGGCCGAGACATTAGCTGACTAATCAATGAGCTGCTCACCAGAAAATGAACAGGCAACCCTTTTTTTATTCTCGATCAGGTGTTTAATGCCAAAGATTCTCCGACTGTAGCTTCTCAAGTGTGAGGATTTCCTGCCTTTTCTCTGTTATTTATGAACGTCTTTGTTGTTTTGAATTGACGAACAGATGAAACAAGGAATTTTAAGACACTACTTTGGGCTCTGAGAATATATATAAATATATATATATATATATATATATTCTGCCATTTTTTTACATTGAATAGACAAAATGATCATCATCAGAATGATTGATTGAGACAACTGGTGGATTAATTGATAATGAAAATAAACATTCCTAATTATATTAATGCAAAAGAGCCAAGAAAGGTGAGCATGGCTGGGACAACTGGAAAAGGGACCGCGTGTAAAATGCCACTGCTGAAATGGTTCCTTAGCATTTCCTCTCCAGCCTCAGCAAGCACCTCCCGTCCGCAGACACCATGTCTTTCAACGTGGACGTGGACGAGCTGGAGAACTCCCACGGAGCCACATACGTCAGGAAAAAAGCTGCTAAAGTCACGGGAGAAAATCTGCCCAAAGAACAAGGGTAAAACCTCCATTACTCTCAGCCTTACACACCGGCTTCATGATGCTCTGAGCTTTTTCTGATTTTCAATAAAAACATCTTTAGTTGGAAGATTTACTGATCAGCTCTGGAAGAATGAGCCTAAGTGGGTGCACGACTCCTTCATATTTACTTGTGTCTGCGTTTCTTTTACAGCCAAGGAGAGATCAAGAAGAAGAAGAAGAAAAAGAAAGGTATGTCACATGCACCAGGTCCCTTTTTAGATAAATGTTTTATCCTTTGAGGTGATAAAATCTTTCATGTTTACTCTTAAAGAGAATTTAGGAGGTAGTTGTCTACCAGCTGAGCTGAGTGCTGCTTTTCACTGATGCCGCTTCATCTTCATTTTAGGCAAATTACCCAAGAACTATGACCCCAAAGCGACTCCTGACCCCGAGAGGTGGCTGCCCATGAGGGAGCGTACCTACTACAGAGGCAAGAAGAAGGGGAAGAAGAAGGAGCAGATAGGAAAAGGCACACAGGGAGCGACGGCAGGAGCTTCAGCTGAGCTGTGAGTAAAGTCCAGTCACAATACTGTGTACATGTGCACGTCACCTGCGAGGAGAGCTGTCTGGGTGCAATTTCCTATAATAGAAGCTTAGTAATCAGCACCTCTAATAGAGGAAAAGCACCTGAGATTGTCCTCTTAGTTTCCTTGCCAATGAATCCTCAGTGGAGATCACAGCCTATGTTGTGGTGTGGCCAAAGTCAAAATTATTCTCAGTCTCACCCGAAGGAGAAATCTGCTAACACTCTCTGGATTACTTCACCACCAGTCAATGTCACCTTTGCTGTTTAAAATATAAAATATCAGTTTTCAAAATGTGCCTTTTAGACTTTCAACAGAATCACACAAGGGAATCGTATTTTTTGGCTAGATACATTAGCTACTAGGCCGCCTCTAACTATAGACATAATGACAATACTGATGAAACAGGTAAAATGTACATTAAAAACTAAATTAAACTGCAAAAATAACAAAAATGACGGATTAAGCTTCTTGGTTGTGAAGATTTTATCATATATTATTATAAATTGAACATAGAGAAATATAAATCTAAGGAGAACACTCTTCACACTTTTCCTCTGCAGCAGTAAACATGTAACATGAGCCATCAGAGACTCCTGTAAACTACTACCTTGGTGCTTTGAGAACAATCTTTGACAGGGTTTTGGTTCTCCCTCTGTTCCAGGGATGCCAGTAAGACAGCCAGTAGCCCCCCTACCTCCCCAAGACCAGGGTCTGCATCCGGCTCATCTGCAGCCCCCAGCAGCAACGTGGTCCCCCCGCGACAGCAGAAACCCGCAGCCTCGGGGGCTACTCGCAAGAAGGCGCCACAGAAGAAGAAGAAAGGCGGGAAAGGAGGCTGGTAGTCTGGCCACAGGATCCACCGACTTGTGTGGCTGAGAAATCACCAGGAAATCATAAACTCTTTTTTTTTTTTTTTTTTTTTTTTTTTTGTTTTTTGTTTTTTTTATGTTTCAAGGTTAATTTTAATTTTGTTGTGGCCATTCATTTAAACATGTGAAACCAAAATCTCCCCTTTGTGCTACAATTTTTAAAAGGCAGTTCCACTGAAATTAACCTTTTTGTTGCTCTTCAAAAGCAGATGTTTTTTATTTTTGGTTCAAGTTAAATGGACAGAAGAAAACTTTACTAAAGTCACTTAACTGCTTCCACAGGCAGGAAATTAGCTTTTTATGTGTAATCACTTAGTGTTCAGAGATCAAATTAAATTTTACTCGTACTGTATAGCCCAGTATCACTAATCACTCATTTGCCTCAAGAGGGTTAGCCATGTGCACAGCATTGCAACACCCTCTGTCTTTAAACAGTCAAATCAGACGAGGAGAAACTCGCCCAGTTTTCCTGATGCATCGAGAAAAACTCTGAGGAGTTTCTTTCTCAGCTCGTACACGGTGAAGATCTTCACTCGTCTGGATCAGTTGCTCTTGAAGTTCTGGAAACTTAACTGTCAGCCAGCTTCTCCTCCAGATCCTGCATCAGCTGCTGCATCTCATTCAGTTTTTCTACCTGTGACTAATAGCTGTTAGGGAGCTCGAATTATATAGATATTGAGAATACTGCTGAAACACCCCCAGCTGTGCACTAATCTCCATAAGAGTACCATCCTGTTTGGATGTTTCTACAGCCTCCAACTGCTGATCCTCTCTCATCCTCCCTCTCTGCACTCTCCTCAAGCTGCTTCACCACCTTATCTGGAAGAGTCTGAAACGAGCTCCCTCTGTTTCGCTGTTTCTGTTTCTGCTGTCAGGTCTTTATTCAGATTGCCCACTGTTCCACCCACTCCATCAGATTTCCTGGGGCTTTGTCGTCTCGCCGTCTTGAGCTTGGCGTTCTCATCGAACACAACATTCAGCTCTTCTTTTTTTGGAGATTGCACAGTCTGTGTTTTTTAATCATCAATAGCTACATGTATATTGGAGAATGCATTTTTGCATATTTTTGTATCAGAATCACACACCGCTCTCCCCTTTTTTTAAAGTGTCGTCTTGTATATGTTAGTATAGTGTATGCAATGAGCCACTTTGCTGAACTTTTACATTTTTTATTTAGTAATAAAGAAAGCGAATTTAATGTCATCTTTGGACTGAATTTATCTTGATACTGTTGAGTCAGTAATTTAAAAAAAAAAAAAAAAAAAAAAATCATCAGTTAAGGACATTTTGGGAAAACAGCTGCTTTTGCAAAGTAACTTAAAGTTTTTGTTTTGTTTTTTTTGAGAATTGCCTTTAATATTTCCTGGGTCTTGAGTATTTGGATGTCTGCATCATGTTTTCTTTAAATTGTCCCTTTACTATCAGTAAGCTGATCATCAACCACTGGGCATTGGATGCAACGTTAAAGTATATTTATTTTTGAATCCCTGTGTTGGTCTAAATTCAAGCAAAAGAGGATTTTAATTCCTGAGTTTAATTCTGTCAGATGCATGTTTTAGGAAATGAGAAAGAAAGAGACTATTTTGGCCAAACAGGTGTCCCATTTTGTTAAGTCTTAATAAAACTCTTATCAACAGCGACTCAAGACTCCTGTGTTACTTGGAACAATATTTGATGCTCAATAATGTTGATGTTGCACTTGTTTAGTATCAAGCCCAATCTGCAGGATACTGTAGGTTTTTACATATGAGTCTTACCATTGTTGTCTGAATTACAGTCTGATAAGACTATATTCCTCTGTGAAGCCCTAGGATTTTTAAACCTCTCTCAATATGGATCTGGCTTTCAAAATAAAATATAATTATTAAATTAAATTATAATTCTGAAAAGAAAAATGAAGTAATGCATTTCTGTATTCATCATATCACCAACTAAGCTGAATTTTAGGTTAAACCTTACAGGCTGCCCATACTACAATAAGCAGGGTGCTTATCCATTGTAGTTTTCTGCTGTATAAAGATAATATGAGCTATACCTGTAAGTTATGACTAAATCTAATAGGATAGTGTTGAAGTTGTGCTCTGCCCTCATCAGCTGATTTTCAGTTTTCTGCAGCAGGTGAAACAGTCTTCATTATTTTTCTGACAAATTAATCTGCTTTCATTAAATGGTTTAACGTTTACATAAATCATTTTAAAGCAATTTAACTCCAATGCCAGACAGGTTTTATGGAGTCATTTTGACTGAGGGTGAATCCCTGTTTTCCATTTACAGGATATTATTAATCATGTGCACTATTTTTTTTTTTCTAACTTGACCCTGTGGGGACCTGTAGTAGCATGTAGGTGAAAAAAAAATCATTGGCAGCTGCATTGATGAGTTAATTGCCATAATTAACCCCACCGAGCCTCACCTGCCTTGATTCAGACTCCTGACAAGCAGTTTTGTCGGCTTTTGTCTCAGAACTCTGAAGTTGTGTTTTGTGGACAGGATGCCTCGTCAGCCGCCCATTTACTCGGATTTCTACTACCATCCTCTGACAGAAGATGTGGAGGAACTGCTGGCTCGTTTCCAGCAGACTGAATCAGTGAGATACGCTGTGTTTTCTGCTATTTGGAGGGAGATGGGCTTCTCAGATGTCTTTCTAGGGATTCCACATGTGGGTGAGATGAAGAGATTCTGCAGGATAACAATAGCCACGGCCATGAAGTACTTCCTGCCGCCATACAGCTACCAAATTAGAGTAGGAGGCTTGTATTTGATGTTTGGTTTTTACAACACACAACTTGCCATTTCACCTGTGAAGATTAGACTCGCTCTGAAGGACTGGAATCAAGTTCAGAAGTTTATAAAAGATTCTGTGCAAGCCGGGCATCACGATGTGCTTTATATCTATCATAAGCTTGTTGCAACCAAAGCCATGGACTACACCGCCATGCCACATTTCCTCACCTTCCAAAAGCAGAGGAAACCCAAGAAGGAATCTGTCTGCGCAGAGTTTCTAGGGAGGACTACAGCTGTGCAGGATTTCATCTCTTCAAACATCATGGAGGAAGTGACCAATATGCAGAGCCAGTACGAGAAGCTGAAGGAGGCCACGGGTGAGGTCAGCTGCAAGGTCACCATGACCCACCGAGACTTTGTCTCCCGCATAAGAGGCTGCATGTCGGAGTTCATTACGTGGCAGCAGAGGGCTTTCTCACAAGGTAATAAAGACAAGAACGCTGGAGATGATGAGGAGAAGCCGGCTGAAGATCAGCACAGCAGCAGCACCAGGGCCAAGCTTCTGTCCTCCATCAAGGACAAGAGCTACAGCAACTTCCAAGAGGCGTCCAAGTCCCGGAGGCACCGCAAGGCTGAGACGGTGGACGCGACCAGCTCGGGAGCAGAGCTGGTCCAGGAGACTGTGACTGTTCGGAAAAAGAAGAGGCCTCCATCACTGAGAGCCCGGACCTGGAAGAGCCTCAGGGTGACGGAGGAGGAGAGCAAGCTCCAGGCCTGGCTCCTGAGTGTTCCTGAGAAGCAGGAGAGGGTCCCTGTGAAGAGGAACAACCAGGTAGCACCTTTCAGACCATGATGGGAAGGGAGGAGGACTTTCAGGTTCAACATAGTTCACTTCATTTGGGAAAAGACATTTTAATTTGATGAACAGTTAGATTTGAGCTGAACTCTACTCATTATGTCTCTGTTTAGTAAAGTCAAGTTAATTAATACAATTTAACTGGAACCCTTTCATTTGTAAATAAATGTACTGATCTGCTCATAAACTGTCTCTCATTCTTATTTACCACTGATTACTCACAATTTCAAACCAAAAGATGGATCTGTTGTCTGCACTGAAAAGAGCAGCTCCACTGCTTGTGGTAAACTTACATGTTATTCTTTTCTTTGGATTACACAGACACAGATCTAAATTAAAGAATCCAATAAAGCGAAACTGATAACTGGAGAATCACAAAAAAAATGTAGCTTTGCATGCAAGTAGAGCTGCAAAAACAATCATTTTATTTATTGGTTATTCACAAAGGTGACATCCTCAAATTACTTTTTTTTGTTTGTTTGTTTTTGTTTTGTTTTTTTAGTCCAAATATTCACCAATAACCAATTTACAGAGATATAAACAAAGAAAAGTAGTTAATACTCTTTTCTTGTTTTGCCATTTTCTTTAAACAAGTCCCCAAATGTATGTTGATATAACACATTTTATACAAAAAAAAGATGCAACACATTGTAATCACAAATGATGAAATTTCACATAAGACATGCAAGATATAGGACATTAAAAACAAAGCAATAAAAAAAAAAGGAAATTTTTAGTATGGGATTGTTAGAATATAGTTAAGGGTTCAAATCTAAAGTTTGATTTGAAAAGATGAGTTTTGACTTTTAAACGTTGTGAAATATAAACCAAACTACAATGTAAGTCAGTGTGGAAATATAAAGGTTACACCAGTGAATGTTGTAATAGGAGGGTAACTTCGTCTTTTGTCAAGTGTAGAAAGAGATTAAAGAAGAAGACTGGGTTTGAAAGTTTTTCTTTTTGTCACTTCCTGAACTACGTTGTTATTGCGGCACCATGTTGCTTGTACGTTTTTACTTCAGTCTTTGACTTAAACTTGATATGAAAGATGAAATATTGTATCACAGAGAAAACCAGACTTCTGAGGTAATATGAGTATGTTAGGAATAATGGCGCCCCCTGGTGGCCAGACTGCAACACTGCATCAACAAAGAGCCGCACACTTCAGCCCGGAAATATCGTTTGAAGAAGTTCCTGAGCTTCCTGTATGTTAATCCACTTGTTGAAGAGAAGGGCAGAAAGAAGAGGTGGACTTAAAATTAAAGCTTCACCAAAAAACGCACATAATGCCCGTCTAACAGGAACAGGGAAACCCGGCAGTCGAGCACTATGTTCGGTTTAAGAGAAGCCGGTGTCCTCGGCGCCTCCGTCGTTGTAGCCGGGGGAGTCGCTTATCTTATCTGGAACTACGCGTACTCCTCCGGGGAGAAGAAGCCTGAACCTCGGCCTGGACAGGACGGTACAAGTCCCAGGGAGGGGGGAGAAGGAAAGAAGGAGGAGAGGAAAGAGGAAGCTACAACCGAACAAACTGTTGTGGCCGCTGCATCTGCGCCTGTTGTTGCTGCCACAGCCCCAAAAGAGGTAAAAACGCACCTTAACTGGACACTCCTGCAGGTGGAGAATGTGTGTTATTATCAAGCTATTTATTAAGACCACCAACCATGGACGGATGGTGACACAGCGGACCTCTGGGCCCCCACCCTTCCCACATAGGGAGCAAGACCCCCACACTGAAACACACTCCCTGTCTTGTTTCTGCTTATTCTTGATGTTTTCCATCTGTTTGTGGATCTTGTGTGTCCTTTTACTTGTTTTGTTTTTATCCATGTGGCCACTGTGCACGTCTTTGTAGCCATTTTGTTTCAATCGCCATACTTGTTTTGTGTCTATTTTTATTTTTGCATCACTATTTAGTACTTTTAGTAATTTGTATTTTTGTGTCTTTTTGCTTTTTGTCCGTGTTGTTCTGGGAAATGCAGGACATTACTGTGTGATTTATAAAAGTATTTCAATTAATAGACAGATAACTATTATGGGGTCCAAAAGTCTGAGACCACTCCTCCATTCACTTTAATGTGATGTTTTAATGATTTCACATAACAGAAACAACCCCTATATTTGGTTATTAGACAATTGTGAACAAGCTTTGTATTGAGCAGTTAAAAAAAAATACACTTCTTTCTTTCAAACCATACCCAACTCTTATCTGATGTGTGCTGTTTCTGTGTGTGTGTGTGTGTGTGTGTGTGTGTGTGTGTGCGCGCGCGCGTGTGTGCGCGCGCGTGTGTGTGTGTGCGCGCGTGTGTGTGTGTGTGTGTGTCTGCAGCAGTCCAGGCATGTGGAGTCAGGGGGGACACAGGTTCTGGTTCTGGGTCTGGATGGAGCCGGTAAAACCAGTTTGCTGCACTGCTTGGCCACAGGCAGCCTGGAGCAGGACATGGAGCCGACACAGGGCTTCAACGCCGTCTCCGTCAACAAAGAGGACCTGCACATCGAGTTCCTAGAAAGTGAGTCTTAGTCTCTTCTATTCAACCCCCGAGCCCGACCACAGTAAAGAAAACAGAGATGATGGTGAATGTGACGGTCGTCTGTCTGTTGTCTGTTTTCTGCCTGTCAGTTGGAGGTAAAGAGGAGCTGCGGCCATACTGGCAGAGATACATGTCCAAGGCTCTTCTGCTGGTGTTCGTGGTCGACTCCTCCGACCCACAGCTCTTCCCAGTCGCTAAGAAGCATCTACATGAGCTGCTGTCCTCTGACCCCAGCCTGCCTCTAATGGTGCTGGCCAACAAACAGGTGAGCATGACAGAAACACACTCCAAACTGTTTGCAACAAAAGCCTGTGGGACCCTCGTCCTCAAATAACCTGGTTCAGTTTATAATTAGAGACTTTTAATGCAGCTGCAGTTTGTGTTCAGATGGGCTGCAACTATTATTATTATGGATTAGTGTACCGATAATGTTCTCGATTAATCATCAATGATAGATTTATGATAAATGTTCATCAGTCTCCCAGAGTCTATTGTCCAAAACTTCCAGAACCCAAATATATTCAGTTTGATGTGAATTTTTGTGTAAAAAAATAAAAAAATACTGGTTGTCTTTGCCCAAAATCTCTCAGTGTATATTTCCCTTAAGTATATGATTCCTTGTGCAGAGCTGTGCAGCAGATTGTTTTTTTTTGTGTGATTTGTTCTGCTAAAAAATGTTCCCCAAATCTGACAGTTGGAGGTTTTCAGTCCGAGGTCGACTGTGCAGGATCATGTGTAGTGTTGCAATCCTCTCAAATCAAAATAAAGTATTAAGTATGAAACATATTTATATCTGTTTGGTTCATTAGAAATTAATTTTGTCAGTGAGAAATATTTGATCATATTGCTGTTTGTTCTTAATTTGAACTGCAGTCAACACTGTCTGTATTTTTTGATGTCACCTCATGTTTTCCTCATGTCTCCAGGATCTTCCGGACGCCTGCAGCATCACTGACCTCCACGAAGCTCTGTCCCTGTCCGAGGTCGGAGACCGCAGGTTGTTCCTCATCGGTACCTACGTGAAGAAGGGAGAGGCGGAGCTGAGCTCAGGTGTTCAGGACGCCCGGGACCTGGTCATGGAGATGGTTTGTGAGGGCAAATAAAAACCCTCACTCTGGTCACGGTCCGTCGGTGGTTGTCACTTCATCCTGTGCTTTTGATAAAATTGAATAGTTTCTTCGCACTTTACTGTTTTCACTAAAGCAGGTTGGCTGAAACTCTTTTATTTATTTGTGAGAAAATTAAAACTTGGTGTTTTGGTATGTTACAGTTGGGATTACAGAACATGCTTTTTTGTTTCACCGTTACCAAATGACCACATCTGAATGACAAAATTACTCTTTTTTTCTTATTATTTATTTAAGCGTTTTCACATGTTACACTCACCGAAAGGCAGGTGATGGTAGAGCCGTAAATGCTACACTTTCCAACATTGTTACTGAGTGCTGTTAATTAATGCGCTGTAGGTGATGACACATTAGCGATTAAAACCAGTTCAGGTGCTGGCTTCAGGTTTTAATGCGGACAGTCAGATGGCACTGAGTCACAGTGGATTTACTCCAGGCCATCTGTGGTTGCAGCTTTATCACCAACAATGATCTAACAGTTTGTTAGCGTCATAGCTTTTTCTTTTTTTTTTTTTTTTTTTTTGTCGTGACAGCACCATTGTAACAAAACCGTTATTTTTCTAATTTGGACTTTATCATATTGTTATTCATGTGTCATAATCCACAGAATATTTAATACCTCAGCATCAAGACTTAAAGCTGCGCTGGGCGAGATCAAACCCAACTGACTGCTACAGTATTTTACTATTTGTCCACATTTAAGCTGTGCAGTCACCGAAACACAGAGCGGAGGAGGACTCTGCTGTACGCAGGTCAGTGATGGCGTGTGACATGATTTTTCAAACAGTGACTCCTTTCTGCCATTTGGGGCCGCCACCATGCAAACTTGCCGAGTGCAGCTTGTCTAAATAAAACAGCTGTTTATTGAAGCAGGTGGAGCTGAAGCTGAGGGCAGCTTGCTCCAATAATCAGTCGTTTTATTACAATTTTATCAATGTTGTTACCAAACCTTAACACTACATGACGTCTTTTCTCACTGGAGTATTAGTGTTGGATTACAGCTTCAAAAACAGTCAATTTTATGATAGAAGTTCATTGATGCGTGTTTTTGTTTTAATCTTAAAAAAGGAATTGACTTTATTTTGAGGAGGAAAAGAGAATATGAAGCACATGTTTTTTTAATTACTATCATTTGAATAAGCTTAATGTGTTTTTGCTGCTCAGAGAGACGTTACCCCACAGATTTTTACTCATTATTTTTTATCTTATTTCTGTTTTATTTGAGGAAATTCACTGAACTTCATTGTCAAATTGTGCAAAACCTTCATATGTAACATTTTTGAGGAATGTAAATGTTTCAAAACACACCCTTTTTTTTAATTTCATAGCTTTTTCCAGTACCAAAACACATCCAATTTAAAGTATTGTGTGAAAAGATGCCTCCCAGTTTGATATTGTCTTATAAAGTGTTTTTTCACATTTAAATAAAATGTTTCCAGTAAACTGCTGTGGTGTTTTTATTGTAATTGAAGGTACTGAACACGTCCACATACAGGACACCTTGCAGTGTTATATTCATGGGGATAAACTAATAATAATAACAGTTTATCTGAGAATGCAGATTGACCTTTAAGGTGAGGAGAAACCCAAAAATCTCATCCTAACATAGCTCCTGGTGTTCACTCTGTCGTCACGCTGTCAGAGCACATTTATATCCAGAATCCGCTAGAAATGCACACGGGCTCTCTCGCCGCTTGACCTCAATGTATCACTTTCCTCTTAACAGCCTGCACTGGAAATCTTGAGGCGGCGAGATGGACGGTTTAACCGTGCAGACTCCGGTTTCAAGGAGTCCTCGGATGTGTGGAGCCGGTTGCTAAGGGGCTCCTGGCTCCATAGCAACAGCAGGAGATTAGTGTGTGACACCATCAACAGGCAACAGGTCGACACATTCAGCCCAACAGCACTGCTGCGAGGTGAGATGGTGTCTGAAAAACAAGGTAAAGTTAACAAGTCGTACATGCACCAGAGTCTACAGGTATTTCTGGACTGATGTTTTCAGCCTCGTGTGTTTCTGTTGGTGGTTCTTGCAGGAGTCCGGCCCAGATTTGGTCCATCGGACAGGTGAAGTAACATCAGTTTTTTAATCAGTTTCTTACTTTTTCAGATGCATCAATGACTTGACTGAAGCTGATGATGGTTTTTAAGAGTGCCAGAGTCTGCTGCTTCTTTTTTTTTTTTTTTTGCTCATTTGTATTTCACATAGATATTTTTCATCTGACAAGAGCTGAAATCTCAGGTTTAAATGGATAAACAGCTGAAATAGTTAATTGACTAAAAACAATATAAGTAAATGGATGATATATCTGATATAGCTTCTTCCGACAGATCATTGATCAGGGATATTGTGAATGCAAACCTGACACCAAAGAAGCCTAAATGTTGAAAACTGAATTGTATCAAACAAATATTGTAACAGTATCCACATTTATATAATCAATGCTCTTAAATAGCATCCAGTTTATAAATGTTCATAACAGGAAGTATCCATGACAGGTGGTACTTGAACTGTCATATTCCCCATAGTTTTATTATAGTTTTTTATTTATTTCATATAGCATAGTTGCTTATTCACCTCTGATCTGCTCTCATCTTAATAAACATTAATCATTAATGTATTGCATTTGGCCATAACTGGGAAAGTGTCACTGTCCACTTATTATATTTCTGTTTTTCTATATGTCCACATACCTGCTTGAAGTTAAAGGAGAAGTCTGGTCTCTTTCAGGCAAAGCTGCAAATTGTAAAAACCATTGTAAAGAAAAATGAATGACTCGCAGATAAACTGTGACAGTTTCATCTTTCAGTTTGATTAGTGGTCAACGGTGAGGTTTAAAACTCAAAACCAACTGTTTAAACTTAAGAGCAGGATCAGGTTTTTCGACGTTTCAGCTCTGCCAGAAAGAGTAGTCAGAGTGATTGCATGCCCCCCCCCCAGGCGCAAAGTGCCTGAAATACACTTGTATTGTGCTGATTTGTGTTTTGTTTGGGGTGAATGTTGTGTTTTTCTTTTTTTTTTTTGGCAGAATCTTGGAGCTGGCGCAGCACAAAACCTCAAAAACTTTTTGGGCTAAGATTCCGTGGTGAGGAGCTGAGTCATATAAACTTCTGACACCACAAGAAGTATCACAACGGCCTTTGTTCAGTGCGTGTTTGGTTTTACAGTTTTTCAGCGTTGCAGGACAACTTCACTTCCAGCTGTTACATCATATGAGTTTGCATGTTTGTTCATTGATCCAGTGTGAAAGAGACTCCAAGAATCCAATAGCCTGTGTGGTCAATGTTTCCTTTCTATAAAACAATGTAATTAGAGACAGATGTTTGGCACGATCAGAATGAACAGAGGTCACATGTGATTGAAAGTATCATTGTTTCATTTGGTAATTGCCCACTTGGAAAAAATATTTATCCTGCTTCTGCATCAACATCTTCATAATCGCAGCTGCCTCACTGGAAACTTTCCCTCTTTGTCATTGATCAGTGAGAAGCTGATCTGGGGCAACCAGGAGCCGATATGGCCCCTGTCCGCATCAGCGCTCGGAGTCAGTCCAAGCGCAAGAATCCAATACCTGGCCGAGCACAAAAGAGACTTCTCAGCAAGGGGGGACCACCGGAGGTAACTGTAGCCTCGTCTGCACCCCGAACATTATTGATGACTCTATCAAAAAGGCATGAGGCTTGAGAGGGCTGTTTGTGTTCACACTCGGATGCAGTGTACACAAGCTTTTACTGTTGTGCTGCATCGACATTATTTGTGGAAATGTTTGCAAAGCTGAAGGGTAATAACTTCCAAAGTCCCTGTGATGATTCAGGAAACTGTAAAGTGATGTTGAGGAGTGGTTCCAGATGCATCCTGGTCAGAGCCCCCCCCCCCCCCCCCCCCCCACCCGAGAGCTGTCAGGCTCAATTAACAGAAGGGAAAGACCTGATGCCAGTTACAGCCCCCCAGGCTTTTATTTTGATATTGCTTGTTGCTTCCTGACTCAGCCGTCACATTAAAAGCACATTGACATGCAGTGTAATTGCATCAGAAGCCCACGCAGGAAGTGCAGCTCCCAGAGAAATAATGATAATTTACATTAATTGACGATGACAGCGATCACCTGCTGGTTGTTCGCAGTGTGGAGAAGCTGTGAGGAGATACTGATCCGGGCTGATGAAGACAGTGTGTACAGATGGACTGACTAAATTTAGACTGTGATGAATGTGGTTGCAGGTTCTGTTATGTCTGCTGCTCCACGTCTAATCACATCAGTCTGCAGGCCAGAGGTCGCGTCCATCTCGTTCGTTTCTAATCGACTTATTTAGAAAAACATTTCACTAAAAGACCAAAAGAACAAGGAATCAAATATCATAATGTTATTGGTGGAATACCTCAATATCAATAGGGGTGACGGCTGGTGCCTTTATTCACTATAGGACTTATTTTCATTATCAGTTAATCTGCTTTTTTTTCTTCCTTTTTTTGATTAATCACATGGTCTACAGCACCCAAATGGAGAAAATGATCATTAAAAAGCTCAAGTGAATGGCTTCACAAAGTTTTCTTTGCCTGAGCAGCAGTTGAAACCCCAAAGATTCTCAATTGTCTTTGGTATAAAAAAAAAAATCCTCCCAATTAAGAAGCTGGAAATGGTTTCACTTGATTGACAATTAATCAATTATTTAAATATTTGCAGATTAATTTTCTGTGTTAGGCTAATTGATGGAAAATACTAAACAATTTGGGAATTGATAAGCCATTAAAGTCATTCATTAATCAAAGATGAGAAAAGATGCAAAAAGATTATTTTCTGTTTTTCTCTTGTTAAATTGAATCTCTGGGTTTCCACGGTTGTTTGGACAAAACAAGACCTTTAAAGAGGTCACCATTGTCTTTGTGAACTAAATTAGTGATTAATTAGTTAAAAGAATAATAGAGATGCATGCAAATAATGATTATTTTCCAGTAAGTAAGAAGTTAGTTTCACTCAGCATAAACAGTCAGATAAGCTCAGAAAAAGGCGTTTATGATATAAAAAGATGTTAAAAAAGCTCAAATCTAGAACATGTCTCATGTGAATTGGCATCAATATTATATTGTGACATCACTCCGCTCTAAACTGAAATCAGAACTTTCCACTAAATTCTTGGTCAATTCTTTGTGTTAGTCCGTCTCTAAATAATTTTTTAACTTCCTTACTGAAGACGTCAGAGGAAATATCTTTCAAACAGCTCACAAAGTTTTTTTTTTTTTTTTTTTTTAAATGTCACTAACTTCCTAAAACAGCCACTGTAGTTTTTAGCAAACTTTCCCTTAAACAAGAGGAAGCAGTGCATTTATTGGGGACTATTTTCAGCGGCGGATTAATCCACATTTGCTGTAGTGGTGAGTATTTCTGGCAGCAGCGACGTGCGTGTGGGACTGAGTCAAAATAAACTACAGTGTGTGTGTTCATGTTGATGGAGGAACATGTCAACAGTGCAACAGTGTGAGTCACTGGACCTCTGTGGCTCAGAGGAGTAAGACATATCAGGCTTTAGATACACACAGTACCTGTTCATAGGATCAATTCAGCTTTTAATGAGTTTTTATGGACAAAACCAAACTCATCATTCTACACTTTGTACGAGGATTTTGCAGAGATGACTCATCACTACTTACATTTTTGCTTTAAGGACAAAAAACTGAATCAGAATGAGTTTGTCAGCAGGAAACAACCCACAATCTCAATTAAGTGTTTAACTAAATTTTAACGTTTTCGCTGGTGCAGAGGATGTTCCACTCATACCTCCGTCATCAGCTGAGCTCTGACACTTATCCATTGTTCTGTACCCCACTCCTCCTCCTCCTCCCTTCTGACTGGAGACATTGTTTTGTCCCAGACTCACAACAGAACACACCATAATGGACATGGTAATAGCTTCCATTTTCCTGCAGGAAGCAGGAGGCGAGCTTCTTCAGGAAGACCCAGCGTCCTTCCTCCAAGACGTCCCAGTATGAGGACATTGTCCGCCTGTCGACACCCAAAACCAGGAGCCGCAGCTCCCAGGAAGCAGGGTAAACGCCCCGTTAGTCATCAGCACTCAACCAGTGAAGTTCAGTTAAACTGAGACAAACCAACCGAACCAAAGTCAAACGAGTGTGTTACTGAAGAACTAACTTGGTGATTTTCAGGCTATAAGATGTAGAAACTGACATATAAATTTAAACTGAGCTAAATCTGGTTGAGAAGTGAAAAATTTTAGACATTCAAAATAGCATATACGCAGTGATAAAGTCATTGAAATTCTCATAAATCAACAGTTACATGCAACTTAAACATCTAAACAAACTTCCACTTTTTAACCAAATTTCATTTAGTTTTAACCTGGATGTCTATCCATGTGTTGCAAATCACTGAAACGATGCTTTCTAGGAAGATTTTTTACATTACATGCACCGTCTGGCACCATATGGTAGATCTGTTGGTCATAAACAACAAAGTAGAAACTTCACCTGGTGACGATGCTGGATGAAAAGTCAGGAGATCACTGAGATAATAACTAATAATCATTGTCATAACTACAAATGATTCAGTGTCTGTAACTCACGAGTGTCAGTACAGTCACAGTGACCTTTCACCAGCTAATGTAACTAAAACCAAACTAACACGTCGTCTGACTTAAATTCATCATAGATGATTCATAATATTTGCCCACCAGAGGTCTCCGACAGATTTATTTTTACAATGTAAAATATCCTGCACGCTACCTACACTCAGTTTGTTAGCAACACCAAGCTAAAGCTAAAGTGGTCTAGTACAACAGCTCTAATAAATCCTCCTTCAGTCAGTTCAACTTGTACAATCATTTTGGTGGATGTAGTGTGTGCTGCTGTTGAGTGTGTCTGTCAGTGGGTGTTCAGCCCACCCTCATTGATTTGAATGGGATAGAAGTGAATGGGATATAGTAGAGACACGTGTCAACAACAACACAAACTACAGCCACCCAAACAGTCACACAGTTGATTCAACACACTTAACTGACAACTAAGTGTATATTTGTAACCATCCTCTAATTACTTCATCAAAATGTTTATGTTATGGGTTTAAGTTTTAAAAAAAAACAGTTGTCACTGATATTGTATTCTTAGATCTTAAATATCAATATTGGTATCAGCCTAAATTGGTGCTTAAACATTAAGATTAAAAGATTATTGTAAATTGAACATCTTTGGGGTTTGAAGTAAGTTGTGACCTGAAATAAGCTTTTTTTTCCAAAGTGTTTGATATTTTATTGACTAAACAAGTCGTTTAGTCGCAGCCTTAAATGTAACTTTGCCAACTAGAAACCAGAGTTTTTCCTGCAGAAGCTGAATCAATTAAATTTGTTATTACTGTATTTCGATTATTATCTTTTCTCCACTGACAGCAACAGTTTAGAAAACATATTTACCTCATCAAACTGCTGCTTTAATGTGAAGAAATGTGTATAATAAGTGGAGCAGCTCCACGACAAACTCTTGGAGGAAACTGTTTTAGAGATTATTTCCACATCCAGCTCTGCAGTAGACCTCCATGTCACCAGTTTTTGGCAGATTTGTGACTCCAAACTCCAAAAGCTTTTCATTCTCCCCTCAGGGAGCCCACATACGAACCAAAGTCTAGGATTTAATCGCTGCAGAATAAAACATATCATAAAGTAAAACACGAGAAGGCCAAGCAGAGGCTCCTGTCCAACACTAACGTCCCCGCTCTATGAGGAAGCCAACGTTTGGACATCTGTTATTTCAGTGTCAGACTGTGGGAGAGTGAGGAGCCGAGACAATAGAGCTTATTGTCCAGAGTTCAGGACCCCTGGGACGCTCGCAGACAGCCGCGGAAGTCTTTTTATAAATCCTGAACGCAGCAGCCGCAGAAACATGGTGCTGTTGGGCACGGACGGAGATTCATCCAGGGTTTATATTCTGAGCTCAATACACAAAATTAATGTTTGCTTTTATAATTTTAATAGTTGACATTACATTAACCGCACAAAAAATAATAATCACCAGCAGTCGAAACGTAAACCTCACATGTCGTTGCTCCAAAGAAACAGAAAACAGGCAAATCAGGCAAAGCACAAGGCAGAACCACGAGGCAGATAAAAATCTAAAACTTTCCCTTCTAAAATTAAACACATTATAAATCTACCTTTTGAGAATAAAAGCACCTAACTCGACAAAAGCATTACTGTAGTGAAAGTTAGTGTAACTGCTCTTTGGGTCTCTTATCTGTTTTTGAGATGGAAGAATATGTGTATTTTCAAATACTAAAGTGCAAGCCATTCTGTAACTTTGTGATGTCACAACAAAGCAGTCACTACTCTCAGCCACGCCCCAAGCCCCGCCCACCTGGACCCACCATCCAACCTTGCAGGATTTGGTTGACTTGAAATCTGCTACATTTTTACTGGATCACTCAGAAAACATTCAGCCAAGGTTCACTTACTTACTCCAGGCTTTCAACTGTGTCCAGTGGACTTCTTATTCAGGCCTTTTGTAGAACGGTAGTTTGGTTGAAAGCTCCAGGAACGGCCAAGTAAGTGGACCTTAACTTTAGAATATCTAACACAGATGTGTTTCATAAATTTACTTTAATAACACATTTAAACCTAGAAACTGTATGTATTGTACTGTATATAATATGTACTGTCATAAGATATAAAATAAAGATAAAGAAGAATAAAGTCTTCAGTTGTTGCCATGCAGCATGTTTGAAGGTGTCTCTGTTGGTCCCGCAGGCCTCCTCACACACCCCACTGTGAGAATAACTGTCCGATCTGGCACATCGATCCCAGAGTGAAAACTGCTGCGATCACACCTCGACTGCTGCAGCTCTCACGGCCCAAACTGATCCATCTAGACTTCCAGAGCAACAGAGAGGTGAGATCCTGAAGCACTGGAAAAACCCACAGACAGATAATTGGTAACATCGGCTGACAAGTTGCATCAGCGTCGTTGCACTGACTGACCGTGGTGGTGGTTGTATAAGGAGAGGGCAAAGTGACGATATAGGTTGAGACATTAGAAATGTTGGCCATCAGAGAGTTTACTATGCCGAGGTACCTCTTCCTTTCATGTCTCTGATTATATCAGACCACTGCAAGCTATTTTGTGAAAGATTTAATGTAATTAAGCACCTTTATTATTAGGTATTAATATACATGTTTCACTGAAAATAGACACTTGTGGACAGATTTTATCACTTTCACACACCTCATCATTTCGAATGGGACTGTTGTTGGAACACTTCTTATAAGAAATAAATTGAGACCCTCCTCAGTTACTGCTGGGATTCTTCATTTTTCTAATAACTGATGGTTGAAAGCCTCCAGAGACCATTTAACTTTCTACTAAATCTGACATTCTTTCGTCTGTTTGCTCCGCAGAGCGCTGCCTCCATCGTGTCCTTGGCATCCAGAAGAACCCGACTCTCTCAGCGACTGGTCCGGCTGTCACTGCCCAGACTGAAGCACAGCAACATCTGCTGCGAACTTGGACGTCCGGAGGAATCGATCTGGACTGTAAGGGCGCTCACTGACACAGATCTTCCCTTCAGAAGCATCTGTGTTCATTTTGACCTCACATGAACGCCAATTAAAAACCATTAGAAGACTCTTAATACACTAATATCAAGCTCTTACATTGAGCAGAACATTCCTTTAAAACTGTCAACAAAACACAGCAACAAACACAAGAGCAGAAACAGTTTTAAACAGTTATAGCCGGCCTGAAAGCTCAACATCACAAAATACATTTTAGAAGATATTTTTCCAACAGTTTGAACCAAATTTCTGTCATCAATTGTGGAGATTACCATGATTTATAATACATTAAATTAATTGTGGAACTTTCGAATCATTATTATCAGCCAAATGATGCATTCTCTGCTTGCACGCAGTTTCCAGATTTTTATTGGCCCTCCATTGTTTTGCAGTCTGGTTCTGATTAACGGCTTTTAAGACATGAGTTTTGGTTCATTACTTTCTGAGTTTTCTCTGGCATTTTCCCCTTAAACTCCCTTTAACATTCGTTGAAGTCACTGGCATTATAATTTACATTATGTACCATACATCTGTCGAAAACCCTCTCGTATCAGTCGTTATCTCTACAAACAGGTTTCAGGGGCGGCGAAGAGAGCCACTGCAAGCACCCGAGTTGAGATGCTGGCAACACCGAAGCAGCTTCACGTGGACTACGTCCCTCCACGAGAACCAGAGTGGAGCCGGAGAAACGCCGTGTCCACCTGAGCTTCAGAACCACAACCGAGTCACTGCTGGTCTAGTCTGCGGCCTCTGTGAAACTTTGGGAATGATTCGTCATGGAAAAGTAAAAATTAGAATTAAGATTTAAGCTTTAAAGGTCCCATAGTTTATACTTTTCCAGTGTTTTATTTTGAAGTGTTGATCCATAAGAAGGTATATTTGTCATTTTAAGAACCAAAAACCATCTCAGTTACATCTCCTCTCTCAGGCTTCTCTCTGGAGCTATAGTAACAACAGGTTGGTGAGCCAATCAGAAGAGAGGAGGCTCTGAGCCTCTATTTTTAGCTAATAATCGCAATAAAGCTAATAGTTTGTTGAGTTGTTTTTTATATAATTTGCAGTAATTCAAGAAAATGTGATAAAACCACAAAAACAAAAGAAGCCTGACACCAAACTGCTTTAACTGCAACCTCCAAACAAATGGAAGAAAAATCAAGATAAGCAGAGACACCAGATTTTTGTAACAGGATCTACATGACAACTTGAATTTTAAAAAAGAAGAAAGTCATGACTTATTAAAAAAATATTTGAAAATAATAAAATCACTCCTGTGTTTAAATTCCTAACTCTGTTTGAGAGATGTGGAAGAGAAATGTGTCTGAGAACAATCCAAACTGGTTCGTCTGTTTCTCCGTTGATATCATCACCATGTGCATGAAACCTTAAAGAAGTTATTGTTGGATTGTGATATTATGACTTATGAAAGATTTCTGGTTTAAATCTCTGATCTTTTGGCAAAATCGAAAGCAGAGAGAGTGAGTGATGGTTAGGAATAAAAAACGTCTCTGCCTCTCTCTCTGTCTGAGACCTGAAGCCCGTGTCTGAGCCTCGGCGTGATATACTGATCCACATGGTTTTTCCTTTGCACTCAAGCTGGATTTAGTGTTTATATCACAACCATGTGCGCATGAATCCTTGTCAGTGCACTGATTTCTCTTCAGTTTGTATTTTAGATAAAGCCATTCTCCTTTCTGAGGTCATGACTTGTTGAATATACCACAAATCTGCCCACAGTTGCCTGCGCTTCAATTTGGAAATCCACTGTAATCCCACTGACACCTCCCTTACATAAAACATGGCCACAGTTGATGTTAGGCCCGTAAAGTAATTCAGAGCGGAGCTCTGCAGCAGGCAGCGGCAGCCAGCGTGGGCTGTAGATCAGTGCAGGCCTGTGGCCCCGGCTCGAGGCCGAGGCCGGACAGACATCAAAGGAGATTGAACCCGTGTCCCGCTGGGAGTCTAATCTGGGATTAGCCTTCTGCGATCGTGACCTGGGACCGCAACGTAATGAAGAGGAGGTGGAGGGGGGATATGGAGACAGACAAAATAGAGTTTTAACAGAGCACTTTCTCAGAGGAGGACATTTTATTGAGTTCAACCTAAGCTTTATATTCACAGTCCGTGTTTCTTTGAGGCCAAACAAATGTGTTTAAAACATTTCCTTTCTCATAAAACATTTGTAAAGACATTCTTCTGCGTATCTTGAAAACCTGCACTGTTTACATCCAGTTTCACATCAGCTCAGGCTTTTTTCTTCTTCTCAGATGTTGCTCAACATTTTGTTAATTACCGTCTCCGACTGTTGATCAGTGGTAATAGTGTAAAACTATCAATAGGAATGTGTATCTTGACAGCTGCTTGCTTATGCACCATACACACACACACACACACACACACACACACACACACACACACACACACACACACACAATAAAAGCTGGTTCCTATAGTAAAAACGTTGCTCCAGTTTATGGCCTTGGCGTCGCTGCTGCTGTTGTGCTGAAATGATTTGTTCATTAGCAAATGAATCAACAACATTTTAATATTTTAAGTCAATTATCAAGAAAAAAAGTGAAATATTCTGTAGCTCCAGCTCCTCACATGCTCAGAGTTGCTGCTTCTGTGTGTTTTATGTGAATGTAAATTGAACGTCTCTTGGTTTGAACCAAATAAACAGCTTTAACATGTCGTCTTGGGCTCTGGCAAATTTGACACTGAGAGGTGATCAACTGAAAATATAATGGATACACTGATCAAGAATATAATTACGTGCAGCCCCGGCAAGTGTTTCTTGCAGGACTGTTTTATAGCATTTTCCGGAAGTTGCTTTTACTGTGTTCACACCCCTGTATATAAAAGATTGTTAATAGATAAGTTACAGTACGGAGCATCATGACAATGTCTGTTTGTACGTTCAGTGCTTATCTTAAGTTCAGTGTGACTGTGTGTTGTGTGTTTTTTTTCCCTCATTGTCACATTGTTCACACAGCCTCGCGCAGGATGTTGTGTGCAGTCATGTAGTTAAAGCAAGACATTCTCATGTCATCGTCCTGCGCTGGCAGACAGTCAGCGCTCTGCCAGTCTTCACTTAGGGTATTTAGTTCAATGTAAAGGTTTATATGTAGTTGTTTTTAATTTCATAACTTCCTGTTTTACACCTAATTTACAGTATATAACTAATATTTGACAGTGCAGTGATTAAGAACCTGAAACCTGCTCTTATAAAGTGACTGCAGTCGAGAAAGAGAACCCAGTTATGATCCATCTCTTAGTTAAATTAGTAAAGTTATCTCTGGTTTCAGTTTTTCATTTGCATGGTGCAACTCTACAAACAACCGTGTCAGGGTGGAGTCACAGGAACTCTCTCCAAACAAAAACCTCTTTGGTAAATAGTCCCTGAGCAGTGAGACACTGGCTGCAGCATCACTCTGAAAACCTCTGCAAACAGCCCGGAGTTTATTGAAAGGTGTTTTAACGGGTTTCATTCATCATACAGAGGAGTTTGGGCCTTTACTTTAAGTGAAAAGGAAATGAAAACTTTAAATCAGATAAGTGCAGGTTAGATACTTGATGGTTGCTAAAACAGTTGAGATTGATGCTCATAAAGATCCCTTATCAATGATCACTTCTCAAATGTGTCCAAAACACACATGGGTTTTCATCAGCACTGCCATCCCCTGTGTTGATCAGCAAAAAGAGTGAGCTAAAGGGTGCGCAGGGTTTAAATAGGAAGTGAACAGGTGAACTCAATCAAGTAAATGAGGAGTGAACAAAGGGTGAATAGAGCCAATCAGTGCTGAGGAAAGGAGAAGAAAGGAGAAAAGTGGTGTCAAAAGAAAAGAAAATAGGAATCTTTACTACAACTTGTCTTGTCCACCCAATCAATCAATCGATAAATTATCAAAATTACCAAGCATTAATGTTTTAGTCGATCAACTTATCACCTCAGCTCTGACATGCACATACTGCTGAAATTTTAGGAACAAGCTATAGAGCTCAAAACTGAAAATCAGCATTAAAGAATCGTTTCAAAAATGGTAAAAAAATATATATTATAAAGACAAACATAAACAGTCACAGGTGCAGAAACTGAAACCCCAGCGGAAGATTTCTGCCCTGCTGGTTATAAAGGCAGTGAGGAAACGATCAGGTCGGTGTCACATCAAGTGGAACAAAAAGTCAGGTTGCAGAGAATGACGCAGGCTGCAGCCTGGCAGCATCTAAATGACAGATTCCTCGCAGCTCTGCACAGTTTTCTTAGCAACAGACAAAACCAGAGTCCATTCAAATTCTGCACACACGCTCATCAGCTCTTATGGCGAAGCATCAGACGCTCAGATCATCCGTTCACTGCAGTGACTCTGAGACGGGTAGAAACAGCCAGAGAGAGCCGAGGCACAGTTTGTCATACGTGACCAGTGCACTGTGACACCACCAGGACACTGTGACCTCTGACCCTTTACTGGATCACTTTTAAATGCTTTTATTCCACCCTTACCTCCACTGTAAAGTCACTTTGGTTAAGTTACCAGCTGAAACATAAAATATTAATCTTTCTGGCCTTTCCACAAACTAAATCAATGTTTTTATTTACATCTTATTATTTTACCTGTTAAAAAATTGAAGTAATCCATGATTTTTATTGGCTCATAATCGAAACTGATATTGAACTGAGACACTAGAGTAATTTTAAGTCTTCACAAGCGAACTGCAAAGTGTCAGGTCTGAATACTGATAACTAAAATTATAATACTTCTGTCAAAGTTTTATTATCACCCGCCCATATACACTGTAGCTCTAATAATTAATATAAAAATGAAAGCTGTGTGGGTGAGCATGGACGGTCTTCTTTTTCTTTTTTATTGTCCAAGGATCAGATTAAAACTTGACATATTAGAATATAGAGCTTAGTAATATAACAATAAACAAGCTGTAAAATAACACTGACATGTTATAAAGTTGATATGGTGAACGTGACCCTTAAGCAGTTATGGAGCAACATTATCTCTGATGTGAAGTCATGTGACTGATCCTCCAGTATTCACCCTCTTTTAGCCTCTGTTTTGGTCCCCATCAAATCTTGAGGAAAATATCTGGCTCTTTAGCTGCTGCACGCTCCAGCTCGTTCACCAGCTAGTTACCAGTTAGTTTTATTTTTCTGCCGTCTTGGTGCTGAGTTTGTGTGTGTGCAGAGACAAGACCATGCAAACACATCACTATACAAAACAACAGCTACAGTTCTGCTGAGTCTTTTCACTCCAGGGCCAAAACTACAAATAGGACTGTGTTGAAATTTCTGTTCTGAAGGTCATAAAGTTTCACAAGCTCATCATGTGGTATTGATGATTTTATTCCACCACCCTTTCAGCTGCAGCAGATATACAGCATCATGATCATTTTTCTATTATATGAAGCAATAACATCTTCCAACATCGCCCATAAAATGACAGTTAACCAGTTTAAAGTGTTAAGCAATTCAAACTGCATTAAATGGTGATTTATGAGCGAACAGGAGAGGGGCAGGGTCTGGAAAATAGTGTATGTTTTCAGTGTGTGTGTGTGTGTGTGTGTGTGTGTGTGTGTGTGTGTGTGTGTGTGTGTGTGTGTGTGTGTGTGTGTATGTGTTTCTTTAGTGGGTGTCAGTCTTTTTCACACTCGGATGAAGAGAGGGTAACACCCCAGGCACAGGAAACCGACACCACCACAATGTGTGTGCATATGTTTGTTTTATATTTCTATACTGACGAGGATCAAATATCCTCACAAACAAATAGAGAGAAAAAGCTTAAATCCTCTGAGGGGAGGGGGGAGTGAGCGAGGGAGGTTTGACTGTTAAAATTAGAGTTAGGAGTAAACTAAGAAAATGTCAGTAAACATGAATATTAGTGGTGATGTGTTCACGCTTTATGAATGTGTGTGTGCAGCTGATGCCAGTGTAAACTCTGTGTGACAGCAGCCTGTAAAACGCAGCAGTGTGTTTTTCTGAGCAGTTGAACTACCTGTTGGGTGGGTGTTGGTTTCTGTTGAGCTCGTTGTGCAGACAGTTCCCACGATCACAGCGTTTTCACTCCTGTCTCTTTGGCATGAAACCTCATCCTCTCTCTCCCCCTCTCTCTCTCTCCCACCTTCTTCAGTCTCTTCACACACAAACGGGGAGATCAGGATACTGAAAGTGAGCAACTGTATCCCTCCTCGCTCTCTTCTTCTTGCTCCATCTTTTCAACCTGGTTGTCTGATTTCAGGACATATTTTCATTCCTCTACAGCAACATGTGCAGCAACAAACATCTTAACTTACCCCACTACTCTAATTACCCTTTTGATATTTTTAAGAGATTATATTGACCTAAATAAACTCATTAGGACCAGAACCTGGACGACACACTCCAGATTTTGGTGACATTTTTCACAATTTAAATTTAGTCATATAAACGCTGTGCATTACTGTCACCATGACACAAGACAGTTTATTCACTTCAGGTTGACTCTGCTGTTTCCAAGGTCAAGAATGAACTTCGGATTTCAGGATATCTTCTCAAAACGACACATCTCGGCCGATGCAACACAATCCTATAAATTTAATAATTTTTAATATAATAAAATATCTGATTATCTTATGAATCAGTTTCCTGATCTGTGTCAAAACACCCAAGTGATATTTACATATCGCCTTTTTCTCAATTCAAGTAGGAACAGTATTACAAGGAAGTATTTATAAGGAAATAGAAAAAATATTCAAGAATGCCCTTTGGAAACCTCCTTTATAAACTTCCTAAGTGTGATGTTGACAATTAAAAAAAGTCTCCCTGGCAGAGGTAACAACCCAAATAATAAAAAAAAACTGCATGACAAACAGCTGTTTAAGGCCATAAAGTGTTTAGATCTTTTCTCCTTTTTTCTTTTTTAATGATAAGGCTGGTAATATTTTTGTTGTTGTCATTAGTTTGTCTGTTGGCGCTCTCTGAGTCAGAAATGTTTCATTTTATTGTTTCATTTTAAATAAGGCTGAGTAATTTGTGTTTTTAATAGTTTCTGGACAACAGTGCAGCTCTGTGACACAAGATATATTGGGGTTTTAACACACACCCAATACTTGTTAGCAGAATTCATTAGTCTTTTTGTGGATCTGCGGACAAGTTGATGATGAAAAAAGAAAGATGTAGAATTGTTACCGGCCTTATCCTTTGAAGTGAACGCTCTCTAACTCGCTGGTGAGATCACATCCTTTTTACACAACTCAGTCACAGGGAAAAAGGGACAATGAAATGACATCACCTGCCATTTGTTTAGCCCATGATGCCACTCAGTTCAGTTCAGTCAGCTCACATGCCCCCCCACCCTCCCACCCCCACTCCCTCTACTGCTGGACATGTTCCAGATTTGTCTCTGGACGTTCCTGGGTAGCGGCAGCAGATTCCAGCAGCATCTATTGTAATCCCAGCGCTTCCTTACATCTTTCATGCCCTGTGAAAAGCTTGGCGTCCAGCCATGCTCCCTGCTGATGGACATGCATGTAAACAAAGCATGAAAACAAAAGCACAACCCCCCAAATCACCGCCCCCACCATTTTTTGAACATCCCACCATTGTATAACTCGGCTTCCTCAGTGTATTTGGATCCCAGATGTACAGTAGCCTCAAAGCAAAGCACACTCGAGTCAGTTTAACTTATAATAACAATATGTTTATTTCTGTAAACATGGCGGTTATAATTGGCAACAACAACACAAACACCTTCACATTCTGTAAGTTAAAATAGCTTCATAGATACAAAAAGAGAGATGGACACACAGAGAGGGAAGTGTACGAGGAAGAGGTGGGGAGGTCTGCTCGTTCAGGGAAAACAAGGTCAGCACAGAGCTCCGGGCATCCAGGAGGTGGTCGCAAAGTCTCAGTCCAGCACCGAGCCCAGTTCAGCTGGAAGACCCTCCGCCTGCCGCCACTGTGCGTTACGTAGCTTGAACCATTTCTGGAGGAAACAAATAAACAAAAAGAAAAAAGGACAAACACCAGAGGGAGGGGTTAAAATCAAGTGAAAGTTGTTTTTTTGTGCAGGAACAAGGCACATATGCACATTTGGCACAAACTGCTGCAGTGCCTGAAACACGAGAGCGATCAGCTAACTGGTCCGGTTGACAAAATGCAGTCATGAAATGAATATTCCTGAGAAATTATACAGGTGGAGTTCTGGTATTGTCAAGAATGATTTGAACAAAATACTGAGTTCTCCAAATGCATTGTTGTACTTTTCTCATCCCCAGGCCACTGGCTACATTTACATGTAGACAATAGATTAGCACAACCGCCTGTAGCAACTTAGCTCTCTCTATATGACTCTTAAATAGGAAACCTAACGGCGCTGTTTACATGTGCTGTGGTTATTGTGAGCATTCAAGCAAGAAACAACATGGGATAAAGTGCATGCATCATATTTTGACTGGTGTCAATTGGAGTTGTCACTGCACAGAACATGTTGGTGTAGTCTTGTTCATAATATCACTTCTAGAGTATAAAGCTGCCATGACGTCTGCTTGATAGATAGATAAATACATTTAGCCTTTTAGCATGCTAATGTTGATATGTTACAGCTTTTGAATTCGCTGACATCTGGCAATTAACATTTTACTTTTTAGCTTGCTAACATTAGCATGTAAACATCCATGTTCAAAGCTATTCAATTTAACATACACTGACATTAACCGTTAGCATTTTACCATGCTACATCACAGCACAGTAAATGTAATGTTGTCAACAGCATTGGCACTAATGTGTCTACACGTTAACACGCTAATGCTTAGCATGTAACATTACACTATCTGAGTGTGACCCAAACACACGTGACAGAATGTGACAAAAAAGATTTACAGGACGGCTGAGGTTTAAGTTTGGTCATCGAAAACAGTAACTTAATGCAGAATTAAAGTTTTCGTAGGGATTAAATTCTAAAGTTTGTGTTGCAGATGGATATCCCCATCTGTTCTAAGTTTGAACTTTTTTGTGTTATTTCTGTCACCAGAGTACAATCATCAGTACAGACACCCTAAATATGGGTACGGTGATTCACTGAGAGAAACAAATTGCAGCTATTTTCCTTTCTGACTCTCATTATCTTCATAATCACATTACAGTCACATTTCTTGGTGCATGTAAATGTGGTGGCTGACTCATGTAGACACAGCAGTGACCCTGAGGTTAAGCTGTGTCAGGACAACCACAGAAAACGAACGTTTCCATCCAATGTTAACAGAAAATGCTGTTTCTCTGGATCCATTTCCCTGTCTGCACTCCGACCACTCAGCTAATGACTGCCACACTCAAACTCTGACCAGATGACGACTGCACCGAGTGCTATGACACACACCCGTGACTCGCCGCATCGCTGTTTTTACTGTTCACGTTGCCAAGGGATCCACAACAACGCTGACATCATCGCGATAAGTGGAAAGGGAGGGATTCGGCTCTCCAGCTTCAAGACCCACGAGTCTGACTGGACGTGTGAGGCATGCGCCTGGCAGGAGGAACGGTTTCCACATTCTGTACTTACAACATATGAGATTCCCATTTGGAGTTGTCTGGGTTTGCTCTTAAAAAATGCTGAAACTAAATCAGTTTAAGAACTAGTCTCGGAACTTCATTGTTCATGCTGCTTTCTGTTTTTCAGGATTTCACACGGACATCAATTTTAGGGAAAAAGTACTATTGTCAACTCAACTAAAGATCCGGTCTTTAGAGGTTTAGCCTTTAAAAATGTCATTTTCTCTTCCAGGTTTTGAATGGAAGTGAATGGTTTTGTACTTTGTATTGTTCCTGGCCCTCTCTCAAAGTTCAAAAGATCTTTAAATGTCTTGTAAAAGCATTACACACATGCCATTTCTGAACAATAATGTCAGGATTTATAATCCTGCTGACCCATACAATAGTGCTTGTGTCATGTTTTCCCACTGACTAACACTGCATTACATAACATGGTCTTTCAAACTTGACTCTACCTTTTTAAGCACCGACTCTGCTGCAATGAAAACAAATAAAATGTGTGAAAGGAGCTTAAACATGCTGCACAGAAGCTGAAGTACATTGTAAATGCTGTTAATGTGAAACAGGGAGTGGTAGCAGGGGTGTGTTTCTTCAGCTAAACGTTCTCCAATGAGAGCTTTGTTAACAAATTCAAAAACCGGAGGTGAGCGGCAGAGAGAAAAAAGAAAACCTGAAAAAAACATCAGCTGGGAATGAAGTGAGGTCCTTTGATGAGGGGCCAGACCTTTACCTCACTCTGGCTGGACCAGGTTTCCCTGTCACGTTGGCCCTGGTTTCTCCCACCTCCCATTCATTGTGTGCAAAAAGAATAGTAACAGTCACTAACACCAGAGGAGGAACTGCGAAGCGGTTGCTGCAGTTTTAGTTTAAAAAAACAAACATTTTCTCTCTTGAGGCAGAAAAAGCTGAATATAAACCTCGGTGGGCAGAGCTAAATAATAAAACACTTCTGCTGTCATAGTAATGACAGGCTGAAGATGCTGCTTGGCAGTAATAGTAGTTAGTAGCAGTTATCTAAATCAAGTGGGTATCCTTCAAAGTTACAATCTTTTCTTGTTGTTTGCATTTCCACTGAGGGATACATCCTGACAGTCGCTGGGAGGCTTGTTGCCGGGACAAAACACAGGCCGTAAATCTGCACACAACTACCAGAATAAAGATACCCACTAGTCGGCTAACTTTAATAATAAGCTTGTTTCACATGCGCATCTGCACAATGCATTCATTGAGATTTGGGATCTATGTGTGACAGCGAATCCACAAGCCTCTGCGACCTATAGTTACCCATAACCTCCTTTTCTGCATAAATTCATGTAGGTCCCTACACGGGAGTCGTCATCCTTACATACATCCAACGTAACTGATTTAAATCAGTGCAGCTGTATAAGTCGGCCAACCTAAAGAATATTTTTAGGATTCATGTATATTCTTCCAACATATGTAACTACAGCAGGATTGCAACAGATTATTTTTACCGATTAATTTTCAGAATATTTTCTTGAGTAATCTATTAATTGCTTTGGTCTATGAAGCATCAAGAAACGTCTTTTTGCAATTTCCTTCAGCTCAAGGTGCATTATGTAATATCTTGTTTTGTCAACACAAAGATATTCAATTTTACGAAGAAAATCCAGAAATCTTTCACAATTAAGAAGTTGGAGCGACTGTATGTTTGGCACTACTGCTTGAAAACAGATTTAAACCTTTACTTAATTATCAAAATAGTTGCAGATTAATTATGTGACTGCTTGACTGAAGCTGCTGCTGCTGTGGTGCTATTGCAACACAAGTGTAGAAGATGCTATAACTGTATAACTCTTGTATTATATAATTATTCATGTGACTTTTCTTTCTAAATAAGTAGAAACTCCTTGAAGCAGCTGTTTACAAATCAGGACGAAATGTGTTGCAGATTTTTTTGTGCCCTGAGAAATCCAGAGGAACCGGTTTGTGGAGTCAAAGTGGAAAAACCAGTGACACAAAACATGTGTGTGACGCACAAAGTCATTGATTGGTGAAATATTTGTACTGGGAGAGCTAATTATGAAAAGGACACATGTTCCATGCCATGTGAGAGCTCTGTCTCTCTCCACCAGCCTCAACGTGTCTGTCTGCTCAATAACACAAAGACCAGCAGAAATTTGCCTATGAAATGAACCCAATGTTACGTCGCCTCAAAGGACAGAATTTACATGTAGGCCTTTACCTCCCAGTGTGTACAGCTAAGTATATAGTGCGTAACATAGTCATGTTGTTTGCCTGGCAAATCCAACAGGCAAACAGGAATAACATCTGACTGTTTTTATTCTAAAATAAGACATCCATCCTTTGCTTTTGCAAACTTAAACTCATTTTTAGAGTGCATTTACAATGACCTATCTATCAGAGGAATGCTACTGGAGGTGCCTGCATAACTTCACTTGTTGTTATCGGTGCTCTGAAGCTTCACATCTGGCTCCTGATGTGACAGTTGCACAGCCTTTACAGTAGGCCAAAGACATTCCTCAGCTAGACGGATGGTGGGAGTGCTGACATGTGGGAGAGGGGGGTGGTAGAGACTGAATAACTAAGTTATAATGTGATGCTTTTTTTTTTATAATTGACAGTGACAGTTTTTCTAATTCAATCACTGACTGTAACAACATCCTTATATCTTCTTCCGCTTAGTCTGGCTATTTTCTGTCAGGTCATCACCACTGAGAAAAATCGCAATAAGCTGGTAGATAGCACTGCCTAATAGAATATGGACATTCTTAGTATGTTTATTTGTTTTCATTGATATTTACATCCTGAACTGGTGTCTTGTGTGATGGGATTTCTTTTTGGGTGTATGAGACACCTTGTCTGTTCCTGAAAAACAAAATACTGAGTGTTTGTTCATATTATTTATTATTTGTTTTCTAATATTTCTTAATGTCAGACATTGAATGTCTGTCTACAGTTTGATAAAAGTTACTGTACTGTATAAATACCAGGGACAAATGCCAGGTCAAAACTCACAATAAAACTTTATGCTAAATAACTTTGTCCGCTGATGAAGACGTGGTTGATCAGTCGACTTTAGTTGAGTTAAGGTTATTTTGTTAAAATCCTGTTCCCAAGGTCAAGAATGAACTTTCACACTCAAACTTCAGAGTTTGGCTGTTTAGCATGATTTTTATATCTGTTTCCGTATCAATATCTGTCACATAAAATGCTGCAACTATTTATTTTCATTGCTCATTAATCTGTTTTTTATTTTCTCATTCAATCGATTGTTCAATACAATTTCTAAAACCTGAGTTTATATATATTTTTTATTGTATCATATCAACTAATCGTTTGAACTACAGGCTAAATAAAAATTTGTGTTGCATATGAGTTTCCCACATCCAAACATATGACTTCTTTAAACTTGAAGTCACCCTGAACAGATGAATCACTGTTTGTTAGAATGAACAAGAGTCGTTTTCAGAGCTGAAAAAGCAGCAGAAGGAAACCTGACTCTGATGTGACTTCATCAAGAAAAAAAAAACCTGGAGCTGCTCCACTGACGATCAATGAGGCGCTGCCTTGTGATCAGAGTTTGTTTGCACTCATATGAGGATTATTTCATCACACTGTGACAGAAACACTGACCAGAATTACCCTGAGCTCCTGTCACTGTCCACAAACCTGCTCCATTCACTGTCAGTGGGGCGGCTCCAGGTTTGACATTTCAGATTAAAAGTCCTTTTTTTGCTTTTAGAAAATCCTTTTTCCTGCAGACAAATACTCGTGTTCAGTCTCAGGTTCTTTCCTCAGAAGTCACCTGACAGAGACACCAATAGTGACACCGATAACCCTCATGACTTGTTAACTCTCTTTACACTAAGCTGTGACAGCATAAAGTGAAGTTTTCTGAGTCTAGCTCTTGTGTTCTTTTAAAGTCATGGCTGGAAACTGAAGTAAAACCTGTGAAAACTGCACAGAAGTAAAGTAACTAAGTACATTTACTAAGCTGCTGTAGTTAAGTGCAGTTTTTAGGTACTTTTCTCAAGTGTTTTGGGCAATATTTATGCTCCACTGTAAAGACACAAAATATTATGTATTGCTTAAGATCAAACTCCCCATGCATGTATAATATTTACTGTTATTATCAACCGGATCAGCCACAAAATGGAAATGCAAGAAAAATTACACTGGTTGGTTACCCTGCCTTTAATCATCATAGTAAAGTGTAATTGGAATACTTACATATGCAATAAGTTTGAACACTGGACTTTTACTGGGTGTTTTGTTACATTGTGCTATCATGTCTTATTACTAAAAACATCTTCCAGCACTGGGAAAACCAATCAATACATTTTTCTATAGGAAACGTGTCCCTGCGGACAGACTGGAGCCTCACTGCTCTTATGGAAATAACTGATATTGTACAAATATCATGGGAAAACTATAAGTCTCTATTGGGCTATTTAGGAAATACCTCAGAGAATCTTGAACAAATATAAAATTATCACTCACATGCTTAAATCACAATTTATCATTAAATAATCCTACTTTTGAGCATCACTCTCCATATATTATAGCTAGTGATCTACATTAGACTAGGATGTTCAATTAAATTATTTCATTATTTCTAGAAACTCTGAATATCCTGTTTGTTCAGGGCAAATAAACAACAACCAGGACCTGCACACATCAGGAAAACTTCATTCCTCACATTATCACCCAATTCCTGATCACACACAATCTTTAGAGAGTGGGAGGGAGGGAGAGGGAGGGAGGGAGAATTAAAATATGAGGTTTCCACTCACTAGTGTGTCCTCCTCTGACAGTCCGCACTCCGCAGCGACCAACATGAGCGTCGTCCCGTCCGGATACTTGCAGCCTTTGAAACTGTCCTCCAGCACTTTGATCTGTTCCTCCGACAGCTTCAGAAACTCCATCGATTTAGAAGCCATATTGCTATTTCCTTGTTTCAAAACAAAAGTTCAGCTTCAGCCCTGGTCGCAGCTCCGGAGCGGGTGAGATGTGCGCAGAGCAGAGCAGAAGGTGGCACCGCGGTGCGCAGAGGACGCGCAGATAGAGAAGCGTGGAGCGGCGGTGGTTCACTGACAGCTCGGCGGGGAGTGCGAGAGTGTGTGAGGCGGTATAGCTGATGTCTGTGGGAGTGTGTGTGTGTGTGTGTGGAGCCTTTACTACTGTCAACAGAGTCACGTCATGAGGCCAGTCCCACCAGCAGGACCCACCCCCAAACACAACTGGAGGGAAGGATCACAAAACGGCTTAGAGGAATATTTTATGAGATCATAGCAATAACTATTGTATTGGTAGGGTAATTGAGATAAAGGGTTGATTAAGATAAAAACAGTCAGTAAAGACAGTAAAAAATAAAGCCCCTATAGGAAAAATGTTAATTTAAAAATGTCATGACTTTTAAGTAAAAATTTATCCTGTTGAATATTTTTCAACCCTTTCATCTGCTGTTTTTTATGTTACCACTGGGAGGCGCCAAAAAAAGATTTTTTAAAAACAGGAACTATGCACTAAATTATATATGTTTTATTTTGTGCTGCACACTCACTAAGATCCTTGCTGACAGCCTGAATGTTGTTAATACTGGAAATTTTTCAACTAAACACAGTGTACTGTGTGTAAAAACGGCTTTTTCTGCTCAAATTAGCTTGCACTGTTTGTTTGGATTCGAAAGATCAGTTCAGTTAATCGTGAAATTAAATTATTAAAAAAACAAACAACAACTTGTTTATACTGTGGAATTACGACACGGTCTCTTGACCATACTGATATTGAGTCTTGTCATAGTGAGTTGCCAGGCAACCGGTGGTACAGAAGTCCCTCCCCTTTGGTTACTGTTGCTATGTTTGTCTAGCATTCCGTTACAACAATAATGGTGGCAACTACTACTTGAAATCATCAGTTATTTTTCAAACAATTGCATAAGTCCTTGGTTTTAGACAGTGATGGAAAAAAGCAAGTTCATCATTTTCTTGCCTGAAAGGATAACTGTCACTAGCTAGCTAGTTAGTTAGCTAGCTAATTAAGCTAATATTTGCTGCTTGGTTGAAAACATCTCGGTGACTTTTTGCTAAGCTAAGATTACCCAAGCTAACAGTCAATAACACCTTCAAAACATCAAAGTGATCATTTTTACATGCCTGTTAGTGAACAGGTTAAACAAACAAGATAAAATGTGTTAATAAGTGAGCTTTAGAGGAACTGGTAGGCTGATTTTTTAAAACTGGGATAGAGTCAGGCTAGTTGTATCCCCTTAGCTTTCAATTTATGCTAAGCTAAGCTGATCACCTGGTAGCTCTAGCTCCATACCTAACATACAAATATGAGAGTGGTACCAATCTTCTTTTCTGAAATCTGACGGTTCCCACTTTTGCGTCTTTGCTTTCAGCTTAATCTGACTCTGTTTATGTTCATAAGTCTTATTCACTCTCATTACAGAACATGTTGCCTGACTTGAGGAGGGCACAATGCTTTGGGAGTCTCCTGTTCAAGCATGACGACAAAGATAAGATTCTCCCCACACACACGCACACACACACACACACACACTATAACGCACACACCCTAAAAACGCTTTTCTCTCCAGTGAATCTTATTACGCAATTTTAACTGCAACTGAAATTAGTGGAATATTTACAGGACTCACTTTAATCAGATAAACACGGACTGTTATGGTGATTTTGAGGCAAAGGAAACATACTGACCGAGCATGTTGAATTTCACATGGTAGAAACTGTAAATACTGGCCTGATAATGCGGTCATATCCTCCACACACACACACACACACACACACACACACACACACACACACACACACACACACACACACACCACAGAGTTCCCTTTGATGCTATCTTTGGATTTTGATTAGACCCATAATTATGGCGGTACTCTCACTGAAAGCTTGACTTAAGCGACTGCAAAGCTTTCTGGGTGATTTTCTCTTGCCTGCCAAATAATAAAACACCCGCACAAATCCATACAAAAATCTCACCTGTGATACAGACAGCAGGTTATGACTAATAAACATATATTCACCATTTATTATTTAATGCAGCCATATTTGCAGCAATGTTTTGTACAGTCTATCGGATGTGTAATCTCAGGCTTTTTGGGTGTCTAGAAGCATGTTTAGCTGTTTATTTCCACTCCACAGGCTTTTCTCCTTTAGTTTGGTTCATTTTGCCGACTGAGAGTTATCCTGTTCAAATTCCTCTGACACCTAACAACCACTCAAAAACAAAAAACGCCTCAAAATGCAAGACTCTGTTCTCTGTTCAGCAGGACTGTGGTGTGGTTTGTTTATTGTGAAAACGTAATCCAACACACTTGGAGGAAATTACCTCAAAAAGCAAGATTTTATGGGGGTGAGGAGGTGGGATTTAATATATGAGCGCCAGCTTTGTGTTGTGCATTTTGCATCCATATAGTCATTTAGCATAATTCTAAATCTTTCTTTTTTTTTGTCTCTTTGTTGTCATTTAGTTTCTTGTTGTCATTTTGAATCTCTTGGAAGTTTGATTGACCTTATGTGTCCTGAGAGCCCACTCAGTATCTCAGTATATGTATAGCAAGAGAGAAACGACATGCAACAAAGGTCCCCAGCTACATGAAACCTGGGAATGTCCCAGATCATGGTTGGTGTTTTAAACCTAAGAAATATGTGAAATATGTTTGTCATTAGCTCCAGGAGAGAAAAAAAAAATTAGATTATTATTAATTATAAGAAAAAAAATATTTCTTGAAATATTGGAAAGCAGATTTCAGCCATTTTGGACAGGTTTCAGACACACAAAAGAATCCCACTGATTAATTGCCATGTGAAACATTAGTACTTTTAAATATCAACCTGAAATTTTGTACACTTGTGGCCAAGAAGTTTGGGAACCAAAAAATTTAAAATTGAAGAGTTTTATAATTCATATTTTAGTAGGTTCACTTTAAAACAAACAAAAAAGTGTAATTTTTTTCAAAGCAAATTGTGTATTCAATGTCCTATGTGTTCATTGACATTAATGAATCAAGTAATCGATGTTCATACATTTAATGGTACAAATGTCTTGTCTTTAAGCCATGGACTCTGGTTCTGTGATGATTAGATGAGAAGTTATTAAGCATAAAATAGAGGTTTGTAAAATCAGGTGGAAACAGGAGAAAGGGGTTAAAACAAAGCTGTAGGCGTCAGACCTTCTAGTTACACATAAACACAGCAATAAAAGCAGATTACATTATCACCACAATCAAACTATTGACTTCTTTAATAACTTTTTGGACAACCATTTCAAACCAGAGAGAAGAGGCACTTGTCCTTCACAAAGAGAGGACGATGAATGATTGAATATTATCCCCGTCTGACAACACGGCATATGGTGATTCTGCTGATAACAAGATGTCAGTTTATGATGGACAAACATAATATACAGTTCTGTGTGATTCAGTGGAAAAGGTCCTGTCTGCTACATAAAACCGCTGCTGTCAGAGCTGATTGGCTGCTGCAGATCGTCCAGGTCGTATTTATTGATAAGAAAAGTAAATCCTATCTGAACGTTCCAAAGTTCACCCTGAGTACTGTAAATGTTTCTGTACATGACACCAGGTAGACGAGTATTTTCTTTTATTTCACTAAATGTATCCTCTGTTCTTTGTTACTGATTTAATCCCAGTGAAGCAAACAATGTGAATCTCAGATCATATGCATCACAACTTACTGAAAATGTCCAAAACTTGTTTAAAATAAGAGAAAGGAAATCAGACTTGAGGTGAAAGTGACAAAGACTAATAGGTGCAATATATTTTTTATAAGTGTCAGTGATTTTATAAAAAAAAAAAACTACCATTATAATTAATAATCTTATAAAAATAGATTTATGTTAGGAAGGGGACCTTTAGATAAACTTCTGGTCTTTCCATTCATCATGTTACATAATATTCTCTTGACTAATAATGAGAGAGAAGCAAATCTTTTGTTGTTGAATCACACAGGAGGAGTTTATTTTGGCAGTAAACAAACATCCTCCAGTTACTGAGCGAAGTGTTTGTGTGTGAAAACCCTGAATCATCTGATAGATAAGTGTCAGACTGCTGAGAGGAGGTGGTTTTCTGCCTGCTATGTGTGGGATAACAGGATTTATATATATATATATTTATAAGAGCCTGAAATAGAGAAACACCATGATAACAGTGAGTGGCTGAGAGTCCACGACAGATACTATGTGACCGGTCAGGGTAAAAATATCACAGGTCACGACCCTTTATTTCCAGGCAGTGTAGGAGATAGTGAAGTCATTCATGAGCAAATATTTATGTGTCAGCGACCTCATGGTGACCTGAATGTCACAGAAACAGGCTTGTGATTGTCGATATATCATTAATGAGTCATGATCCCTCCCTCATCATGGAAGTCAGCACCAAATTTTTAAACTTTTGAAACTATACAATAAACATCTGCTTTTTGAAACTTCTACAAAAGTTGGCGAGTTACATTTTATTTCTGCTCAAAAATAAGAAACTAAACATCATCTCATGAGCTCAGATATGACTACAAGATTAAAGTCTGGTAAAATATCCACCTGAGACGCGACTGAGCCCCGTCAGACATGAACCGGATTATAATCAGCAAATGTTTAGATGAGACTTGCAAATGGTACAAACCTCCTTAATACATTAAAACGAGACACAAATTTGAAATCAGGAACATGAAATTATTATGGAAAAACCTTAGGGGCAATGAGGCCTTGCATTATTTATAATAAAGTCACATTTTTCATCACTTCCCAGTTGTATATAACAATAATTACTAAGGATATTATTTTATTAAAATGAATGCGAGATGGGCCATCTCCCGTTTTATTGTGGATTATTAGTCCATACCTAAAATAAGATCACATCCTTTTCTTTTATAGATGACATAAACAGACTAAGAAAACTGTGAAACACAAGACAAACGATCATACAAAGCAGCCGATTAAAGTGTTGATTCAAGATTTGAATCTCAAGTGATCATCAAAATAAGACAGAAAGAAAAACATTCACAGAGACTGTTATTTTCTACGACCTTTAAAACTGACATGAGTTCAAAGTGGAGCAGGCAGCTCTGACTCCATCTTCACACTAATGATAGTGTTGGGGTGAAAATGTGCTCGTCCAGCCTGTGTGTTACACCAGTGATCTAATTCTTCGCTATTCTACTTACAGGACGAGTCACTATTAACATCTGCTGCTGTCTTTCCAGCTCAGCCCGTTTCTCCGTGGCAGAATTATCAGTGTGTCGTCTCCTTAACTTTTCCAGATAAGACTGAAACACTCATTTCACTCATCAACATGGAAGAGGATAAGAAACGCTCCATAGGTTTAGTCTCTTTCGTTCTGTTTATCTTTATCTTCTACTTTGTTCAGAAGACACGTTCAGTATGTCAACACCTTACAAGCAACGCACCTTGTCCTCAGCCGCGAGCCGCATTAATCACTGTTCAACCGTCATTTATTATTGGTTTGTGAAGAAAAAATCTTTTAATTTCAACAGTTTAAATTTGGCAATATAGTATATATAGTATTTAGTATGCTGGACTGCACAGATGAGCGTGCTGTCACTCTTCCACAGTACAATGCATTAGGGAAATCCGGGCGCTGCTCACAGCTGGGAAAAATTAAATAAATAAATTGCTGTTGTCAGTGGTGAAACATCAACAAAATGCAAAACAATAAATGCAAAACCTTTCGCTTTCTCATAGTTTCAATGACAAGTATGTTGTACACATTGTACAGAATAAGTCTGTATGAGTTTGGGACATGCCAAGAGAACATGATGTTGAACTTGAAGTCTGTTTGTTGTGGATCATTATTTGTAATTATATTTATATTATTGACACTTTGTTTTACTTGTGTCACTTATGATTGATTTTCATTGTATATAATAAAGTGCTCTATAATTGCTGGGTTGGATAAGCATTATATAAAACTTAGGATTGTCTCATCTTTTATTTTTATCTGCATACGACTAAAGTGACCTTGTTAATGACATTCAGAAGGGCACATGTTAACTTTCTTCACTAAGTTTAATATACAGTATACTCTGCATCGGCTAATGGGTTCCGCATAAATATCGTTATTAAATTTTCTGACACTGCATGTCATCTGGGATTTTTGCTACTGTAATTTTGTAATAGACCTTAAATGTTGCTCAATTGCACATGGAAATGAAAACTGGAAACATCTTTTATCAGGTTCACACTATGTTCAAATCTGGACAACATTAATTTATCATAAAGACTTCACTCTCAGTTTTATCTGGGACAGAGCCGCCTTCACAATCCCTCAGGATGTGATTTTTATTGAGAGAATAAAACACCCCTGAGGTAATCACACTCGTGACAAAGCGTGAATCATAGTTATCCCATGTGGCGTTCCTGCAGCGAGACATGGGATCATCTCCTCGCAGTCTGTAGGTGAGACGGCTGATTGCACCATCCTGTGCAGGCATGTTGTAAAGTGTTGTTTTTACGCTTAACTACAGGCGCAAGAGTCAAAAGTCCTTGTGATTTCTCAGCGTCAGGGCGACCTCGTATACAGATGCTCGGCCGGGCTCACAGCTGTTTACTGTCACAGTCAGAGGCTGATGTCATGATGTCAGCAGAGTGATTCTGCAGGATGGCAGAAGTCAGAATAATCTACCCGTCAGTGTTTCCACAAGACAAAAAGAGATTCATCTGATGAAGATTTACATCTAAAAAGCTGAATAAATTTGTGCTGATGATTTTTTTTATTATAGATTTATCTGTGTATTATTTTTAGATCAATTTAATTGTCGATTTTTTAAGGACAACAGCATTTATAGCCTAAACTAAACTGTAACGCATGATTTTAGATGGGCCTTTACCAGTGCTGGGTAAGTTACTTGAAAACTGTAATTAACTACTCATTTCTCATTGAAAAAGTAGTTACATTACAATATAATAATAATTCCTGATTTTCCTTTGTTACTTAGCCGTCAGCTGTAAGGAGCCTTAGAACAACTCCACACCTCTGCATTGCATCTTTTGTATTTAACACATGTAGGAACAGAAAACGAGAGACACCGCAGTTTAACGAGCAGACAGTCGTACACTATGGTTTACTAACCATCAAGCAGTTAGCCGAGCATCAGTGACCAGAAGAATCACACACCCTCCAACTCTAAGAGAGAGGTGACTCCTGAAGGTGTGTGTGGTTTTCCACCTCAGCCAGACAAGATACACAACATTTAAGCAATTACTGCAGCACACCGGCCTTTAAACACACAGGCGCATAAATCATCAGCGCGACATGTTAAAAATACCATAAAACTTCACGAATACATGATCGATTCATGTTAAATTGCTTGTTTTGTCTGACCAACAGTCCAGACTTAGACAGCGTTAGACAGCGCTCGCCACCGCCATCACCAAAACACCAAATGAGGGAATATCTTCAGAGCTCAGAGACTAGAAACAATGCCGAGGAGCACTGAAGCTGCTCTTGCGGCACATGGTGGCCCAACACCTTACTTAGACACTTTATGTTGTTTTTTCCTTTAATCTGTCACCCCTCTGTTTATTCAGTGAACATGAATTAATACCTAGGTCCAGCCAATACTGTTAGTCGTTGACAGTGACATTTTCCATTACCAAGTGGGGTCACACAAGGTTACAGGGCTACAGAACGTCTAAAACTAATTTGCTTTGAAAATGTTTTGACATGAAATAGGAATGGTAAACTTCAGAATTTCATAAATACATTGCGCTCCTTGTTAAGAAAATATACAACAAAAGGCAAGAGACTGTTTAACCAGGGACCTGAAGAACAGGAAAAAGGGAAAATAATCCAAGACAAACACTGAGGTTTGTGTTCAGAAAAGGAGCCTCATCCTCCTCGTGAGACAGTAAATCCGTGGAGAATCAAATATGTACAGTAGGTTACTATTAATAAATCTCTGGCTCCTGTGGGAAACAGGGAAAACAGAGCTCTGGTAGTCTCACCAGCCGTGTCTTCTGTCTTCATCGTTTAACCCTCGTAATTCACATAGCCTTGTTTTCATTAAAGAGCGGCTGCGAGTCAGGACCGATGCCTGGAGGAGGGAGTTCATTATGTTGGCTGAGAGTCATGGTCGGCACATGGCCCTTACATAAGTCTCGGCTCGCAGCTACCCACCCGCCCGCTCACCCACTCACTCGCCCCCTCATCAAACAAAGACATCTGGGAATGGAGAATCTAATTCACATTGACCTGAGAGAGGTGGAAACATGGCTGCTGTCTTACTGAGTGTAAACAATGAACGGCTGGTGACAGACACTAGGTTTCCTTTTTTTTTTTTTACTATAAATTGCACATTTTTGGGATCAAAACAACCTTATTGGCAGATTAAAATCTATACCACAGTTTTCCAGAAAGTTGCACGCCATGCGCACAACATTTTTGATATTTCACGGTGAGTTGATTACCTGATTAGCATCAAAATCCCCGTACCTGGAGCAACGCTGCCAGGGTAGCTAGCAAGACTAACGGTGTGTCCCAAATCAGGGGCCACATCATTCTGAGGCTGGGTTTGAAGACCGATTGCATCACAGTGGTGTGACTAGGCTGTCCGTCAAATGCGGCCCAACCTATCACAAGATTCATTGCTCCGCTGGTAATGAAAGCAAACAACACCAGCGGAGAACCCGAGGATTACACTTCTAAGTGTCAGTATTGGGTTTCAGCTAACGGTACAACTGTTGAAACCACGGGTCTTAAAGCCTCAAGATTTTTGTGAAAAAAGTTATGTAACGACATGTGTTCTGTAGACCAGACTGTCTCACTTCGGTTCAGCCTTCGCGGTCTACGACGACCACACCTTCGAAACCCCCCGGATTGGGACACAATTTAAGAGTCTGTTTAAATCACTGATTGTCTTTAAATCTTCAGTAAAGCCAGAGAAGATGTAACTCGCTGGCTCAAGTGTCTCCGGAGAAGCCGCACTCTAAATGTTTGTACAACTAATGCAATCTGTTTTCTAATCCATTCTGGATTTCAACACCATGTGTGGATATATTTTTAGCATGGTTATCCCCACTGGGATGGGAATCCTGCACCACAGTGGTGTAAGTGCCATGTTGAGCCCACGTGGAAACATGGATGGCGACAGAGAGATTTCTCTCAGGATATTTTCCATTTGTTCTTCTTTGTTACTCGGGCAGGCCTTCATAGGGGAAGTGCTGAAGACGTTTCAAAGAGTCAGAGAAGGGAAGCCAAGACTTGACAGCAGGAAACAACTTCCTGAGTCAGTAAGGGGATCCAACCAATACAGAGGAAGCAGAGAGTTTTGAGGAGCTGTACCCTGAGCAGCATAAAAGCAGGATCTCTTACGTAACAGGGTGGATTTATACATTCCACGTCAAACAGTGGAGGCCCTCAGTAGGTAACGGCTCTCGGGAAGGGGTTGAGTCTGAAACCCAACAGTTGGTGCTGCAGGCCAAATACAACAGCCTGAAGAAGTGCCCCCTTTTTATGGAGCGGTATTAACGGAGCTGTGAAAGAGTTACTCTCAGTCCACTAAACTCCGAAAACAAAACAGTAAAGCCAGCGATTTGTCCACTGACGCAGCTTTAAAAAGCAGTAAATCCTCTGTTTTACAAACTCAATGAAATATTTCTCAGAGTAGCAAAAACTGAGCTTTTCCCAGAACAATATGAAGAGTTGACAAACCTTGAAAACGCAGGCTTGGTGTTTCACCGTATTCGGGGAAAACTGAGCATCTTAAGCCTGCTCAGATGTTGAAGTTGAGAAAACAACCTTTAGTTCAGTTTTGTGTTGTTTGCAAAGGATTCGTTCAAAAGAGCAAATGTTTTGGGCGAATGAACTGAAGTGAATCACTTCCTGAAACAAAAAAATTAAAAATGCACCATTCACAATTGCTGGTTTTGACCAGACGTCAGTTCAAAAACTAAACTGAATTATATAAAACAGAAAATTTGTGCCAGCAAATGGTTGGCAGTCCACCACGATAAATGACTGAAGTTATTCAATTATTGTTGAAATTGCTGTCAGGACGAAAGCTTCAAACTCCAGTAAGAACATTAAGATGTGATCTGTAAGTCATTAGCTCATCTCATGATTTAAAGTCCCTTTAGTTGAGCCCCACAGGATGAACGTTTCAACACTCTGCTGGGGTCTTGTGTGTGTCTTGAGGCCTCCACCAATGGCGCCGCAGCAGTTGTTCTCTCTCTGAAGTCGTTCTGCATGTGGTTCAAGTTGAGGACTCGGGGCCGTCTGAGGAGGAATGCTCATCAAAATAAACTCAGCCGGGTTTCTCCTCTTCTTCCTCCTGGCAGCTGAGGAGCCTGATCAGGAGGTTGGAGGGACGGGACGGTCAGCTGGGACAGAGGGCTGGTGTGTTGCTGCGTCAAAGCTGCAGGAAAGCTGAACAAACAACGGTGTTTGTTCATCACAAAGCGGGCGCGGCGGAAAAAAAAAAGGGAGATGAGAGATGAAAACATTAACGCCGCTTTCACGGACAGGTGTTGTGAAACCGGGCTTTTGTTTGTGCTTATGGAAGCTTCTGGGGTTGAACCACAAGTAATGAACTCTATCAAATACACCTCCTGAAAAAGGATATGGACAAAACAAGAAACCACATCTGAGTAAACCATCTGCTTCTTATACTCTTAGTAGGAGAACCACAGGCATAAAAACAAGGCACGAGGTCCTTATCTGGCCTCAGACTCAAATATTTTCCCTCACCGACTACAAAAAGAAGTCCTCTCTCTATTTTGACTGCGGCCTGAGACTATCTGAAGTATATCTGGTGCAACAATACCCCATTGTTTGCTTACAGGACGGACACAGAAACTGCTTTTGAGCAAAGCCAAGTCTACCCTCCCAAAGAAACCCCCACAGACGGCAGAGCGGCGTATCACAGGCAGATAACCTCAGAGAGCACGAGGCCGGAGCTGCGTATGTGTCTAGCAATTCGTTTTGATTTCAGAAAGGAAGATGTGGAGGGGGAGGCGGGGTGGAGGGAAGGGGCGGGGGCCTTATCTTCTAACGGCTGGCTCAACTCAAAACTGAACAAACTGCATGAAGGAGTCAGTGATGAACGCAGGTCCGCCCTGCTGCTGCTTTCAACACCGTCAAACGTCTTAACGGCTGTAAAATCAACCGTTTTTTTTCCTGTTTGCTTTTCATTACTCCGTGTGAAACATAAATAAACCACTCATACATGTCTGCTGCTGCTCGTGATGAATAATATATGACATTTATATAGGAATAAATGTCACTTTTGCTATTCAATTTATGAAAGCTTTTCCATTTGCAGCCATTTATACACATTATAATAAAAAAAAACCTGGTGCCAACTCCTCCGTTTCTGGTGTTTGGCCTCAGTGACTTGACTTCATCATACACTGATTGGTCGGCTGCGCGGAGGTGAGAAAGTACGCTGGGTTTAAACTTCTCCCTCTTTCTTTTTTCATTCGTCACGCAACTATTTGTCACTTTTCAGACAGAAAAGTGCAACACTATGAATGTCTTCTAGGAAAGACTGTTTCAAAATGTGTGCTGTCCCCATCATGGAACTGCTATTAACATTTTTGATTTCTGACATGTTAAGTATCACAGACACACAGGAATTATGGTCACAACCTCCCCTTTTGTTCCTCAGTTGCAGCATTGACTGATGGCCTGAAGTGTTTTTGCAGAACATTATGATGTCACAGTGAAGTTGACCTTTGACCATTTGAATATAAAATGTCATGACTTCATCAATATATTAACTTGTGCTATAAATAGCGAACCATTTATTATCTAAAAACCATTAATTAATTATTATTATTATTATTTCAGGGTGTGTTAGAAGAATTTAACACTGCTGACCTCCAGTGACTCAATTTCCCACCTCCCAAACCACCAAACCAGCTGTTTAATACACCAGTGAGAAGAATGGGCCGGATTAAATCCTTTTCATGACAGTAGCAGTTGCAAATTCCAATTTATAGCGATTTGAGATGATAAATCACAGGAATAAGCTGGTTTACTTGCTCCTGCTACCCATTAACACTTGGCAAGAAAAGACTGTTTAAGTTTAGTTCCCACACACATCTCTGCATGCGTGTAACAAGAACTGATCTCAGAGCAGTTGAAGCTTAGTCAGTGGCAGCTCTACAAGCAGACTTGTTGCTAGGTATAGCTAGCGACCCGTCAAAGATCTCAGGATTATCGTCAATGCACACACATGTGCTAATGTCCAACAAAATGCTGCCCCCCTGTCGTGGCGGCACGCCACTGATTTAAGGTATGTCCTCAGGAAGTCATGTCCATCTGTTGCCAGAGCCAGTAATGAGAAATGACAAATGAGGCGAGCAGCAATAAGAGAACGACAGACAAAGAGTGCAGCCACAAGAGCCAAAACTGTGATTGACAGGTAACATCTGGAGAGTGAAAGAGCAGAATATCAGCAGCAACGGTTCAGTCTATGCTCATGACGTATCGGAGTTAGTTACAACTGGGAATCTGAGATTTTTCCAAAAGCTCAAGTCGAAAGTAACAGATCCAAATGTAATGGGTTTTCGAGCCGTACTGTCAGTGTACAGTATATTTTAACCCTTCACATCATGACCAACCTACGATTCTCTCGAGATAAACCTGAGCGCTCACAAGTCGTAAACATGCGAAACATTTCCAGTCTCTCAGACCTTCCCACACGATGTGAAGCACTGAAATGTCAGCGAAGCAAAAAAATATTTAAAAAGAGCATTATGGATTTTACTTAGGGGATTAATCTGCTCTCATTGTGGCTTTTATTTTTTTTTTTAACATCATTTTGTTGCTTGTTACTTGGATTATTACTGTAGGAGTTAGTGCAGGGTAAACGCTCATGAGGTAAAACATCCATCAGTGTGAGGAAACTGTGACTTCATGATCATAAATAAATCAAAGAGGGTCTGTAGTAAGAAGGAAAGTTGGACTGGAGTTGTGGCAGCAGAGGGGAGGGGGTGGGGTGGGGTGGGGTGGGTGGGTGATGAGGAGAGGGCGATGGGAGTTGGACGGTTGGAAGTGGGTGTATGAAGGGTTGGACCGGTTAGTGGAGTTTAAATATAGCTGGCAGAACAGCACTCACTTGTTTGTTGGGTGAAAAAAAAAAAAGAGAAAGAAGCAGAAACTCATAAATGATGTCGAGTGGAGCAGATTTGAAATGCAAAGAAAATCTCTGAGCTTTATTTGCCATTAGCCTGTGCACACGTCACACATCTGGAATCACAAGTCTAATTACTTTTAGATTTGTAAAAATGTAAAACAATGCTGCTTTCCAGTGTTTAACATGCCATTTCCAACAACCTTTCCCAGGTGGATGTGGCTGTTTCTTTCCCTCCAGCCTGTTCACTTTGTACTTGAACCACGTTTTTCAAATATGAAAACTGAGAGTGTAACGTGTTATATTCCAGCTTTTTTGCCTTCTGTCTGGCTGGCAATGAAAGCTTGAAAATATTTTTGAGGTCGTAGGTGCAGTTTTCCATGAGAACAGCGGCAGTCGGACCATATGGGAGCCAGATCTGTTTGCAAATGGAGCAGAGAACAGTTCGCTCGCTGTTTGTGTGTTTACTACAGGCGATTAGCTTCCGAGTATTTCACAGCTCTTTCTTAAGCAGCTCGAACTCCGTTAAAGGAAACAAAGTTAATTCTCACACAGGGCTCCTCTGCAGGTCTGTGAAGCGGATGAATTTCTGTCATTTCCTGCTGATGAGAAGTTTGGGAATAGCAGAGCGAATGTGGAAAAGCATGGGAAATATGTTAAACTATGTTCATTTAATGTACTAGTGTGTTGTGATAAGAATTCCTCCACTTTGAATTAAAGTATCATGCGTCTCATGGGTATAACTGCTGTTTTTTGAGGGCATGAAAACACATGAAGATACTGATCACCAGAAAACTGCAACAGCCGATGAATTATTGCAGTTAATGTATGAGTCTAACAGATTTGCTGACTGAGACTGAGCGATGAGAGATGCAGTCATGCTGTTCAGACTGCAGCTTTAACATGTGATTCCCATTTGGAGGCTGGAAGATACGGACCTGCGTGGTGTTTTTATTTATTTTTTTATTTATTGGACAGATTGCAGCTTTGACTGTTCGGAGCAGAGATGTCGTGACTAAACACGTCACAGTAACACAAAGACTTTTTTTTTTAACGTTAGCCGAGTTTATTAGATTTTACATCTTCAGCTGGTCTGGAATTTGATAGGAGCAGAGCTGTGTAGCCATTGTTACAAAATAAGAGTTTCTGCAAGTTAAATTTAAGACTTAGTTTAATTATTATTACATCATATTTTTTCAGTGCTTCATTGCAGTATATATATAAAAAAACATTTGCTGGTTTTAGCTCTAAAAAAAAATGAAGATTTTCAGCTTTTTTTTGTTCCTGAACAACAGTAAACGAAATACATTTCAGTTCTGGACTAAAGGATGAAAAATAAACCAGCAGTTTGGAATTAAGATTTAAGACCAGTCTCTAATAAAAGATAAATAACTGAGGTTTGCCAAAAGGAAACAACAAAGCAGCAAAGATGCAGCGTCACCTCTGCAAACACGTTTCAACAATTTCCAAGTCGTCTAAATTTATCCACACTCAACTGACTGCAGCATTTTTTATGTCTGTACCATCCTTCTTATACTTTGGCATTTGTGTCCTTTATTTTCTGTAAGGGCCGGTTTATAGTCTCTCAGAAGTTCAGACATCAAAAGTGTTTATACCTGGTCTGAACTGCCACACCGGAGGGGCGGATCAATCAGGTATAAACTAGTAGAACCCGACCCTAATTGTTTACTGATGCAGTTAGGAGAGGTTCAGATTTTCAGTTAGTTTATACTGAAAAATACAGACAATTACTCTTTACCGAAAAAAAAAAAAAAAAATGAAATAAATATGTGAATAAACCTGGTCAAAAAGTATTTTTAGTTGGGTCTTACAAAATGTGTAGTAGTCAGAAGATCAGAGTTGTGAGGTGGAGGAAATTGCAGATGTTAATGGTAATGTGTCGAAACATTAGAGCAGTTAGTCAATATCCTGAAAAGTGACATGTCTGAGAATGGCGAGCGACATCGGCCCGTTTCAGCAGAAATTAGAACCACTGACAAGTCTGTGGATGGAAAATGTGGGAACTTGAGATGCCTGACAGTAAATGTTACCAATAGAAAATAATTCTGTTGAAACCACAAATGTCTGTTTATCAATGCCACCACCATATGAAAGAAGCAGAGTTCTGTTTTTGTTTTTTATTTAATAAGCTGTTTCATAAATTATCGCACATAAAAGATTCTTCTCAATAGTTACAAAGTGGAGAGCAACTCGAGTTAGCGCCTGGAAAAAATAAAACAAATGAGAATAAGATTGTTGACAGTGGGGGCTGTTTCTGTTTGAGCTCGACAAAAACCAGTTCACAAAGCGGAGCGGAGAGAAGAGGGAGCGGAGCCGATGGCGTGGGTTTCAAACGTCCGACCACCGTTGAATCGTGTTTCCCGGTCGTCGTCGCCTTTCCTCGGGACTAGCAGCAAACAAAAACGGTGACATGCGTATTTTCAAAGCACATGCCGAAAAACAACAGAAGGAATTCTTGTTTCTGTTCTCCAGTGTATTCAAAAGTGTCTTAAAATCAAACCGAGGGAGTGAGGAAGGGAATAAATTATAAAATAAAAAAAGAAGGACAGCACTAGCTACATGTGAGGCTCACGAAAACAAGTCAAACTAAAATGTACTGAAGTGGCATCTTCTTGGCTCGACTTTCTTTCCCCTTCTTTTCTCATGAGTGATGGATTTGACGGAGGGATAACCGGGGGCTTGACAGTAATTGAGTGGCAGCGAGGAGACGCTGGAGGAGCGTGTGACAAATCCTTCATTCATGTTTTCCTGTAAATCTTTATTCTTCTCCACAACGACTCCCCCTCCCCTCCTCCCTTTCTGATGGTCAAATCACAGCTGACCAATGAGCTTCGAGGGTTGATGTGTTTGATAAGACTGTTAAAAGGAAGGGGAGGTAACCCACCTCGGTAAAACTGGTCTGAGGAAGCGATGGTTGTCCGTCATTTGGCTAACGCTAATTTTCACTCTACGAGGCTGAAATCCTTCCTCGCACCAGGTCTGAAGATTCTAGCGGCCAGGGTTTCTCTCGCTGTGGATGGTGGCCTACTTGGACATTTGCAGCTGAACGTGCTGCAGGAATTCGTGGTATGAAGAAGCAGACTCTGACCGATCCTCCACCATGTGCTGGAAGAAAGTGGATTTAACTGAGGCATCGTCCCTGCAGGAGAAGAAAAAAACAAAACAAAGACAAGCGTTAAAGTGATAGCAGAGCCTGGTTTGTTATTATGGATTCTATGAAAGGCGATTTTTATATACTACATATACAATACAATTCCTGAATTTTGGTTCTGATGTCAAAACAACAGCCAATTACTTTTTGTAATACACCGACTGCATCAGTACCTCACACAACGCCACGTCAAATAACCCAAACTATTACTTTGCGTTAGCTCACAGGACGGGGTGATGGTACTGCACCTCAGCTGCACAGCATCCACAAGAAAAGTTGGAGTGGTTTGACTTGTCACCTTGCTGCAGTGATGCACAGGTGCAGGTGGACTCCAGGGCCTCTGGGACATCACTGTTGGGTTTGGCTGCAGGTGCAACTTCTGTCCAACCAGACCCATCAGTGATCAGAGGTGGAAGAGGTTTGAATGAGGTTTAAAGCCAGAGCTCCTGTTGCATTTTCAACTTTAATTTATATTCCAATTTTAGATCAAGTCCCGTAACTCACCTCCCACCTTATCACATGCACTGTTTATTCACTGTTTCAGCTACCAGTCAGTCCATTTGTACTGACAACAATCCTCCTCCACAACAACACTGTGGAGTCAACATGTAGTTGAGCAACAATGCATCACCACAAAGGAGCAGGAGGAGGAGGGGGGAGGAGAGAGAGAGAGAGAGAGAGAGAGAGAGAGAGAGAGAACAGAAACAGAAATAATACAGAAACAATACCTTCCCTGTGGAAGCCTTTACTACCACTGTCATCTGTGACCTCACTGCTTACTATGTGTTTACACTGGAAATAGTTTTCTGTCAACCTCAACCCCTGCTGGGAGAAGGTTTCAACTTTAACATGAAACACCCCGTTTCTGTTCAGTGCCAGGCGAACAGCTCGCTGGAAATGTGAGGACATTTTTTTCAGAGAGCTGGCAAGAACAAGCTCATCACTGTCAGATATCAGGGTGCGACAAATAAACTATGGGACATAACGTCTCATTCTTTTTAGCCTGGTGGTTTAGATGCATACTCTCTCTCTCTCCATATATATATATATATATATATATATATATATACACACACACTATAACTGTAATGCCAACAGCTGTAACCCCCTCATAAAGGGGCTGACTAGATTTTCATTAATAGTTTACATTAAAGAAAATAAATGCCAAAAATATGGAAACATGTCTCAATTCAAGAAGCCGTCTTCATAACTGCTTGTTTTGTTCGACCAACAGCCCAAAACTTTCTCAAATATATTCAGTTTCCCATCGTATAGAGAGAGAAGCAGCAAAAGCTCCTGTTAGAACATATTTTTTTTGTGGATTTATGAATTTAACCATCAAAACATTTACAAAATGAATATCCTTATTACTGCTTATCTCAAAGCTGCCATGTCCCAGCAATACCGCTACAGTGTGATGTGACCTGTGACCTCTATACGCGGTGATCTGTGCTTCTAAATTGTTTACACCACAAATTATAATTTTATCTGATGGATATTTCAGTAGCTTGTCGCGGTAACCTGACAGCATTTAATGTAAAACATTTTGGCTTTATATTTTGGCTTTATATTTATTTTAGATGGGGTGAAGAACAAAGCGAGGACTGTGTGGTAATTTCAATGTCCTAAAAAATAAATAAAACTGACAATAATAAGTATCTCTCCGCTCTCTCTACATAAACTGATTTCACAGCAGCAGGAAAAGTAACGTCAATTAAATGATCTAAAAAACATTCATCTCCCAAATTTCTCTTCTTTCTAATGAACCAACAATAGAGCCTCTAACAGGCAAACCTCCTCACGTCTCTTGCAGCTACTACTATTGTTAATAGAGGAAGTGAAAATGATTTCAGTTGCAGTGATTTGATGTTGCTGCTGACAGAGAGAAGAAACCGCCTCCTTTTATAGGCAGGTTTCCATCCACCAGAGAGGACATACCAAAAAAAAAAAAAAAAAAATGGAAAAGTTGGTGTGTCGACAAAAGCAAAATGCAATTAGGTGCAATGGACTTAAAATAAATAATAAATAAATAAATCAGGACGTACATAAAGCCCGCCTCATGACCCTCTCACACTTTCTAAAATCCTGCATCTGGATATGAGAAGATGCGTTCAGTCACGCTGGACGCTAAGTGTTAATTAACGTCAGATGTTACTCCAGATGTGCGGCAGTGCTTACTTGACGACGTGTACTGTTGAGCTGAACGCTCTGTTGTCCTGCAGCCAGTCGAGGAACGCTCGCACTCTCTCGGACAGAGGAGTCTCCAGCTCAGGAATGTGACTCTGAGAAAGAGACGAGAACAACAACATCAACAACAACGCTGTTTTCACTGCAGCGTGTTTCAGATAGGAAACAGAAAACGTTGAGTCACACAGTCATCTAGAAATACGCTTGTGGTTTGTGAGTAGGTGGCTCTGGGACGCAGTGACCTCTTAGTAGAAAAATAAAATAAACAGCATAAACAAGTGCTGACAGCTGCTGTTTGTTCTGTGTGTTGTCATCGCGGCCACAGTGCGGTGATGACAGAGCTTTCTAGGTAGCTGGACGGTTTGTTAAAAAGCTACACCAGCAAATCTGTTCTGCTGCACGAGTTATTTTTTAACAATGCAGACAGAAATGCAGTTGCTCTCTGACTGTCGAGTAAAGCTGTGACTCATTTTCAAGGGAACATGTAAAATGCTGGATTGCATCATTCATGCAACAACTGGAACTGGGCGGTGGATCTTTTTGTCCGCTCAAGACGTACAACAATACAGCCACTTCCCTAATCACAGTTCATTTCCTGACACGTTGGATGTGGACGAAACCTCCTCCCTGAACAGACTGAATAAAAAGCATCATTTTTAATTTGCTCCTGCTGAATGGAAAGGTGCAGCTTCTTTTGTCTCACTCACCATGTTGGGGGGTATTGAAGCGTAGTTGGGGCAGCCCAGAACATCTCGTACGAACATCTCATTGCAGCATTTACCGATCCACAGGTAAAACACCTGCAGACAGAAACAGAGCAGCGTCAGCACAGAGGATCACACTTTCCTGATCTTAAGTAAAGATCAATAAATTCATAAATAAATGCACAATTAATAATCCTCACACCTGAGAGGCTGGAATCTGCAAATGTTTGTATTTTCACTTGTTTTCCTTTTTCAATTGTTGCAGCTCTATGTGCAACAATCAAAGTTTATAGTAAGAGTTAAAGAATTAAAAACTGATGGACAGACAGATTTGAAGGATATGTTGTTTCCAGGACCTTTAGGAAACTGAATCAATCTTTTGTTTTGTTTTAGATGTTTCTCAGTTTCGACAACATCACAACCCACCCACACAACAGTATTTCAAATACCAACAGCAACTACAAACAACTGGAAACTGGAAGTTTTACCACTAGATACCAAGTATACTGGTATAACTGACATTGAGGACTGATATTCACTGTCTTTGTATTGGATTCTTTCTTGTCAACAACTGGAATGATTCAGTTTCCCCTCTGTATTTTATTGGTTTGGGTGGAAATCCCCTTTAAATTAAATTATGTGACACTAAAATTCAGATTGGCAGTGGTGACGCAGCTGTTGTTGCTTTGTTGAGGCTCAAAACGAGAAAACACGAGAGTTTTCCCAATCCTTAACTTCTCCTTCTTATAGGCCAAAATGCAATAGCCTTTAATTTACTTCCAAACTCGTAGCAAAAGAAGAGAAAAAATATTCATGAGGAGAAATAAACTTAATTTCCTTTCTCTGTAGCGTGCTTTATGAATAAATAATAATACTGAAATCTTACATTTCCGCAGTCCATGAGGAAAGCTCCATCTCTGCTCACCCTCTCAGCGGACAGGTGGAGCAGGTGAGGTTGTGGAACCACTGTGTCGTTCAGATGGAGCGCCCCCTACAGGTCACAACAAAACCGCAGCAACAGATTAGGTTTTTATCTCTTGTTTTTTAAATATCAGAAGAAGAATCACTTCAATTAAAAACTATGTAAAAAGTAATTAATGTGTGCAGTGAGAGTCGTTTTCCAGTTTCCATAGAAACTTAAATAATGCTCCAAAGGTTTACGATGTTCAATGGTTCACATGCAAATACCCAAGGTTTCCAAATAATTAAAAAAGATATATGCTGAAGGCTTTCCCTTTTAGTTATTTAACTAACTCAAAAAGTGACAGTAACAAAAATGTTGCGACCAATGTAACTGAGTATTTTTACTAAAGTATTTGTACTTGACTGTTTCCATTTTATGCTACTTTATAAATATTGTACTACATTTATCTAATAACTATAGTTGCTATTTACTTTTCAGATTAAGATACATACAAAACAGCTCCACCTTTAACATGATAACATCGTACATAATACTGAACATTATAATAATAATAAACACATAATAACCACAATGTTAAATATGATAAACGACACTCTGAAAGCCATTTTGCGCGATTCCTTTGATACTTCATGTACATGTTGCTGCTAATAATGTACTTTTATTTGAGTGAGGACTTTTACTTGTAATAGTTATTGCTACTTTAACTTAACAGTAAAAGATCTCAATCATTCCTCCACCACTGGTTATGACTCTTGTAAGTTCAACGCCTGTTCAACAGGGTGTATCCAGTCACTCCAACTTAACTGACTCATCATCCGAATACCGCTTAGCTCAGTCTTGTCCTACCTGGTCTGACATGTTGTCCAGCCTGTACAGGTCAGGATGAACCATTCGCATCAGCTGCTGCAGCGGCTGCGTCTTGAACTCGCACATGGCAAAGACCCGCTCGTCCAGCCGCGTGCTGGTGCCCGTCCGCAGCGCTCTCTGGAGAGAAATGTTTTCAACACAGATTTATTTTTGTATTCATTCATTCAATTTCAAACTCTTAAAAACCTCTAAAGCTCATAACCCTGACAAATACTAATAAAGCAGATCCATATATTCTAATAAAGGTGGATTAAACAGAGGCTGCATCAAATAAGAATAAAGGAGGAATCAAGATGATGACTGATAATGGTTTATCATTTAATCGTCAAGAATAACAGTCCATAGATGATGGCATCTAATTTGATTTTCTTGTTTCCAGGTATGTTTTTATTTTCATTTGCTCCGTTAGGGACCATGAATGGTTTAGGGTGTGCACTAATCTGACCTTTAGGGGTTTTTGTCTCAGATGACACAAAGGGTGTGAGCTTGTGTCTGAACGTGAACACACCCTGGATGTATGAATGGATGATGAAGTTCTGGGTGGATGAATAGAGCAAGCGACTGTGTAGGAGTCTGTCTTTTTTATTTTGCACCTCAGGTAGAGTTTTCAGGGTGTGTAGTGATGATGTAAATGCAGTTCTAATTATATTCTAAGATGTGTCATGTAGCTGCAGAGGTTTGATTACTGTGCGTTCTTTTGTGTCTTTATGTGCCAATTCCTGTCAAAAAAGCCGCACCTGTTTGAGCAGAGCGAGGATGTAGAGAGGGAACAGGCACATGGAGGCGGGAACGACGAGGCCCGACTGCTGCAGGTTCGACACGTTGCTTTTGTAAGCGCTCACCAAGTCCACCACCGCGTTCACCAGGGCGTCCCGAGCATCCGACAGGCTGGATGATATCGACCGGTCGATGGCTGGAATAGGAAAGCAGAAAAGACGGGATGAAGAAGAGCAGTCCACCTCTGAAAAGGCAGCAAATTCCTGCATCTCCTAAGCAGTTAACTCAATGTGATGCCTTTTGAAATGTTGCCATCCTTAACTAAACACTGTCATATTTCTTTACACTGGTCATTTTCAAACCATACCAAAGAGTTTCAGATCTTTTCATCTACTTTTCCCCCCACGTAATAGCTTTAATCATTTGCGTGCATGAACTTGCTTGAGTTGTTTAACTCAACACAGCAAACCAAGTTTCCATTCAGTACATTCCTGTATGCAAATGAATGGGAACCAATGGCGAAGGCCTGAAACGTTACAGCATTGGTTTTCAACATTTTCTTCTGGTGCTTGATAATATGTTTAAAAACATTTTCACATGTGGGCAAAATAAGTTAATACTTTCCAAGGCAAACTAACGTACTTAAAAATAATGTGACATTTAAGTGTTTCTGTTAGAGACTCACCCATGTTGGCCAGCAGACAAGTGATAGCTTGGACATCAGCCCCAGCGTACACGTCACTCAGCTGGTTGACCACTGGCAGACACAGAGTGTGAACTCGGATACGCCTCTTTCCTGTAGGAATGATCAGAGACAGTAAAACTGCAGTTTTTTTTTTTGTTTTTTTACTTGTTTGGAAATCAGAGAGAGGATTAAAGAGATTTAAGCAAAGAAAAAAACTTCACAATGCAGTGGCATCACACTTACATTAGCTAAGTAGGTTAAATGAACTATAAAAAGCCATTTGCAAAAGGATTAGTATTTGACCAACTGAGGGTCATGTGTCAGCATCCAAATATTTTTTTAAATCCTTTATTCATCAAATGGTGTTTTACTGTGGAATAAGCATTAGTAACTCTGCTCCACATGTTCAACCCAGGAAATCAGCCAGAATAACTACACGCTGCTCCTGCCGGCTGCTGCAGCAGGTCAGCTTGTAAAAGTCTTAAATGGCACTCAGACGTATTGAAATAGTGAAGAATGTACTTTGGCCAGTGACCCGCAGACGTTCCCTCACAACGATCAAAGTGTGTGTGAGCTTGTGTACCTTTATTGGAGGTGTAGAGCAGAGCAGCCTGGAAGCAGGCCAGTGATGAGTCTGCCAGAGAGTCTTCGATTGACATCTGGACAGCGAAGGCAGAATCCGGGTTCACATTGGCCAGGGACAGCAGGTCGGTGGAGCGCACAAAGAAGTTACCGTGGAACGTGTGGATGGATAAACCTGAGGGGCAGACAGGAGGGCAGGGACAACAATTAGGTTTGAAAGAGTTATGCAAAACAATTGCAGAAAAAAAACAAACAAAACTGAAATGCAAAAGTACACCACATGTTCAGGTAAACAGATGCAAAGACGAGATATCACACAGCAGGTTGTGGAATTGCACAGATGTTTAACCCTGTTAAAAGGTAAGAGGCATCCAGGCAACCCAGTGTCAATAACAGCTGCCAACCAAGTGTTACCTAATCTTAAGTGACACGATAAGTAACATCGTCATATAGGATAACAAATGTCTGGAGGGACAGTGCGAGTGACATCTGATCCAGTTACCTTTAGTGCATCGTATTCTCATAACCGCCTCGAAGCCGATCTTCCTGGTGAGGTAGCGCTCGAGATCTCCTTGGAACTTCTCCAGCTGTGCCGGGTTGTGGATGTAATGAAAGGAGGGGTAGTAAAAGATGCTGCCCGCCGAATACTTGGAGATACAAGCTGGAGAACAGGAGCAGGGAAAGAAGAAAGGTTTTTTATTTACAAGCTATAGAAGGGTACAAACTTTCCTAGTGGTTCTCAAACGATTGCTGTCACACACACACACATTTTAATTTGGGCATTATGCTTTAAGAGATGCTCCACTGAAAATCTATCTCTTGAGTATCAAACATAAGCTTGAAAGGAGTTTCTAGAAGACTGCAGATGTAGTCATCGTAGATTCAAAGCTGTTACAATGGACTCCAGTAATAATCCTGAATCAATCTGTGCCACAGAGCAAGCGACCAGCTTTTAAAAACCACCTTTTAAACCCAAAGTGACTATTTGACGCAGAAAAGAGAGAAGAATAGTAAAAGAAAGAAAACCTCAGGCTGATTCAGTCATTAGTTTTTGACGTAGCCTTTCACATTAATCACTAATTTTGACCTCGTTACCGATCCGTTAGATGTAAAGACATTTCATTCTGAATCAATGTACTGGAATAAACAGACCAGCTGACCAAAGAGTGACTAAAGAGTGTGAATTTTGGACGTAGGCATTATTACCCAGTGAGGCGAGGTCAGCATACTGGGAGCTGAGCAAGAAAAGATCCACCCCAATCTGTTGTCCTGAGCAGTCCAGTGCGAGTTTCTTATAGAAGTCTGTGGCGGGGCCGAGATTCTGCACTCCCTGGAAGATACAGACTTGTTACAAGAAAGTAGAGGAGGAAACCACCAGCACCAGATTTAGGAAGGGTGTTTTTGGACTGAAAATATCCACAAAATGATTTATGATATAACTTGTACAAGGATGGAGACAGAGGGCGCATAATTTGGCTGATGAAGAGCCTCCCTTTTTTGTATATTTTCCAAAGCTTCCTTATTTATATTTTTAAGCCTTTTCTATGGAAAGTGATTGTCTGTTCTTTAAAAAGGAACTCTATTCTTAGTTTGTATTATTAATTTTTGGAAACCACTGCAGTAACTTCTTGGCAGGGTGTCTAAAGTGAAATGTGAGATCAAATTGTGATGTTGTGGCTGGTAATAACAGCGGGTTGTGGAAGGAATATAAATATGGCAGTACTGAAAAATCCCAGGACAATAATTATAAATCCACACAGTAGGGGTGGGGGGTGGGGGGGGCAGTGGAAGAGACATAATTTAGCTGTTTCTCATCTGTCATATGATTTGGTTTAGGAATCATAAATCACAGGGAACAGGACACTACGATCATCAGCAGCACATACCGAATCCAAAATTCATCCATCAAAAAATATTATATTACAACCACAATTAAGTGCCTTAAAACAGTAAAATATCTGCCCTCTCGCTCATACCTTACTACTCGAGCGCTGGTTGGGGTCTTCCCTTGATTGCAGCATACCAGCACCCAGCGTGGGCAGCTGGGTCTGGAAAACTGTGACGCGGCCCCCGGTGGGTGACATGAGCTTGAAGGCGGCCTGTAACGCTGGGCCGAGGGCGCTGTGGGTCTCCCTGCTCTGACTGAACATGGCCGGCAGCGAGGTCAGCAGGTCCTTCACCAACTGGAGGAGGAAGAGAAGGAGGGGGGAGAAATTTAAATGAGAAATAGGAAACTAATGGAGGTGGACACAAAGAACTTTCATTAAATTCAAGACTTTATTTAAATGTAATGAGGAGAGGAGTGGGGAGAGAGTGAGACAAGGGCATGAACATGAGGAAGATGAAGGGAACAGAGGTGAGAATGGATGGATGGAGGACAGAGGGAGAGAGATGAAAGGGAGGGGAAGAGCAGGTGGAAGAAAGGAAACAATGAAGGGAACAGAAACAGGAATGTAAGAAAGAAAAGGAAATGATCGGGACAAGAGAGAAGACTCAAAGGAACTAAAATGAAGAGAAGAACAGTCTACCTCTTTGCTCTCCTTCAGGTTCACCATCAGACTGTCATGAGACGGTATGAACACATCTGCAAGAAAAAAAACAGCGACACAAACCAAAGCAGAAAGTTTCACAAAATGTTCAAATCGTATGAAAATATGACACGTTCCCAATCCTACCACCTACTGACGGCAGGTAGAGCTGCTCTCTTCCAGTAGCACTTGACTGTGAGTAATTGAACTCATTTTAAACATCAGGATGCAATTTAAAGTCAAGGTTAGTGCTTCATCCTTTTTGCAAATTACATAGCAATAAATAAAACACAATTTCTCTATAGTTATTTTAACAATTCGACCAAGATTTAAATCATTAAACTTATATGTGATCCATATAATCGTGGAGATATGTGGATTCTCATCCTCTGGGGATATGAAGTCTTTTGGAGATATGAAGTTAAAATCCCCCAAACCTCAGCTCCCAGTAAAATACTATTATAAATGTCATGTTCCACATCAACTGGTGGCAACTTCAGGTGAATTTATAGGCCTCTCTTAAGTTAGCATCTTTTCTTATTGTAATTTAAAAATACTCTAATTAATTTGGAACATATTCTGGAAATAAATAGTATTAAATACTTTCTGTGATAAATCTATTAAGATTTCTTGAAAAATAATCTTTATTTATATCTGGAGACTGCTGCCACCCACTATCAGCAGTTAAAACAGCAAAGTTACTTTCCCTCCTGATGATGTGAAATCTAAATCCTGATTCCTGTTACCAGACGTACCGTCTATATCAGACACCACCAGCATTTGCGGCTGGGACAGTCCCTCCTGGAGGTTGTAGAAGTGGATGGTGCTGTCGAAGGTGAGGAAGCCCACCCTGGTGCGTGTGTCCCCCGGCAACCTGAAGCACACAACTACCTTTTGTCAGAACTGGTTTAGATAGAAAGCCCAAAGAAAAGTATTTCAGGGAAAAGGCTGTGACAGCTGTTTATAACATCTGCTTATATTAGAGAGTGTAGACAATTTAAATTTCTTTACTTGTGCTTTACTGCAAGAATCAACCAGCGACGTTGTAAATATATCAGTATGACTCACTTATCCAGGTTATCAAGAAGTGATTCACAGAGGTACTTCAGGTAGCCTGCCTCCACTGCATTGTGAGACACATCGAGGACAAACAGGTAGACCGCCGGCTGAGGAGGTCGCAACTGGGAGAACAAAAACACATCATCAGTGGGGATGTAATGAACTTGATACATTCTTAAAAAGAGCTGACTGGATGTGAAAAGGCACGAGTTAATTTCATTATTAATTCAGTAAAGCTTCGCCTCACACTCTCTTGTCTGTTAAAGTTCATGCAGTGTGCACACAATAGCCTTCAGATGTCGTAGCAGCAAGACAAGACTGCCCTCTAGTGGACAAACTTTCACACTACATGGAAATTCATAACTGCACAACAAACATTATACAATAAAAATTCACTATTCTACAAGAAGGACAGACGTAGCTTACCATGTAGTCTGAGGAGGCGATGAACTCCACAGTGGAGTTCTGAACCTCGGGTCTTTTGTGGGGCTCGCCATACGACCTGGTGACTGGGTTGTACATAAACTCGTCTGGAACTGAACAAGAAAGAATAAAAGCGAGTGAAACATCTGCAAAATTATGCAGAACACAAAGTGATATTACATTAATAAACATATAGGACAGGACAGAGCAGCTGAAAACAGAACATGAGGCAGAAGAAGATGTAGAGAATAACTTCTGACTGGACTCCTACCATCATTGACCCGGTAACAGAGGTTACACTTCCACCTGCGCTGGTCCAGGAAGGTGACGAAGGGATTGATGTAGGTGCGACAGGAGCGACAGCGCACTATCGTGTTTGAAGTGATCACCGGTAATTGCTGCAGAGGAGAAAAAAAAAAACCAAAATGTGTCTTGTGAGATGAGTGTTTCAAATGGTAAATGGACTGCACTTAGTGTAGTGGTTTCCTAGTCTTAAAGACTATACAGCGCATTCATACATCACACCCACACTCAAACTGATCGAACAGCCATCAGGGGCACGGATCAAACCACCAACCGTCTGATTAGCAGATGACCCGCTGTACCTCCTGAACCATAGTCGCCATTTTTTCCCCTCAAAATTTTACATTTTCGTTCCACTTTCAATCATGACCTTTTCCAAACATTCCACTATTCATGACTCAACAAACGACTGAAGAGAAGCTTTGTTTGTTTCTTAGAGAATGTGATTGAACAAATCTTTGCAGCTGCAGTCTTGTCTGACCCACTCCCCCGTCCGTCTCTTATGATTGTGTGATTGTACCAGGGTCGCTGTAAATCCTCTACACTTTTACCTTAGAACCTATCAATTATATAGTTATTCTTCAGTTCACACGAAAGCTGCACTGTCTATTGTTGGACTAATTGATTTCTCTTGCAATTTAACAAACACTAGAGGTGAAATGATTAGTCAGTTAATCACTTAGTCAGTCAGCAGAAAATTAACTGGCAACTATTTTGAAAATCCATTAATCGTTACAGTAATTTCACAAGCAGAAAGTATTTGTTGATTCAAAGTGTGAAATGTATCTGTTTTATATCATTCTAAATGGAATATCTTTGGATTCTTCATTTGTTGGACAAATTGAGAAGTTATATTTTGAGCTGAAATTTGCATTTTTATTCTTATATTGCATATTTATTACTTTCTGACATTGAACAGACCAAACAATTGAGAAAATTATCATTTGTTACACCCTTGGCAAGGAAGCTCTGATGCCGACGTGAGCTCAGTATCTGCTTGAAAAATGAAGCAAAGCAGATTCATAACTGCCTTTATTTTTTTTCAAAAACAAATTCTCAGCGGTTCCAGGATTTAGAGGTGACTCTGGTAGAAGTGTGTGAGGAGAACGAATCTCTGTTTTACATTTCAAAAACAAATGATCACAACAGCAGCGTTGTGCTGTGTGAAATTGGCAAGTGTAGTAGTGTGAAGCACGTGGTGACTGTGAAACCTGTATCCATGGTGTTACAGAGAAAGCAGTAGCGCCTGGGAATTGGCAACTGTTGCACAACCTGAACATGGTTCCAAGGTTGTTGAGCTGTTTTACTACATGAATACGAATTAAAGTGTTTCTCAAGGTCTTATTTTTGTTCAGCGAGTCCCTTACAAATGGCTTTAAAATGTACTTGTCCCTTTCCCAGTTTTCTCAGGCCTGCTACACTGTTAGAACAGCCAGAATACGTCCAACAGGCTGCAGTTGTTGCTGCGAAATAAAGTTTCCAGCCACTTCCGAGCTTTGACCAGCGTTTGGCTCCTATCGCTGTTTTTCACGTGGTATCAGTGCATCGCTGTTCTTCGTCAGCTCGCTCTCTGACACCACGTGACCTAACACCTCTATAAATACACTCACGACAATCTTCCTTCATCTTATCATCGTCCTCCTGTACTGCTGTCACTGCAGCTGCAAACGCTCTACAGAAGACTCCTAACTGTCTCAGTATATCGTGAGCAAAGAAAGCAAAGAAAAGAGCAATAATCCACAACTTTTACAAGCTGAAAGCAAAATACAGTGAAATATAAAATATACATTCATGGGCTACAGACTTTTTTCAGACAATCCAATGGGTTTTAAATTGTTTATTGGCTTAAGAAGTGAGAGACTTTTCTGAACTAATAAAGAAACAATAAATTTGAAGATATGGTTTCCACTGGACAGCATTGGTATACGAATATTAATTTAATCAAAGCCTGTGGAGGGATCCTTATTTCTGCGCAGCATATTTTGTGTTTTAGTGTAATGAGGAAGAAGAAGTGAAAAGAACTGCAGCCTGCAATGATGGTTTTTAATCTCAGTGTGTGGTACCACACCAGACTAACGTCAGCTATCACCAAAACTCTCACCACAAATCAGGAAAAAAAAGAAGTTCTGCAAAACTTTACAATGCAACTGCTATAAGTAAGAGCAGCAGTTTCCTAACACAATTTATATGATACGATTATAAGAAAAAATGGTAGAAGTTAAAGAAAAGTTAAAGCTCCAATTCAAAAACTTTATTCCTGGCTGTCAAAAAGCCCTATTAGTCACCACCCTACAAAAACATTTGAAGCTCATTTATCTCTAAGACAGCAAAATCTATCCGAGACAAAAGCTTTTTGTCTGAATGTTTCACTTTGTTGAGCTTGTTATAGTTCGCTCATACCTGTAAGTCTCTGAAGGGGTGAAGGAGAAGGCCCAGAGGGAGCCTGGCCTTGTTGAGTAAAGCCTGGGTCTGGGGGATGCTAGTCAGTGTACACCTGAAGGTCCTGATCAGCAGAGACACAAGAGAGAAAGAGTGGGTTAGATAACACATCTACAGATTACACATATCCTACTTTGAATTTCATTAAGTCTTTGAATTATAATGTGCACTCACTGCGTTCACTCACTGGCTTTTACATCTTTTCAGTTTTGCCTTATTTTACCCAGATGCTTGGGTAGATAACAAGCCTTTATTTGGTAATCGAACAGTGAACTTAAATGCAAAATTTCATGCTTTAATCGCAGTTGTAGCCTTAGCTAAGATTAGTCAAGATCCCCTACACTTTACTTACTGTGGACTGCAATTGACCTTCCTGAGGTCAGGGCTAAGGTTGGGTTCAGGGGCCTCCAAGGGCCTGGGGGGCAGCAGGTTCCTCTCCTGCAGAAGGTTGACTGGCCTCAGGGCCTCCACCTCCAGCTCTGGCACCCCGCTCAGTCCCCCCAGGGCCGCAGACAGCTGGGACAGGTTCGGAAATGGCTGAATAAGAGGGAGGGCAGAAGGAGAAATAATACGTTTATACCCTTGTGATCAATCCAGCCTGGTGTTGAAATACAACAAGAACACTTCTACTTCTGCAAGAGAAGATAAGAAATTCAACTATCAGCCTAACTTACTGCCAAACTGCAATAAAGATTAGTGAGAGAAAGCGTCAATAACTTCATTAATAGTTGTTAAAAGATAAAACTGGCATTGATTTGTTGAAACTTTTGTTTATAATGAACAGGATAGAAAAAAAAAAAACAGCAGCTTCATCCTCATCCTTAAACCTGCAAATGCTGTACTGATATGTTTGGCCACTTGGGGGCAGTATAAACGGGTTTTGAACACAATATTTGCATATCATCACCTTTTAAAATGATTTGTCACCAAATTTGTCACCAAACAGTTGCATATTTACAAATCCAGCCACAAAGCAACATTATCACTCAATTACAGTCATACTTCTGGACAACTGGCAAGTTTAAGTTCAATGGTCACTCTCTTTTAGCTGTTTTTGGTCTCTACCAAGTGCTATGGAAAAGATCTGGCTCTTCAGCTGCTGAATGTTCTACTATGATCACCAGCTGGTCTGTAACTGTGCCTGTCTGCTGTTTAGTGCTGATCAGGAAGCATACAGTGGGATTTGACTGCTTTTTTTTTCTCTGAAAACAGCTGTGGCCAACAAAAACAAAATATCTGACAGAGATATGGATCCAGGCTGGTATAATTGCTCATCATTAAATGAATCCACAATAAGAAATCACCAGTCAACACTTCTCAGGAACTGTGGCCTCACCTGGGAGTACTGCTGGTAGCTCGACTGGCCGTACAGGTCATGGGTTGGGGAAGAGTCACTGTGGGAGGCCGGTCCCTGCCGATAGGCTGGCTGCATGCTGGGGTAACCATAGCTACCATAGGACTGAGCCTGGTTGGTCATGTCATTAGAAGGTGGCATAGAATCTGAAGAGGACAGAGAGGTCAGCATTAAAGTAATGTGATGTATATTTGAAACACACAAGTGGTTTTCAGTGTTAGTATGATTAAATGCAAAGATAAAGTTTGAATACATGATATTTATTTGGGAAATATGCATGTGTGCATGCACATGCTTAACTTGCTACAACATGTTTTAAATTCATTTCAAAGTAGAAAAACATGTAATTATATTGATCCAAACAACTTTCAGACACTCCCTGACTGTTTAGTTTCACTTTCAATCAACCTGCTGTGTCAATTTGTTTTTGATTTTCTGTTTCAGAAACACTGAGTAACACTGTTTGACCACCTTTATGATTTTTGGGTGTATTTATCACCAAAGTCAAACCCTGTCTCCAAAATGCAAATCAAATTTAATTCAAGAAATATTTAAAATTGATGCCTGAAATAGGGAGCACATTATCAACAGTGTTAGGGGAGTATTAAAGTGTCGTGCAGACTTTCTTCTAAACTCTTACAATATAAGTTATAAATAGATATTGTCACAGAACCCTTGCACTCACTGTGAGTTACTTTCAATAAAAGCAGCAGGTCAATGCCAAAACTAATAAAACTATCAACTCACAGGGGCAGCAGGCCTTGCTAAGCGCTTTGTGATGTGATAGATTTGTGTATATGCCTATTATTTAGATTTACAGTAATATGTCTATGATGAAGATATACCTGGATAGTTGCCTCCTTCGAGGGAATCATAGCTGTTGGGCACCGGAGAGGCACTGCCAGTGGTGGAGGAGGAAGTGTCACCACCTGGGAGAGGAGAGAGAAAGAATGACACACATTAAGAATTAAAAACTGAAATTACAAACAAAAGACTGGATGAGAGAACTGGAAGAGTAAAGAATGAATTAAATATAGATAAACAAGGACCCAGAGGGATAGCTAAATAAAAAGTACAACAAAGGACAACTAAAAAAAGCTAAAAATAAAAAGTAAGAGAGACAAAAGAACGAAAGAAAGGCTGAAAGATAAAATAGGAAGATTAAAAAGAGAATGGAGGACAGCAGCTGTAAATGTAGTCAATAAGGAAGAGGGAAGGAAGGATGGTCAAGGAGGGAAAAGGAGGGAAAGAGGGAGAAGAACAAAAAGATGAAACATTAACGAGAATGAAAAGGAGCTTTTTTTTTTGTTTGGCCATGAAGTGTGCTGTACTTGGACTCCCTCTGGGCTCAGAGAAGAAGAGAGGGAAAGAGCAGGCAGAGTGAATACAGGGAAGAAAACACGATGAAAGGACGCCGCAGCCTCTGAGGACAGAAAATATGGTGGCAGCCGAGATAAAATATGGAGGATAGCTACATTAGAATAGCCAAAGATTATAAATATTATGGTATCAACTCTCGATTTCTGTCACTCAGTCTTTGATTCACTGTTACTTACTTTAGTTTCCATCTCATTTCCCCCATAGTCTACGATACACACAGTTTCTCCCTCGGTATTCTCTACTACACAATTCATAATGTTTTGGGTTTTCTTTAACTCATGACTTTGGAAGGAAAAATGCCAGCAAAAGGTTTGGAGGAAGAAGAAGACTGACCAGCTGATGTAAACAATGCAGGTGTTAAAGACATTTGCTAGGAAGGAAATGGAGACACATTTGTTTGACCTCAACGATGCATGTTGGTGAGTATCACTGAAGTGTTTGTTCACAACAGTGCTTGAGGAAGTCCCGCATTAAAAATCTTACTGAAGTAAAAGTATAAAAAGGACCATCAGCAGAATGCACTTAAAGCATCATATTAAGCGTTCATGCAGTAAAGTATATGACATTATTAGATTAATACTGATGCATCACTGTGTCAGCAGCATTTTTCAACTGCTTTATATACAGTTAGGTAGTTAAGTCCAGTGGTTGCCGACCTAGCTGCAGCTTCTTTTTTTTTTTTTTTTTACCCGCTTTTCTTCAAACAGCTTCATGACTTTTACCCTTAGTTAGTGATTTCATACATTTCCCAGAAGGCCTTGCAACAGCTCAGAGAGACTGAGGCAAGAAATTGAAGCAGTGCAGCAGCAGCCATTACTCAGATCTCAGAAACTCAATAAGTCTAGTCGATACAGTATAATGGTGGCTTATGGTGCATTCCATTAAACCCTTACACCCCCGGTTCAAGTCCAGCCTTCATTCCATGCCATCCCACTATCTCTGCCCTCGCATTTCTTGTCTCATTTACCACTGTACCTTCTGAGTCAAAGGCAAAATGTAAATCTTGTAGATGCAATGCATTATGATCTATTGCAGCCACTGTTTTTCCTCTCGTGTGCAATAATGAATAGGATTTCCAACAGGATTACAAGGGTAGAATATTTCAATGAACCCGTTAATGCATGTGGGCCAAAAGGAGGGATCAACAACAGCAAACCAAGACATGACAGGCCTGTGGCAGAGAGCTCATTGGACAGGAGAGGATCCAATTATCTCCGACTAAATCAGACCAACAGACTACTGGATTATCTGCTCTAGAAGAGGAGGAGGAGGAGGAGGACACCAGGACAGCTAAGCCCTCTTCCTCCTTCTCCAAGATTCTTCTGACATGTCCTCCTCTTCCTTTGTTCTGGCAGTTCATAGAACAATAAAGACGATACTATCAAGAGTAAAACAAACCCGTTCATTGTTAGCGTTGCCCATGCTGCAACTTCTTCTGCAGTTTTTGATTTCCTTTTTCTTCTAACCCTCATCAGCTGGTTTCAAGATCTTTAGTCACAAGCCCTTCACTTGGCTTGCCCCCAGGCTGTTGCCACTCCTCGTTACTGATAATTAAAGCTCCATTCACACTGTGGTCGACAGTGTGCTCTTTCTAATCTGTTTCTCACCAGTGACACTGATCTGATTATCTACAGTCTCTGTCAACAGTGAAAAAGGGTGCTGCAGGGGGCCCTTCAGTTTTCACCAGGAATACATAGATATCATGTGTGTTACAAAATGCAACATGTGTTTAACTAATGAACTCAGACTGGGCACAGCACTGCTTTGATAACAAGTGCATTTGATGTCATTCACTTGAGACACCACTCAGCATTTTGGCACCAGTGCCAGGATGACTCAGCAGGTTTGGCAAAAACAAAACAAGGCACAGCAAAGAAATCAAAATGCTGTTATGTGTCTTGAATTGAAGTGTTCATCTCAAAACTAGCAGGGAAGATTTAATGTCTTAATATAAAGAAAGTGCAGTTCACACTTTTAGCAATTAAGGTTTACAGCTCTAAGTGTAACTGGAATATTTCATAAGGTTATAATTGTGTATTTACAATCGCACTTGCACATGCTTTTTTGAAATGTGGCTAAATGTATAATCTATGTTTGGGAATATCTGTGTGTCTATTTTTAATGCCCATGAATTTGTCTGTTTATAAACTGTATATGTTTATTTTTGTACAAAGGTCTTTCTCTAAAAAGAGATCCCAATCTCAATTAGACTACCTGTTTAAAAAAAGGATATAATAATAATAATAATAATAATAATAATATATCTAATATATATATAATATAGCTTCTCCTTCTTTCTTGATTAACTTTTTTATTCAAAGTTAGTAAATTGAAACGAATAAATCCGGTCTACTTAGGAGCGTCATGTTTAATTGCCATTGTTGCCCATGTGGACAGGGTGATAATGACATCCTGCTGACGTGATCATAATGTCTTATTTTTACATAATTCTGCTCATCAAATGAATGATTCCAAGCAAATTGTATTTGTAATTATTATTGAAAGTTTTGTTTTACAGATTTGAAGAGTTTTGTCTGCACAACTGTGGAACATTGGTTGATCATTTAAATGTAATGTTCATATTCAAGAAAAAAAAGATTTGGATTAATAGCATGACATCCAGAAATCAACAACAAAGACCTCTGTAAGACCGAGCAACACCACTGAGAATTGGGGAGATCATGAGGGGAAAGCTGAAAGCTAAAACAAGCCTCTCTTTTAATTAAGTGATGTGCTAATGAGTGCTGGGTAGCTGACAAAATCTTCGCCCGTGCTCGCTCACGGGGAGTGAGCGAGTCAGCAAACACATACACAGAGAGCCTGCACCTGGCGGCAGAGGAGTGGCTATATTTAAAAACTTGTTAACCTCTGGCTGATGACACAGCTCCTGAGGGATAGTCATCCGCAGAACACCTGAGTGGTACATAACATGCGTATGTGTGAGACAGAGTGAACAGAGAACAGTATTATGTCAGCCACAAATTTAAGAAGTAGAAGTTACTTTCTCCATTTCAGTTACTATTGAATCTATGAAGTTAGTAACGTTTCTGTAAGATGATTTAAAGTCATCTAATTTATCATAAAGCAATGCAAGTAAGATTAATGGGGATTTTTAAAATAAATAAGAATCACTCTTCACTCCTAAGCAACAAAGAGAGACAATATATTAAAAGCCTTCTTTTAGTCAAGCACATTTGGTAAAGTGCCAACAAGCTATTGCCAACAGGGTCTTCCTCAGGCCAAATATACAATTAAATCATTTAGCCCATTATGTCTGAATACTCTGAAATATGCCCATAACAATTCCACTGGGCCCAAATTTGCCTTTTTCTTCAACAGTCTGAAACACTAAACCAATGCAAAATTATAAAAGCATAAAAAGCTTGCAAAGCAAATAAAGTTTACTATACAATAGAAGCAGCTTATCCTCACTGTCGAGAAGATGAAACCAAAAGATGTTTTGTATTTCTGCTTCATAAATGACTTAAATGATTAATTATACGTAAAATATTGTGGATTAATTTTCTGTTATTTGCAAACTGAATCATTTCAGCAGCAAACACCTTATAAGAAAATGTTTTTCATAAGACTTACTGAGCTCAATATTCCAATATCAAATCTATTTCCAACTCATATCCAAGGGCATGAGGTCGGCTACTTCTATCTGAGCTCTATAGCCGGAGGAAGGCTGAAAGAAAGAACACAACGTGATTGATTTTTTTTTTTTTTTTTTTCCCACCAGCAGCCACAGTTGGACGGCTGTTGGTAATTGGAGGTGCACTTCAGACGGATGATCATATCCCAGTGATTACTAAGTGAAAGCGAGCTAGACAGCATGCAAGGATGAAAGCATCCACTGCATGACAATTAGAAAAGCAGAACATGGCTGAAGGCTTTAAAGACAGACCGAAAAGCTAACCTACTTACCTGTTTATCTTTCTGAGAAATAAAAATTTCATGTCAGTCAGTCAATGATAGAGCAACAGAGCAGGGTTTAAAAGATGAATTCAACATTTAGAACGAGCACTGATATCCGTGAAGGGGAAAGATGGTGAACAACAGGTGAACTTTGGAAGGCTGTTGTTGAGGAGGCAGCAGGAAGGGGAGGGAAAATCTGATTAGCCTATTAGAGAGGAGAAGGTACGGATGATGGGTGGCAAACTGATTGAGAGAGTTGGGATGTGGAGCTGAAGTGACAGTTGTCAGACACAGAACAGGAGAGCGGTAACGATCAAAAGTGATGTTGCATGAATGGGAGGTGGAAACGCACAAATGGGTAAAGGTGACGGGTAGAGTTATGTTTTTAAAGAAAGATTAGGGACATGGCAAGGTTTAAGACATAACTGAAGGGAGTTTTGAAGAAGCAGTACAAGAGGGGGTATGGGGGAGGTAAAAGCTAAAGCAGACCTGCTTCCTCATCCTCATCCTCCTCCTCCTCATCATCATCAGAGCTGGATGACGAGGGAGCTGTTGCTGGGCCTGAGGTGGCGGCAGAGGCAGAGCTAGCTCCACTATTAGCAACATATCCATACTGCATGCCTGTTGGAAGGGGGGAGTCGGAGAGGTACATAAGAAAACTGTCAAGACCGGGTGATCGACAGCAGACAGGACGGCGGTGATCATGCAGTACACTTCATTCCAATTGATTTGTGTAAATGTTGTGTGTCTAAGTGTGTGTGGTGTGTTGAACTTGATCACTGATCAAAGTAGCTGGCGGGTTGCCCATTTTCTCAGACAGACCACACAGAGGACATCACTGATAATCTTTGTTGTCTGTGCGTAACACTTACAAACCCCAAAATATAAACAGGCCAAGATGTTTTGATATTTTTTGGCAATGAAAGAAGAATTAGTTTCACAATCAGGAATGTTGCTTAGGCGTGTTTTCACATTAACTCTGTATCAAAGCCTACACGTAAAACCAGTAAAACTTTAGAGGCCAAGTGAGAAGCCGGTACAAAAATGTCCAACGGAGACAAACTAACAACTTAAGGCTTACATGTGCAGTTAGGTTTCGTGTGTGCATTAGATATCTCTAGATGTGTCAATGATTGGAGCACTTGAAGATTTGTCATTTCCTGAGGGACTTTATTTCCCTCAGTCCTGTTTTCACAGGCAGAGGTTACTCCCAGCCTGTGGATTACTCAACGAGCTCCACCAAATTTTTTGTTCCCTAACATCTTGCAGCTTCACAAATATTACTCAAATGTTTCACAATGTAACAAAAATGCTGCAAATGACATCACAATAATTTGCCACAATAATTATAAAAGCTGCATTCAGTGTTACCAACCCAGATAAGAATAATTTCATCACTTTATTTCACACTAATTCACCACTGGAAATAATCGTGAAAACCAAGCAGGTCTTATAATACATTCCTATTATTTAGGTGTGTCCTTTGTTTGTGCTGCTGTTCTCTTGCTATTGTATTACATGTTTTCTGTAGCCTGAGGCTATCATCACTGGGACAGAGGAAACTGATTTAGACACATTTTACTGTCAACACAGAGTGAAACATCTGCAAAAACGTTGAGGTTCTTACGTTTCGGTTTCTCTCTACATGGACAGACTATGCAAAGCTTCGATAGGCTATTTGCTTTGCAACCCAAATAATGATTAAATGCAAGTGAAGCTGCTGCAAGAGTCCTTTGGTCTGAACCTGCACAAGAAGGTAACAGTGAAAAAATTCACCAGTCAGAACCAAAGTAAACCAGCAGCTTACTGGTAGGCGGTGAGTTCCAACATGAAACCCTTGAATTTGTATAAAGGCTCACACCTGCACATTTGAAAGTGTGTATGAGTGTGTGTGTATGTGTGTGTGTGTGTGTGTGTGTGTTTGTGTTTGTGTGTAAGAGACTACATATGGTACATTTCCAAAGTGCAGCTGTGGTTATCTAAACCATACAAACACACACACATCTGCACTGTAAACTTCAAGCAGGATTTCAAACATTCAACTTGTACATCGGCTCAGTGAAGAATTTGCACTAGACAAAAAACCAGACCACTGGGCACAGAAAAACCAAAAGCTGTCATTTATCTCTATAATGAACTTATGTTCAAACACCAAAGTAAAGCAGGTTAGAACAAAAGTTTTCACTTCATGACATTTTTCAAGTATGTAGATCAATTAAAAGGAAATCTTCTCAAACTAATGTGTGTACTAGTGTGGAGCTCCTTCCCCAGGTTATGAAACCAAAAACAGGAAACTGGCATACGTATGTATTAATGTTTACATTTCAACATAAAAAGGGTTTTCAGTGCCAACTTTTCAAAATCACAAAAGAGAACTTTAAACTATCTAATACCTGTTAGGTAATTGCATAATAATAGTTTGTCAACTTCCATCTTTATACATACAGAAACATAAATATAAAAAGCATATCACTAACATCCATATCTAAAACACTCCACACTTTCTAAGCTGTTGTTCATCAGTACAAACAATCTGAAAGAAGAGCAGTACTGATGCTGAGGCACATTTCTTAAGTTACTCCCTTGTGAAGCCCCGGAAAACCTACTGAAATGTTTTCTATTAGAAACTTAAAAAAAACAAACATCTGAATCTCATAGCTACCTTGGTGGCGGCCCGGCGAGGAATGAACTGAAGTGGAGGGGGTTCCTGAGGGCAGCCGTTCTCCATCTGGACCACCAGTGCTATGAGTGACCCTGCCGTAGGAGTCATAGCTCTGAGGTGCCTTGTGGCTTTGGTGATAGTGTTGGTGGACTGTGGTCTGAGCTGCAGCAAAAATAGGGCATAATAGAGGAACATAAAAAAAGGTAGGAAGTTTCCAACAGGAGAATGGTGTTTCTCTAACTAAACATCTAAAAACTACAAATAGCATTTAAAGGATTAAATATCTGTCAATCAAATGTCCATTAAAAATGACAGGCTGCTTCTCTTCTCAACTCTAAAACTAACTTTCTAGGAATTCTGAATGTTTACTTTTAGATTCACAAATATCTGATCCATCCATATAGTGTCAAGGAAAAATTTCTCACTTTCCAGCAAGCAGCTGATCAGCCTCAGCATAACACAAACAGTCACACCTACCTGTGCTTCCTTGACCATTGACCGCTGGCACCATCTGACTGGGAGGACCCCCGCCATACCCGGGCTGCACTGGTGTCGTGGAGGCTGGCTGAGAGGTGCTGTACTGGTGAAGGGGTGCACCCATCTGGATGGGCATGACTCCAGGCGTGGAGGTGCTCTGCGAGGAACTCAGGGTGCCATATTGGCTACTTCCTGGCGCCGATGGGTATGAAACAATGGGGTAGAGAGGAGCTCCAGGACCGCTGGCTGGCGCAGGAACCAAACTGGGATGCTGCTGCTGTGCTGGGGGAGCATGGTACGACTGCTGTCCATAGTACGATCCTGGAGTGGCATAGGGTGGATGCTGCTGCTGTTGCTGCTGCTGGAATGGCTGTTGGTTGTACTGGGTGTTTGGCGGTGGAGGTGCTGAAGAAGGGAGGGTGGCGTATGGCTGAGAAGGAGGGGCAGAGCTCGGGGGAGCACTGTATGGAGAGGGTGCTACATGATGCTGAGGGAGGTGGTGGTGCTGCTGCTGATGGTTGTTCTGGTAGTAGTTAGCACTGTGGGCACTGTTCGTAATGGGCGCTTTGTTTGGAACAGGAGTGGAGTGGGCAGGGATGGTGGGGTAGCTCTGTTGTTGAGGTGGGGCTCCATAGTAGCCTGTAGGTGGATACATGGATGGGTATGTCTGTGCTGGACCTGGGAAGAGGGAGGAAGCGGTTAAATACAAGTTCAATGAGCTCAGTGTCAAATATTTCTGTCCTACTTCCTCCCATCTTAGTCAAGCCAGTAGGACAAAGCTCATAAATAAAATACTGAACGAAGATTATCATTAACTACAAGCAACAAGCTTCATCAGCAGCTGTTACCTCAGCAGTGGGGGTTAAAACCAGTTAGCTCTCTACTGAATATGCATCCCTTACAGCAACAACAGTCATAAATAAAACCCGATTATTTCAGTGTAAAATAAATTGGGAGGTGGTATATTAGAGCTTCAGTATAAAATGAACGCTATGAAATGATGGTGCGCAATCTGTCACACAGCTATTATCATGCTAACACTTTGCGTTCGCTTGATAGCTAACGTTAGCAGCTATCTCTCTGAGGTTTCAGTCTCTAGGTCAGCTCTTAAGTTAGCTAGCGTTAGCAACTGATTAGCTTTGGGTGAAACACTTTTTTTTGGCGATTTTACACGTCGACCTAATTTATACATAATGTCACTGTTATAATTAATACCAGAGGACAGTTGTTTAAAAAATTAAAAACTCAGCGCAGCGGCAAATTATCTGGCATCACAGAGCGTTAGCATGCTAACACTAGCGGTCTGGCTAATCGCATCACCCGGCCTGTGTTACCATTCTGATAGGGGGGCGCAGCTCCACCGTTCGGTGTTGAGTTCTGGTTGTAGCTGACGGAGCTGCTCAGGTTAGTGGAACCCGGCGCAGACATCGCTCTGTCCTCCCGTCCTTATTCCCACTGATACACGGGTGAGTAAATACACATTAGCGTCACTGTCCCAAAGCCTGGTCCACCCCCTCAGAAATGCAGTATATTGGCTGCTGCTGGTCAGTGAGGACCCGGGCAGCCTGGCCAGGTTCGCTCGGCTGAGAGATGAAGCTTCCAGTCTGGATGTTGAGAGGAGCTTTACTGACTCCTGTGGCTGTGGTCCTATCACTCCCCCCTGTGGATTTCTACTGCAATTAATTCGCTGCTTGGACCCAGGTACGAAATTCAGTTCGCCCTAACTAAGGTCGATTATTCCTCTGTCCTGGCAAAAAGTTTGGTAATGACTGATTAAAATCGGCGCGACTTATTACAAAAATTTTAGTTTGTAATAATTCCACCCCAGATGGCCTAAGTCCTGCTTAATCTAAAATTCAATTGCAATTCATATAGTATTGAAATGATGTCGAACTGCTTACTTACCCAATAATTTGCCGTTATTATTTATAACACGTCTATTTGACAATTTGTATATTATGCATATTACATATAGCTATTCCTTACAACTACTATGATATGACGTGTGCATGTCGTAGTGCAGGGGAATAGAAGAACTAACTTTCCAGGGGCCAACATGCTGTGGGGCCTCAAGAAGCCCAAGATTGGAAAATTGTTTTGCTACAATTTTGTTAATAATATTGTAAGTATACTATTGTTGGCTGAATAACCAATTTGACAGATTATCCTTGAGAAAATGATGACAACACATGGTCCATGTTCTGTAGTTGCTGTTCTGAGATTTTCATCCAGAACATGAGCTAACCCTAACCCTTCAACAGATATTATTTGCCCAGTTGTCAAGAAATTGCAGATATTCAAATTCCCATTTTTAATAAGTGTGTACCTCAGTGTTCAAAGCATGATTATAAGTATTTCAAGTGATCAGAAAAAAAAATTAAATTGTGCAATAGTGCAAACCTCCTTATTGGCTTGTATTATCGATGGATCACATTAATATTATATTAATATAATTTTACAGGGCTCAAGAATAGTGTCAAACATACAGTATCAACCCAAATCTACATTTCTCAGCTCACTGCCTGCAACTTTGCTTTTTTACTGTCACTGCTCTTTCTGGGCAAAAAAGCTTCCATAAACCAGTATGTCATATAAACAGCACCAAATGGTTGACAGGGAAAAAGTAAGCGTCAGCTGGTAAACATAATGCAGCATTTTGAAGCAAGAGTCAGATATTGTTCTCAGGAGTTGGTGGTGCAGTCCAAAATAGAGCTAAAAGGACAGTGAATACTGGACTTACATTCATCAGGCTTTCACAACAACTTCAAAACTACACCAGCGTTCTTCCATTACTGCTTATTAACAAGTGTTAAAGTGCAAACTTTATAAGGTATGCCATTGTTTTGATTACAGCCTGTATCGCTGCCCTCTAGCAACCAAAAAGGAGCCATTCTCCTGTTTAATGTAGCTCATCTAATCAGACAGAGCATCCTGTTGTGAAAATGACAGTGAAATTCCTCATGTCATGAAAACCTCAAAGTCCAGACAGTTTCTGTGTATCCCTAATGATGTGTGCTTTACCCTGATTTGATGGTATTTTTAGTTGTAAGACATCAGAGTTATAACAGAGGCTATAAATTAATCAAACACTTATGTACAGTTAATCATAAACTATTTAGATTTAAGTCTTCAAGCTTTGTAAAATAAACGTTTTCTTTTTAAATTGTATTTAAGAATTTGCAGCTGGTGATATACCATTGCTTTGAATGGTGTAACCGATGTCTAACCTCCCCCTCCATTTAAGTGCCACTAAAGTGTCACTAAAAGAATTTTATTAGGGTTCAGTGCAGAGTGTTAGTGCCTCAAACTGTGAATGATCCTTGAAGCCTGAAAGAACTCACTTTACGTGGGGAATAGATGTAATTTGTTGCCATGTAAATATCAAAACGAAACAGACTGAGACTTAATGGATAAACCATTTTAGACAAATTAAAAAATCAAATTAACATATGAAATTGCCAAAGCACTGATTTTAAAAGATAAAATCCCATTTTTACACAAACAAGTACCCACACACACACACACACACACACAGTCATACACATATAAAATAAGAAGTTCAAATCCACTGGAACTGAGCTTTCATTAATGACAAGGCATTCCAGTTTCACAAAATGTATGTAATAAAACTCGTGGACTCTGCAGATGTATTCTAACATTTCCCTCAGTAAAAGATGATTTAACAGTTTTATCATCTAATATCAGATTCATGGATGGCTCTGTCCTCAGAATTAAACCATTTAAATCTGATTGAATTTGCAACATTCATGATTTAAAAACATGCTGGTTGCACAGTCTGATTAATATCCCTGGACATGCAGCGTTTTTCATGTGGCTGCGAACACTGATGTTGGATCGCTACACATCCTGAGGGATTCTGGGACGTCCACCGGTGCACTCACACTCCTCTTTGTGATGTGGAGCGCCGGAGGACGCCTCGTTCTGAGCCCTTCCTTTGGTTTGGCAGGTGGGGCAGCAGGCGGTGTGTCCATCCCGTCTGCAACCGTGACATGAGAGAACCAGCTGGCAGCAGAACTGGGTGGAACAGAGCTTGTACTGGTCCCACGGACATTCGCAGTACCTGCAGTCTGAACGGAGACACAGAATTATTCCGGTCTGAAAGGTTCTTTTAACACAAAAGCTGACACAAGACAACGAGGAAATGTTGAGGGGATTTTTAACACAGAGAGAAAACACTAACCTGAGATTATGTCACTATTGGAGGAGATGGTGTAGCGCTCGTCAAAGACAAAAAGTTTTCCTCGATAGAAACCCTCAGGGAAACGCTCCAGGTATTTGTGAATTCCACCTTTCAGCTGGTAAACCTCTTTACACACATCCTACAAATAGAGAAGGACACGTAGGGGCTCAAAGTGAATAAAATATACCTTCTGTTGAGACGCAGCATAAGTAACAAGTGTACCAAGGACAGACAGACACTGACTAAACAGTTCCTCCTTGTGGAGAATCAGTAGCCTGCAAAATGTGAGTTATAAGCCACTTTTATAACGTACATAACATCTAAAAAAAAAAAAATCAAAATTTCTTCCTGTAGTTTAAAACCCAGACATGTCCACTTACTTTTGAGCGGAGGTATGCAGAGCCGCGCTCACAGCGGATCCCTCCGGTGCAGTACATGAGGACTTTCTTGTCTCTAAACAGTTCCAGGTTCTGGTCGACGTAGTCGGGGAAGTAGCTGAACTTACGGATGTTCGGGGCCAGACACCGAGTAAACTGCCCCTGGAGGGACGAAATAATCACAAACATTGCAACATAACTTTTGTCCAGTTTAATAACAATAAGATCAAAGTCAGTAAAAAAACATCATGGAAGCTTGTAAGAATTCAGCATATTGGTCAAGGAAATTTAAATGAACATTTTACCAAAACAAACTTTAATTTTCTGCTTAATGCAAAGTTGCAGGGTCAAACATTCTCACTGCAACAAGTTAAACCTAGTATTTGCCAAAGGAACCTGGTGTAGACGTAATTTTGCTAAAATACCAAAAGTAAGAAACTGTGAAAGTCAGTGTTTTTGTAGGATATCTGATAAATTACTTACAATTTTGCTCTCGTAAAAGTTACGGCAGTCTAGCAGGATGGTGTCGCTGCACAGATCCCCTTTAGCCAGAAGAGCCTCCACTTCTTTGTGAAACTCCTCTGGCTCCAGATGAATTCCTGAGAGGAAAAAAAACGAAAAAAAACCACGAGATTTTAACTAACTTGACCACCTTCACAAACCAGCTGTTCAGATCACTGTGGATCTTTTGTTTGTTTTTTTATTATTACTATCAATATCAATTTTGTAGTATTACCAAAATAATATCGCACCTGCTGATTGGTAGGAGATGACCTCAGGATCCACTCCCATGGGGACAATTTCTTTATAGACTCCAACCCTTAGGTCTGTGAAACACTCTGCACCACCATCACTTGTCTGCACACACAGGGACAAGCATTTCCATTTATATGCAATTTTCTATCATAATAAAAAAAAAAAAAAAAGTAATTTTCAATAAACTATTTAATGCTATGCTTAAACCTCAGGCTGTAGCCGCCCTGTACATCACAAAACAGGGTTCAAATTGAGACAGGATGTCGTGTAGAGACACCAACATTACACAGAAGCATATCCACAGTCCATCATCTATTGTGAATTTTTAATTTTTTTTTATCCGAGTCTGACCTTAAAATCCTCCCTATCCATCTTGAATAAAGGATGTGAGCGCATTGCGTTGATGTAAATGTCAGTGGCCATGTTGGTGCCACCGACTGTTCCGTTGATGCCTTCAGACGCCACCCTCACCTGGAGAAGAAGCATGAAGTTTTTTCACAATTAGAGACACGTTTCAAAATGTCTATCTATTCCCCCAGTTAAACATTCTGTATAGTCTCCCATTTGGAAGCAGGATAAGACAATTTATTCACCTTGCCAGTTAAGTGGAGCTTTTCACACAAAGCTCTCTGCCAAGCACAGATGACATGTGGATCCTCCACTTGACAGTAGTGATAATAAAGGATCACCTTTCCTGGACCGCTGATGGAAAATAAGAGAATATTAGTGCTCCTTTACAAAACTCAGATACTAAAACTGAGCTCAATATTTTATAATTCACATACATTACTGCAACTAAGATGGATTTTCACTTTAAAACGGTACAAAGATTCTGACAGCATGACAACTGAAGCATGATGGGAGAATCAAAAGTCGACCAGTACTTCAGAAGTTGCTCCTCAGGGATGTGGCTTGTGTCGGGTATCCACGCAGAGATGTCCACCGCCTCGGCTTTGTGCTCGTTCGGCTGCTGTGCTTCAGGTTCTTCCTCCAGCTGGCTTAGCAGACATTCATATGTGGCCTGTGTGAGCTGCTTTATTTCAGTATCATGAGTCCTGGCCACATGCTTGTGAATGGCAGGATGTTCCTTGAAGGTCTGACCGCAGCAGCACCAAGACGTGCTCCCCTCCTCCCGACTGCCGTTCCTCTTGGATGCCACAAAGGCAGCAAATGACTGTGGAGGAGAAAGAACGTGAAGCGTTTTTAACGTGGAAGTCATATCCTTTTATAAAATTAAAAACTTAATTATCAAATTTGGTTTTTACAGAACATTGCACAGATAATATATAGTTTGTTCCTAAACTTGGTTTGTGATTCAATGAAAGTTAGAATCAAGGCTTTGTGGTTGTATTCCTTGAGTTATGGCCAAAACGTGTTTTGTGAGTTCACAGAGACCAGAGACCGCCAAAATCTAATCAGTTCATCCTTGAGTCCAAGTGAACGTTTGACCACAAGATTCATGTCGTGAACTCTTAAAATGTCCCAACCACCAGGTAGGAACCACTGAGCTTAGATATTAACTGTAGGCAACAAAATAGGTTTTGTAATATAGCCCCATTAATACTGATATTTTTAAGGCTGGTACCAACACTGATATCAGAGTTTTAAAGAAAATCCAAGGAAGACATTTAGATATTTTCTTTTAGATAATCTACTATTATTTTTGATAAAGATCCTTTAAATTATATTTTTAAGGAATTGCAACTATATATACAATAAGTTATCATCCAATATATAAGCCCAACTGATTTATCAGTCCACCTCAATGTAACTCTATACATCTGTATATGTTCTGTATCAATTTTCCTAGAGTTTTTATTTTTATATTTTAGGGACTTAAGCTATGTGTTATTCTGACAGAAACCAGTGTTGAAAGAATACTCAGATCCTTTAGTGAAGTAAAAGCAGTAATACCACGGTGTAGAAATACTCTGTTACAAGTAAAAGTCCAGTATTCAAGGTTATACTGAACGAGAAGTATATAATCACTTTATATACAACTGGGTGGTTTGTGAATTTCTCCCTATTAATCTTATACATACATATAATCCATAATCATGTATTGTATCATATGATTGATTATATTTTCAATTATTAAATCAAATTAACAAAGTAGCTAGCAACTAAGCTTATGGAATAAATGTAGAGCAGTACAAAGTAAATTATTCTTATTGTAGTGCAGTAGTAGCAGAAAATGTAAATATTCAAGTCAATACAATTGTACTTACAGAAACTGATATATTTTAGATGATAGTTGAATTACAGTTTGTTTGATTTGAGCTATTATTATCTCATGTATATGAATTTGGCGCCAGGTTTTTATTTATTCCTCAGTACTGTACCTGTAAACTCACTGACAGATAAACGTGCTCAGCTGTGGTCAGTAGTCTGTTACATGCTGCACAAAAGTTAGAAATCAGAAGTGTAAATTATTATTCAGTGTTTCTGTTGTCTCTCACCTTCCTCCTGCAGAAGCTGTAGTATCTTCTCTGTGAGGCAGAAAGTTGCTTCTCCTGTTTTAATCCATTGGTTGTAGAAGAGTCAAGTTCCCAGTCCAGGAACTCTGGGCAAGGTGTATGATCCGCTGCCGCCATGAAGTTTGACGGCTTTTCAAATATTATCACTTTAGTAAACAGCTAGTAAACTGTCTTTGGCTAAGTTGCAAGGTTTGTTAAAATTTAAATGGATCTAGCTCTGCTTTGTGGTATGAACGCAAATGGCTAATTCCAAATCAAATCACTGGCATTCTGGTTATTAAATATTAGCCTCATCTTGGCAAATATGAAATATGAAGCCCTGATAGAGATGAAACCTCAATTTTACAGACACACGAATCACCAAACGTGCAGCATCAAACTCGGCATCGGATGAAAACAGACGTTGCACCTTCCGGTTGACCCCGGATGTGCCTCACTTGAATCAGACCGCTTTTATTTTTCTGCTCTGGTAGCGGCCAGGCTGAACGATCCAGAAGCTTGTTTAACCGACTTATTCTTTTGTTTCATATTCATTTTTTCTCGACATATTACCTTGCATTCACGTCGAATAGTAGAGAAACATGTCCAGGAGACGACAGAGCGACGAGAATGACGGTAAGTGAACGTTACATATGTAATTCAAACGTTGGGCTAACGAGTGGTGGCTAGCTAACGTTAGCGTGTTAATCTTTGGCTTGGTGCATTCACGCATGATTATTGCTTAACTATTTTACGAGGCCAAGTTTTGGGTTTGTTGTCGTCATCCAAAAATGTGATCAACAGTAAATATCCCTTAATGTTTATTTTAATTAACGTGGTTTAAAACGAGAAGCAAACTGTCCTTTCAGCGGCAGAGTTAACCGGTACGTTCACCGTTAGCTGATGTAAACGTGTGTAGTTACCATGGGGGCGGTAACCAGCTACTGAGAATCATGAAAACATCTTTTTTCATTTATATCTTTTATACTTGTGGAAAGAACCCTATATAATTCAATGTGATATTAAAATGATCGATGAAAGCATGAAGTCTCTTAATTTGGTGAACCTGCAGGAACTCTGTTAGAGTCGTAACGTTCAGGCCATTTTAAAGATGCTACTTTCCAGCTCAGGATCAGACACAATGTCAATGTCCTAGTATTATCATTTGAACTGCTGTCATAGAGTCTCGTGGATTGTTTCACTCAGGGGTTCAGCTAACAATTATTTTCATTATCAATCAATCTGGCCATTATTTTTTTCTTTTTTTCGATTTATCACTTTGTCTGTAAAATGTCAAACTTCTCTCCTGATCTAAAAGATGATGGTCCCAATTACAGGTTTAGGAGTACGAGAAAGACAGCGACAGCAAAAGCAAATGTTGATGACATCTGTGATCACAGAACAATTCTACTTATAACCACATACTTATTTCCTACAGTCTTGAAATGTCAAGTTTTGTCCACCAGTAGTCCATGATCCAAATCTCATGAGTTTAAATTCATACAAGATAAATATTAAATCCTTATATTTGAGAAACTGCAACCATCAATTATTTAGCATTTAGCATTTAGCATAAAAATAGTTGCTATTAATTGACTAATCAACTCCAGTTTCACTGTTCACTGTCTACGGAGCTTCCCAGGGATAAGTATCAAAATTGTATTATTATACTGACTTTCTCTACAATGTAATTTAAAGGACTACTCCAGCAATTAAGTATTGCTTTTTCTGTTGGTGGGCAGACCATGGAAAAGAAATGGTAAAAATTGAACCAGGAGAGGTTAAAATATCCTGACATTTATTCCCAGGCACGGTTCAAGATTTATTAAGAACAGTTCCCACAGTGCAACTCACTAGCATTTCTAGATGACATCTTTCACAGAGCCCAAGCGGAGATGACTCAGATGACATAGTTTTTCTGTCCATGGAAAGTTCTATTACTGCAGGCTGATTAGCTCTCCCTGTGACGGGTAAACCAGTGTTCATATGTAAAATGCCTCTTTAAGGACAAACTACAGTTTAAAATGTAGCTTGTGTTTAAGCTGTACAGTCTTTTACAAATTGTATGTGTATGTATTTTTCTATATCAGAGTGGACTTTCCCATCAAGGCTGCCCTTGAGTTAAATCTCTTAGCTAATGTTTTTCCTTCCACTCACTCTATTGTGTCTCTTTTTTAACCTTCCAGGAGGTCAGCCCCATAAAAGGAGGAGAACATCGGAGCCAATTGAGATTGAAGACCGTCTAGAGTCACTGATATGTCGTGTGGGGGAGAAGGTAAGGAGTCAGCACAGGTACTTGTTTTTTCATAGTAGTAGGAGTAAAGTTTTATGTTTCCAGTATGGGTGGCTTCACTGGAGATCGAACCCTTAGCTCTGGAGAGATTGGGCCTTACATCACTGGTGCAATGCTTTACTTCTAAAGACAAAAACCAGAGCATTTGGTGATACTTGCTGCAATGAAGAATACTGTGTTTGAGCAAAAACAAATGAAAAATGCAGGTCTGATTTAACAGTAAAGTGCTTTTTGTTGAATTGCTTGGTTTGATTAATATTGCAAATGCTAAATTGCTTCATATGTCTTCACAGAGTACATCGTCCCTGGAGAGCAACCTGGAGGGCCTCGCAGGTGTCTTAGAGGCAGATCTTCCAAACTACAAAAACAAAATCCTGCGCATTTTATGTGCTGTGTAAGTTCATACTAATACCCTGTCATTGGTAAAAAAGATGAGTCTTTTAGTTGTTTGTTCTCACTGAATCGCCTTTTGTTGACAGCGCTCGCCTCCTACCTGAGAAGCTGACAGTCTATACCACTTTAGTTGGCCTCCTCAATGCCAGGAACTACAACTTCGGGGGCGAGTTTGTTGAGGCCATGATCAGACAACTGAAGGAGACGTTGAAAAACAACTTGTACAATGAAGCCGTTTACTTGGTGAGCTAATTTTCTATAAGCACCTGACATACGGCTTTTAAAAGCATCAGTATATTACTATGTATTTATATTTTTAAACATATTGTCTTCTTTTTGCAGGTGCGTTTTCTGTCTGACTTGGTCAACTGCCATGTGATTGCTGCTCCCTCTATGGTGGCCATGTTTGAAAATTTTGTCAGTGTTACTCAAGAAGAAGATGTACCACAGGTAGGTAGAAGGTTGAGGGGTCATTAATGTATTTGAAAAGAGATCAGGGCAGCAGGAAAGGTTAGAGGTGAACTGTTGGTGGATTAAAAAGTAAAACAGAGGAAAATAATATGAATCCAACCTGAAAAGGGACAAAATAAAATAATACTGAAATGTTTTAAAGCCACTTTAATCATAGAAATCTAAAGATTAATGGTTATATCATTTAATTTGAGTTCTTTGCAAAAGGTATTAATGCAAGATGTTATTTGAGTTTCAATTGTTATGTAGGCAGTGTTGTAAGAGATGTTTGTCTGTGTCCTCAGGTTCGGTCAGACTGGTTTGTGTATGTGGTTCTGTCCTGTCTGCCCTGGGTCGGTAAGGAGCTTTACGAGAAGAAGGATGTTGAGATGGACCGACTCCTCAGCCAGGTCGAAGGCTACCTCAAGTACGACATCTGCCTTGTGTCCTGTGCTGTCTGTTTCTTTGTCTTTTTTTCTTTTTGTTTTTGGATTTCTCACTCTTGCTCTCAGTCTATTTTTGCTTTTTCTAAGCTTGTCATCTTTTATTTCTTGCTCATGATTAAGTCTGTGCTTTGATCACACCTATCAGCTGACTCTTGCATCATTTTCAGGAGGAGAGTAAAGACTCATGTCCCAATGCTGCAGGTGTGGACAGCAGAGACACCTCATCCCCAAGAGGAGGTGAGTGTCACACAGCAGTTTTACAGCTGCTGTGTTGTTTTACTGAATAATACAGTATTTCACCTTCCAGTTACATGGTTGAAGTTTAGGACGAGCAGTTTTCATTGCCTTTTAATAGTGATGTTTTTTTCGTTATCCTCCTCCCAGTACCTGGACTGCCTCTGGGCTCAGATTCAGAAGCTAAAGAAAGACCGCTGGCAGGAGCGTCACATCCTTCGTCCATACATCGCCTTCGACAGCGTGCTGTGTGAGGCTCTGCAGCACAACCTGCCGCCCTTCACCCCACCGGGCCACATGCCAGACGCCCAGTACCCGATGCCCCGCGTCGTCTTCCGCATGTTCGACTACACCGATGCCCCCGAGGTACACACGGTTTTGCCTTTGATAAAACACTTGTCAGCATGTTACTAATTGTTTTTGTTATTTAAAACGTTGCAGGCAGCTTCTAAAAAATTCAAAAATGATTATCTCCAAATGAATTACCAGGAGGTTGTGTGAGTTGAGAATATAAACTTAATGTGTTTTGATTTCACTGTAGACAATGAGAAGAATGTATAAGGTTGTAAAAAGAAAAATACAATCGTTATGCATTGTTGAGCACAAATTCATACTGAAAAGTCAAAAACAAAGTTGCAAATACACAATGTCACACCTGTATCTGTGATATTTTGTACAAACAAAGCGCAACTGAATATGGACAAGTTGTACACAAGTAGGTATCTGGTGTCTTTAATGTTCACAGTTTATAAATTTCTCTGCTCTTCATTCTCAGGGTCCTGTTATGCCTGGCAGTCATTCTGTGGAGAGATTTGTCATTGAAGAAAACCTGCACTGTATCATCAAGACTCACTGGAAAGAGAGGAAAACATGGTGGGTGACGAACTTGATCTTGTTTCATTTTTGCCAAGTCTTGAATGTTGAACGTTGAACTCCGACTCACACGTTTTAACGTTTCTGATGGTTCTTTATTACGCTTCAGTGCTGCCCAGTTACTCAGTTATCCAGGGAAAAATAAGATTCCGCTCAACTATCACATCGTGGAGGTAAACAGTGTTTTACACAAGCTTCATGCTGAGAAATGAGAGAAAAAAAATAAAGGCTGGCCTGAAATATTTATGTTTTTTTTTTTTTTTTTAAGGTGATCTTTGGCGAGCTTTTCCAGCTGCCCGCTCCGCCTCACATCGACGTCATGTACACCACACTGCTTATTGAACTCTGCAAACTGCAGCCGGGGTCACTGCCACAAGTTGTATCCTTGATGGTCTGTGTCACTACAGTTTATGTCAGAGCTGTCCTTTAACACAAGTTTCCACCAACCCTTGAACCCTTTGAACTGACTCACAATAAAATACTTATAGATTTTTATTATTTTTATGTGACGGTCAAGAGTTCTAAATTACAAAATAAAACCACCCAGAACAGAAAATGCTACTAACTCATTTAGAAGAAACTTTACCTTAACACCTGCCTGTTAGTTGGCTCAAGCCACAGAGATGCTGTACATGAGACTGGACACCATGAACACCATCTGCATAGACAGGTAATCGTAGTGCCTTTTACTTTTCCTCAATGACGGAAAACATCATTGAAGTGGTTCCTGTCTGTGATGTAATCCCGTCGGCTCGTCTCACTCCACATTTCCTTTTTACTTCCAGACTAATCAACTGGTTTTCTCATCATTTGAGCAACTTCCAGTTTCGATGGAGCTGGGATGACTGGTGGGTGATTCTGCAACAGAGACGGCAGCTATTCATAGTTTTTAATTGTCATTGTCAATCATTAGATGTGAACAGTAAGGTTGATGATGTGATGGCGTGTCTTTGTAAAGGGCTGACTGCTTGACCCTGGATCTAGAGAAACCCAAGCCCAAGTTTGTCAAAGAAGTTCTGGAGAAGTCTATGAGGTATTAAATCATTATTCATATTTTCTTTAAGCTATGAAGAGTTTAAATGCTAATTTTCTACCGCTCATGTGACAAAGTTAAGTAGATCTGATAGCAGGAACTGTAGGAATCCTGGATGTGGCCTGTGAACCTGCAGCTCAGAACTGTTTTTTTTTTTTAAATATCCTATTAAACCCAGAAATGCTTTGTTCACTTGATATTATTTGTTTTTCCCAGTATTTTCTCTCCTTAGTGAAGCTTTAATGCAATATTACATGTTTTCCCATTATTCGTATGTACTTATTTGGACGTTAAACAGGAAAGTTTCCCCTTTGACCTACAGTTGCCTGTTTGCTCTTTTTCCTCGCAGACTTTCGTACCATCAGAGGATAGTGGACATCGTCCCTCCCACCTTCGCAGCCCTCATCCCTGCTGAACCCATCTTCATTTTCAAATACGCAGATGAGAGCGCTGGTAAGAACACTTGAAATGTATGATATACAGAAATCATACACCTGGAGAGGATTTTCATGTCTTACTGTCAGCACATTTCAAAAAGACGTACATGAGTACCGACCATAAGCCTGGTCAAGGAGTCGAACCTTTCTGAGACTAGCACATAACACGTAGACACGTACCTAACGAAATGTCTCTCCTGCCTCACAGCTTCGTTACCTGGTTACCCTGCATCCATCACTGTTGGAAATGCCATCAAGAACCGAGCGTCCAACGAGGAGATCTTGACCATCCTCAAAGAAGTGCCCAACCCCAACCAGGAAGACGACGATGGTTCGTTTATTTTATTTTAATTGCAGATAATTTTCCTGACAATACTTCTGAGAGAGAAATATCATTATCTGCTCATGCAAAAACATAGTACTAGTTTTTGTGTGACTATGTAGAAATTTTCTTTACAAGCTGACGAAAAAGAAGCATTTCTATATTATCACTACTTAACCCCCATTTAAACACACATGGAAGTAAGAAGAGAGCTCATGGCTCTACAGTGGTTCCTTTAGTTGTGATATCTTTAATAACCATTGTAAGAATTGATAAAGATTTTTGACAATAATACATTGAAGGCTTTACCTTAGAGGGGTTCTACTCACTGTTACAGGTGGATGGATGACCCAACCTTTGTCAGTTCACCTCAAACTCTCCAGTGTTCTGCATTTAAATGAGACTGATTTTGACATTTATCCAAGTGTCAGTTTCAGCCTGTTGGTTAAAATTGCATATTTCTTTTCCTTTCCACTCTTCTTACTTTGTTCTCTTTCCCACTTCTCTCTCCTCCCAGATGAAGGGGAGAGCTTCAACCCTCTGAAGATCGACGTGTTCCTGCAGACTCTTCTCCACCTGGCGGCCAAATCCTTCAGCCACTCGTTCAGTGCCCTCGCCAAGTCAGTTTTACCCACCATGATATAAATAAATCACCTTTATTTTTGTCTTCAAATGAGTTTTTCCACCAGTTTTCATGTTTAAACTGAACAAACTGAAATGTCATATTGAAATTAGCCTTCATACAGGTGAAGAAAGACCTCAAGTCTGGCATTTGTGAAGCTTCCTGGTCCACAGGCCAGAGTTTGAAAGCTGTCCATGGTTATATCAACCGCCTAAAAGATGATATGATATGATTTGATTGCAACAGAAAGAAAACGAAAGAGCAGTGTATAAAAATTGGAAATGTTGTGTCTTTTAATTGTCATATTTTTGTAATGGCTGAACACATTTTGTATTGAATGAATGAATGAATCCAGAGCTGCTGGTCTCACCCTCTGATTCCTCCAGGTTTCATGAAATCTTGAAGACCCTGACGGAGAGCGACGAGGGGAAGCTGCACATCCTCAAAGTGGTTTATGAAGTGTGGAGGAACCACCCACAGGTAAAAACGGTGTTTCTCATGTCTTCTAGATCTTGATTGAAACTTCGACTCGGTCAGTTATAGAGAAGTTGATCTCTGTACAAAAATATGAATTTTAAAATGATCTACATGTGAATAATCTGAGTTTTAGTGAAGAGTTGGTTCATCATGAACTGTGTCCTGGCTGTTGTAGATAATCGCAGTGTTGGTGGACAAATTGATTCGGACACAGATTGTTGACTGTGCTGCTGTGGCCAACTGGCTCTTCTCTCAGGACATGGCTCACGAGTTTACCAGGTGGGGCATTGACTAAGAGAAAATTTTTAACCTTTTAAAGGTTAAAGTTTGAGGAAAATCAGCTTTCCCTGGTTTTATCAGGTTATATCTTGTACATTTTTGTATATACTGTAATATACTGAACTGCTGGGACATAATAAACTAATGTTCTGTTTTCTACTGTCCTGCTTTACTTTTCACGTTAAGTGTCTTGAATAAAATGTTTTCTGTGTCTTGGGCCAGTAAACTAAAAAAAACAAACTCTTAACCTCATCTAGACTTTTCATTTGGGAGATTTTGCACTCGACCATCCGAAAGATGAACAAACACGTCCAGAAGATCCAGAAGGAGCTGGAGGAGGCCAAGGACAAGCTGGAGAAACAGCAGCATAAGAGGGTATGTTTATCCATCACATCTATTATGTCAGGTTATAAATCAACTCTTTATTTAAAGTCCTTCATTTGGGGGGGGGGGGGGGGGGGGAGTAAACGATCTCAGTGGATTAAAGGATTTTATTGTTTGTGCTTGTTCATCAACAGAGGGACAGCGGTGACGACGAGGACATGGACAAGAACAGCGAGGATGAGGAGGGTCAGCTGGAGGAGCAGATCGAGAGGCTACAGGAGAAGGTGGAGTCGGCTCAGAGCGAACAGAAGAACCTCTTCCTCGTCATCTTCCAGGTACTGAAGGCTCCGGTTTTTTTTTTTTCTTCTTCAGGCCAGCGAATTCTAAACCTGAGACAAGAGCAGCACAAAGCCTTATTGTGGAGCGTCATTAGCTAAAGTGTGTATTAGGCATTTTAGTCTAATCATCACCTCCCGCCAGAAATTTCCTGACGGTGCAGGATGGGAGAAGGGACTTCACTTTATTAAATGTTGATTAAAAAAAATAAATAAATAAATTTTCCCCCTCTCAGCGTTTCATCATGTTGTTGACGGAGCATCTGGTTCGCTGTGAGACCGGCAGCGTCGACATCAGCACGCCCTGGTACAAAAACTGTATCGAGCGACTGCAGCAGATCTTCCTCATGGTAAAACATTCACACACACGCAGATTGGGTACAATTTTTGGCTGCAAATCCGCCTGCACCGCTCACGCATGATGTCTCTCTCCTCGTCGTGCAGCACCATGTGACCATCCAGCAGTACATGGGAACCCTGGAGAACCTGCTGTTCACCGCCGAGCTCGACCACCACATCCTGGCCGTCTACCAGCAGTTCTGTGCTCTGCAGCTCTGAGACGCACAAATGTGAACGTGAGATACATGAGTACATGAAATGTGTACCTGTGCTAAACTTACACATTAGAAACTACCAGCTCTTGCATCAAGAATCTCCTCATTACAGTTTTTTCTTTTTTTTTTTTTAATTGACTTGTTTTGTGTTTGGTGCCATTCAATGTGTCAGTTATGTGCAAGAGTCTGTTTGACAAATCCTGTCATTAATTTGCTGTAGTAATCTCTTTTTTAGAATTGTGTTTACCTTTTCTTTTTCTTTTTTTTTCTTCTTTTAATTTGGTTTTCCGTTGTGTTCATTTTTACATCCTGCTCGTATTCTTATGAATGGGTCTTTTTAAAACTGTAGGAACTGTCTGAGTCCAGACGGAGCTGGAGAAACGATCATAGGAGAGGAGACTTCATGTCGGCTCTGAGTGATTCTGAATCTAGAGAGCGCTCTACTTTTTTATATTTGTTTTTTTTTGTGCAATTCGGAAATAATTAAACTCTCCAGAGTCTTTAGCCATCTGCTTGTTTCTGTCATTTTCTGGACCTCAGCCACAAACTGCCACTCAAACATCTTCCTGTCTGGTTTATGTTATCTTATACTTAGTGTGATCATTTCTAAAATCTCTTGAGGCCTCATGGGGAATAAGTGTGCAGGAATTTGTTCTGGTGTCACTGGTTCATGGATGCATCACAGTAGGAAACGTTACTCATGAACTGAATCCAATTTTATTCCTTAATAATAAATGAACAAAGCCAGAGGAAGTCAAATTAAGTTTCAACTACAAATGAATTTATTGCCATTTTAATTGATTTAGTCTGTAACAGGCCAACAGCAATCTGATGTTAACCTGCTAGAGGGCAGCGGAAGAAGCTGTTGGGCCCCGACTGACCTGCACTATAAATGGCACTTCCTTTATTTCCTCAGCACCCAGAATTCAGCTAGTACTTTACAGCTTGAATAATTACTTGATCAATCAATAAGTTGATTGACAGAAAAATAAGTATTTTTTTTTAAGGAAAAAAATGCCCCAAATTCTCTGGTACCAGCTTCTCAAATGTGAATATTTGCTGGTTTCAAAGTTTGTGAGAGTAACCTTAAAAATGTGGGGTTTTCAACTGACGAAAAAAGCAATTTCAGGGAGTAGACAGGATTATTTTACTATTTTCCTATTATTGGATTATTAAAGAAAGTAAATGTCAGCTGTGTTATTAATGAAATTCATTCTTGGGCGCAGCCTTGCAGTTCTCCTATGGAATAATATTAACTCTCGAGATTTTCTGTGTGTTCATTATTTAAAGCAGGAAAAAATGACAATGTTACAACAAATATGCAGGTTTCTATTGGAGTACTCCAGGTACATACATATATCTATCTATATATATATATATATATATATATATATATATCTTTATATATCCAGGTTTCTGAAAACGGGATATACTGTTTACACACACAAAACACAACCAGGATACTCCATCAACTTGATCATAACCAGGATACTAGTGTAAACACACTCACTGACAATACACAGTCCAGCCATGTACAATGTTTTGACCAAGTCTTGTTTTATTTTCTAATTTAGAAATTTGAAGAAGTGCTTGTATTTACAGATGTATGTGTCTTACGCATGATCAACTCTTAAGGAAAAAGGTGGAGCAGGTGAAGTCACACGTCCATCTTCACTTCACATCAATTAAGTCCAACAAAATACCTCCTTTGAAAGATAGAAAACAACATTATTAGTCTTAACAGTAACATAAAACATTCAATGCACAGTTAAAATACAAATGTGTCATTTACCATAAACAGAACCTTTATTTGCCTATTTTGTCGATTTCAATTTAATTTATATAGCGCCAAATCATAACACAAAGGAACTCTATACACTTTACAGAGTAAATATAGAGACAAACCCAACAGTTCCCACAGTGAACACAATCAGTTTCTTTTTTTTATTGCACAAAACCCACAACTGTCCATTTACAAAATTAAGGCTTTAACAAGTAGTTATATGCTGTTATGGGTCTATGACCACAACACAATGACAGACACGCTTTAAATGACAGAACAGGATAATTAGTGGCACAATAGTAGAATTATTCTGTTTGGTTTCATCTGCACATTGACACATTTGGATTTTAACAAACAGTAAAACATTTGGTTTTGAGAAACCTGCAGAAAGCCTGATTAACGTGAAGGTAATGCATTTCAATCAGAATATGTTAGTAAAGGTTTTACAGTGGATTTAGTACCAAAGGATAAGATACAGACGAGCCAGCGATGATGTGACAGCACATCGAGTTATTCTAGCAGCTCCAGAGGAGAAAACATCAGCAGTAAAGCTTCAGGTGTTTCGTTGTCAAACCCTGAGAATCAAAGAGAACCCGCAGTTCTTACACAGTGGCAAGACATAGACCACAATGCACTGCAGCTTAAAGCCCCGCTGTGCTTTGAGTCGTACAACAGTTCATGCATTTGTTGGTGCATTGAGGGAATGCAGATACACAAACTCTGCCATGTGCTGAACCATCACAATGATATCACACACACACACACACACACACACACACACACACACACACACACACACACACACACACACACACACACACACACACACACACACACACACACACACACACACACACACAGTCAGTTTGAGGATGTACCTGTTAAATTTGACTTAAATGGATAATGTGCATTTTTCCAGAGCAGGTTGTGTAATGAGACTCCACACTGGTGTCCCATTTAGCTTCCCGTACACGGAGTGGTTGCTTTCAAGGAAACTTTTTATTTGCGAGAGCAGCAGTTTGGTCTCGTGTCTAAATCGACTTAACCTCTCCCCCAGAATTATATTTGGGTGAATAATGGGAGTGATCAGCTACAGGATGTGATGTTTCCCTGCAGCAGGTGTGTCGGTCTGTCTTCATTTTCTCTCTTATTACCTAAATCAAAGGTAAGTTTTGTTAAAAAAATAACCTTGAAGTCAATAATCATTTAAATCATCTGATCTGAACAGGAATGTTAACTGTTTGCTTCCACTCAGAGAATTGTTTTCCAGCTGACAGGGATTCCTCAAACAGACCTGCCATCACAAAAAAACAAAAAAACATATTTACACAAATTTCCTCAAGGTTTTTTTTTTTTTTCATCTGTAAAAACGCACCATCAATCAGTGTTAGGAAATACATTTTCCATTTAATAATGGAATGACAAGAACAATCTGCTGAGCTTATTTCATCAGATCAATAGTTGATATATCGTCTTGTGATATTTTGAGGATTATTTGTTAGTAACAATCATAAGGTTGAATCTGTTATTGTAACTCAACGTACAAAAAAGTTTGGCCCCAATATTCAAAAAAAAAAAAAAAAATCACTCATTAAGCTGAGGTTACCAAAATAAACTTTTCTACTGTTTCGTACCAAAGAAAACAAACTGCAGTTGTGATAACACCCATAATCCCCTCTGTTTCTCTATCGCTTCAGGTTTACGTGTCCACACTCGGAGCGTCTTCGTCGGTCGCTGAATCGTTGATTTGGGGGGTCACGTACATCGCTTCCTCTTCGGCCTCCAGTCGTCTGTACCTGGTGTGGAAGAAGATGATGAAGCAGCAGGTGAAGACGCTGCACAGTCCGGCCATCACCAGCGTCGGCACTGAGGGCGAGAAAAAAAACAGATAAAGGTTCACACTTCACAGGAACCGAAACATGCACGGCAACACTAGTTGTTCGACGGTAAAGTGAATGTTGATAAAGCAGGAAATCACTGGAAATGGGAGGAAGTTCATGTCAAACCTACTAATAGTCATTATTTTTTTTGCAGCTTATTGTTTAATGGGTGCAATGATCATATTACATTGTTAACAAGTGACTGAGTGACTGACCGTGCTGTATGTGTGCAGAAATAATAAAATGTGAACAAATGCACCTGGTTCATGTCCTCAGATAAACCTTGACATTTACACATTTTATAATGTTGTTGTCATTAACGGCTGCAAATGTTGCTACTTCACTACATCTGCTTGTGTGTGCTTTTTTTTATACATTTGAATTGAATAGACTTAATAATGGAAAACCTTTCAAAACCCAGTTAGAAAGAACAGTGCAGAGAATGAAAGAGTTGTTACATCAACCAAATCAAACAGCTCAAAACGTTTAAGTAGAAACAACGATTACAAAAGTAAATGTAAATGTAAACAAGGGAAACTGAAGATAAATTAAACAAAATTTCCTTGTGCACTTGTTAATATTTTGTACTTTAATAAGCTGAAATCTTTGAGCTGAGGTCAGTAAACACACACACACACACACACACACACACTCCTCCAAATCAAAACAAATAAAAAAAGACAAGACACTGTCAGGTTTGATTCCCACTGACGTCGCCTCCATTCGACGCTCGTGTCGCCGTGACATCATGTGACCTACCTCTCCAGCTCAGGTTGGCGTCCCCGCAGGTCGACAGAGGTGCGTCGGCGAGACGTTTGGTCAAAGCCTGGAGGATGATTATGTAGAGAACAGACTGAACCTGCCTGGAGAGGGATGACAACGAAGCTGCCATGACTGACATGAAGTTCACATAAAGCACATCCATCCAAAAAAAAAAAAAGATATAAAATGTAGATGGAAATGTAAAATATATAAATATAAAAATATCACCTGCTGTACAAAGAGCTTTTTTTTTTTACTTTGAGTGACTGGTGCATAATCAACAGCTCATTTGCATGTTTTCATCATGTTTTCATTTACTTTTTATCATATGAAGCATGTTTCCAGCTACACTGTCTGCTTCAACACATCATCTACTGTAAACAGTTTCCTTTTCCTCCTTTTTAGATGTATGGGGTCATAAAATCTAAGTGAAATCAATTTAAACTGGTCTGCACCTTTTAGAAAATCCAAATCAGTAAAAACATAAAAAATAAAACACCAGAAATGTGTAAATAAGAACATGTCATGCTGTGTGTGTGTGTGTGTGTGTGTGTGTGTGTGTGTGTGTGTGTGTGTGTGTGTGTGTGTGTGTGTGTGTGTGTGTGTGTGTGTGTGTGTGTGTGTGTGTGTGTGTGTGTTTTGCTCAGACATTAATACCCTGATACAAAGATGAGCCCAGCTGATGTGGCCTCTCCCACCGGGTACGAACACTCCACAGAAAGCTCCATGGCCACCGGGTAAATGGAGAAACCGAATAAGCCGAAGAGAGAGCAGGCGGCGGCCACGGCGGCTTTCTGCTGCGGCATCAGAGACACCTGAGAGAAGGTGAGCAGACGGACACAAGCTCTGAGCTCAAGAGAACATCAACATATCAACATGTCACTGAGGGGTTAGATCGATTCTGTGTTGCAGCAGTGAGGTTAGATCCAGGGCGTCTGAATTATAACCTTAATGGAGAAGAAAAAACAAAGAAAGTTTTCTGTCCTCTACATAACCTCGCATAGTGATTTTATTCATGCTGTACTTTAGTGAACTGCTGCGTTACAGTAAAATCTGTCAAAACAATACAGAACAGAAGCCAACTCTTTAAAGTGTTTGCACATCAAACACTGAGTGTTCCCGTTCCCTTTGTTTGTTTACCCGTCAGCTTGTGTCACACACTGCAGACGTGCACTTCATCACCCTCACATGAATCCACTGTAAACCTTTTCTGGGATAAAGAAATCCACCACTCCAAGACGCATCACATCACTTCAGAGGTTTATCGCCCTATTTAGCATATAAACATTTAATAAATGGTTTGTAACACACAGTAATGTAGTTGTAAGCAGCTCTAAGTGTATTTATATCCATTTATTTAATGTTTATATACTGTTATTAAATGCTAAACAGGGAGACTTAAAGTGAGGCGTTAATGTGTTTTCCCTAAGTAGAGGTCCATTCTGTTCTACATGTTTATTTCTGAACATTTAGAATTATTAAAGGTAAGATTTTTGGAGGCGTGTTTTTAAGCAGTCACTGTAAATCAATACAAACGTCACCATTTAAATACATTTACAGATTAAAATGAGTAAAACTGCTGTCGAGTTCTCACCACGGAGAAGGCGATGCACGCCAGAGCGGAGAAGCTCATGTTGATCTTTGTGGCTTCGATGAACTTCTTGGTCTTGTCGACATAGAGTCCCAGAGCGCCGGCGCCCACGATGCCGAACACGATGAAGAGAGCGCCGCACAGGCCGGCAAAGTCCTGCAGGGGTGAGATGTTACAACTTCATTCAGTATCTGAGTGTTTCTAAAACACTTAGCATCAATTATGCAAAACACCAGCATCTTTTTTTCTTTCATTATGTTCCATCACTTACCTCAGATCATATTTTTGCTGTCAAAACAGATATTGGTGTATTGTTTCTTATCAAATCTGCTGCCTGTGTTGCTCATTTGATGCTACTTTTTCTCCGTGATCCCCATGGAAACCACTGTGGCGTACTTACATTGGTGTATCCCTGCACACACAGGATCTGCTCCAGCAGCGTGGAGAAGCAGGTGAAGACAGCGATGCCCGAGCCGAAGCAGAGCAGCAGGATGAGGTAGGCTTTGTTCTTCAGTAACTGCAGAAGAAACCGAGTGAGGAAAAACATCAACCGTCTGTCACTGGGAAAGATTTTACACATCAACGGAGTTTGATGGCGACGTCTCATCTTGGGTTTGATCACTACAACTTCATAACAGAAAGCTTGTGTTACGGCAGTGGAGCGAGGAGGATTTGAACCTTTACCAAGCAGAGGGGTCTAACAGGAGCTGCATTATGGGAATTGTAGGATCTAGTGTTTTAGGTGCCTGAACCATAGGATATCTAACCTACTTTGATTTTGACCACTGTTTTTTCTGTCCTTTGTGAGCCCCTCAGCTTTATGGTGGTGTAAATCTAAATTACTCATACTCTGTGTCACACCGCGTCTCTAGAGGAACTGCTGTGTGTCCCATTACTTTTCATTTGCTAAAAAAGCCTACAACTGCTGATACTAAACGTTTTTTTGCTGTGAGCCGTAAGGCGGAGTTTCAAGAGTCCAAAGTGAAGTCTTAAAATGTGTCATGTTGTCAAACCAACATCTGAAACCTAAACATATTAAGTTTACTACTACTTTACTTAAAACAATTAATCGATTATCAAAATGTTTGCAGATTCATTTCCTGTAGATAAATTAATCATTTAATGAAGTTATTCTCACTGTCACTTAATGTAAGTTGTCATCTGTCATCCGCTGAGGGTTTCTGGATGTTTTTCTCTGAGAACAGAATTACACTTGTATTATGTTGCTTTCTTGCTCCTCACCAGTTTGATCCCCTGTATGAACGGCTCACAGCTCGAGGACTCGGCACTAGCTGACGGTGGCGTTGGTGGGGTGCTGCTCCGTATCCCCACTGTTGCTAGGAAACAGATGATACATGCCGGGATTGCATAGGCAAGTAGCTAAAGGAGGGAAAAAAGAAAAAAAAAACACACACACATAATGTGATGATAAATGGATGTTAGCACTTTAAATCAAAGACAATTTATCATCATTAGCAGGTGAGGCGTCCAGGTTTCAGACACACAGAGCTGGGCAGCTGCAGTTTTTTTCTCCTGTGAGAAGCTGTAATCCCTCAATGGCCGCTGGGAATGCAGCGATTCTAGGCCAACTGATGTTTTTTTCCAGATTGTGTTTTAGCCATTTTTTGCCTTTACAGGACAGTTCACATTAGACAAGGGGACGAGAAGGGGGTGGCATGCCACAAAGGCACCCAGCCAGATTCAGTCCAGGGACACCGGACTGCCATAAACCGCTCAGCATTTCGTCACACAACTGTACATTTTTGGATATTTACGCATGTTGTTTGTCGATGGCTCAACAGAAGCTTATTTTTACACTTCTTCTGTGTTTTATTTGAAGTTTTGATCCATAAGAAAATCTATTTGTGGTTTTGAGAACGAAAAAACCATCTCAGTGTAGTTTTATATCTCCTGTTTCAGGCTTCTATCTGGAGCTCTAGTAACAATAGGTTTAACTGTTTTCTGAGCGATCCAATAAAAATATAGCAGATTTCAGGTAAAACACTCAGATAAGCCGGATTGTGGGTCCAGGTGTCATCTTTAGGTTGGCAATGAAGAAGAAGATGAAGACCTGTTCTTAGTTCAACTCACCAGGACAGGGATTTGTGCAGATGTTGGAACCATCAGAGGAGAGATGATGTTGGCGAGAAGGACGCCCAGAGGATTGGCTGAGGAGGGAAAAGAGAAGTGGGATTTAGGCTTATTCTGGTTTCTGTCCTCCACTTTCTGTTCCACGTTTCGGTCATCTCCGTTCTTATCTTTAAGCCTTAAGAGTCAACATGATCTGAAAACTTTATCTTAAACCTTAAATTACCTTACTCTTAGTGAATTCCCCTCTGATCCAAAAGCTTCCTGTTCTACTTTCTTTTTTTTTTACATTGGTTGTTTTCGTCTGAAACACATCTTTCACTTTGCTGAGTTTGCTGACATGAGAAAACGTCAGCACATGTTGAAACTGACCCAGTTCCTACTTAAATTGTTACACAGAGAACTGAACATATGACTTGAGACACAAGCACTGACACAAAATATAATAATAATTGCATAACATAATAATGACATAATAAAGTTTATTTCATGTTTGTGCAGATGCATCAATCACAGGGTGAAAAGCAGGACATTCACCCCTTTTTCCCACAAGGGCTGAATAAAAAATTAAATACAGCATCTTTCTTTGTTTCTTTTATTTTCAGTGCTCATCATTTTGGTGTAAATGGCATTTATCAACATATTTTTCCCCGAATCTGAATTACGACAAATGCCTCCGATCTACAGTTTACATGTAGTTGATTGTGAGTTTCTGTCTCTTTAAGTTTAGACTAATTTTACTATTTTTTGGTTACACATACATCTGATACTAACCAGAAGCAAGCCATTCTTGCTCTCTTTATAGATGTTTATAAAAGTGATGTTTTTCGGGAATCCTGTAAATCGAAGTATATTCACACGTTTTGTTCGGAAATGCTTGAATAGACAAGTTTGATTGAATTATTTCTCATTGAAGCTGCAAAAATAGATTTTTCTTGTCACTTGGGGGCAAGGAAATTCACAATAAGCTAAAAGAAACACACTCCTAACATATACTATTCACTAAATTGTTTTGGCTCATGTGTTGCTCTCTTTCTCTTTTTAATTTCGCATGACTAACACCCCGCAGGAAGTCTTTAAAGCTGTATAATTGCATTGATAACTGCTGTATAAAAGCTATGCAAAGCTGTAGAGATAAATTCCCACCCAGCTCTGAATAATAATAAACAGTAAATCACTCACACATGGAGGCGATGGTGTTCGCTGTGGCCCGCTGATGGTCGGGGAACCAGAGAGCTGCCAGCTTGGTGGGGGTGAAAATGATGAGGGGCTGAGCCAGGGCACCAAGAGTCTGACCCAGCATCACTAATACGTAACGGACTTCAGCCGCCGTGCCCCGTGGCGTGCCAAGGAAGCGCAGCAGGGCTCCAAACATGTTCAGGCCCGAGCCCAGGATCAACTGCAGGGTTGAGATGGCAGTGACAGGTCAAAACACTGTGTTTTTATCCCTCCTTTAATACTTCTGCACTGTGTTTCTCAAAAACCATAAATCAATCACATAGTGTAGGATGTCTTTGTTTTTGGATTAAGTTCAAATTACTGTCTTTAGAAGCAGGAAGACTGAAATTCTCCAGATTAAATTTTACTTGTGTGGACAAAGCAAGAAGGACAGGAAATCACATGGGTCAGGGTTGTAAACATAAACTGCAGGAGCTAGCGTGGGTTGAAAAAAGCAGTCCACAAAGCTGTAAATTAAACAGCATGTTACTGTCATGAACCTCTGTCACAATCCTTGTGCTCGCTGCGGCTAAGCAGCAATTATTACGTCACACAAATTAGAAAACAATTCACGGCGAGAGCTTTGTGTTTTCATGTGTCGAAGTTCAATCAGATTTAACTCTGCAGGTCAATTTGTGACTGGTGACACAGAAACGAATGGGTTTACACAGCTTATCTCCTGTTTACTTTCTTGTTTGCCTGCTGAAACAAATCACATTCGTATGACACATCATTTCCAGTGCAGAAGACCGTGACAACAAGAATACAACATACATCTCTTTTGATTCTGTCATGTAGTTTCTGTTCTTATGTGTCTGAACTGCCTTTACCTTTTAGCTTATTAATTCATCAGTCATATTTAGTGACTTTTTTTTTTTGTTCCATAGTTGTAAGCACCAACTTGTCAAAGCAAACTTCACATGAACTCCTGCTGCTAAGAAGATATACTAAATTACACTGAATTACATTACCAGCTTAATAAGACCCCCTGTTCAGTTTTGCAGATTGAAAAGAACAACAACTTGAAATGCTCGCTCAAGCCTGAGTGCCCTTTTCTAAATCTGCAGTGTGTGCAGTGTGAGTCAGCTCAGCACATGAGGTAAGACTGAAGGTTGATTTTATCAGGACGCCAACATTGACTTTTCAATATCTCCTCTTAATCCAGTGCTGTCAGCTGATTTGTGCACAGATTTTTGTTTTGATTATGTGAATCTATGTAATTTCAGTTTTCCTCAGCTGCAAACCAATACAGTGGGAGAATAACATTGATTTTACTGATGATATATTGTTGATTTGAATACATGTTGTTGAAAATAGCTGCTTAGCCGATAAACTCAATTTCAGGAAATGATTCCGACTCTGATTATACGACCTCCATAATAAGACCTCCCGCTCGGTTTTCCTCTCTTGACATTAAACATATGTTGCTCATCTGTTTTTTTTTTTTTTATTCCTGGAAACAGTTAGTTTTCTCTCAGCAGCCATTAGAAAACTTTTCTCCTGGGCTCTTTTCTCTCTTGCCCATATTTAAAATCACTTGACACTTGTTTTGTGCTGCTGTCATTAAAAAACAAACTCACAGACTAAAACTAAAACACACATCCTCCAGTATAGAAGAGGAATATTTCTCATTTTCTGGAAAATATCCGACTGTATCAAAAAAATATATAAATAAATAAAAGGTTATAGCCTGCTCATGGTATTTAAACAACATCAGTTATTAGTTCAGTGTTCAGTTTGTACCGTGACCCGTAGCCCCAGAGTGTCCAGCATCCACGTGGTCCCAAAGCTGACTGGTATGGCCACCACCATGTAGATCACTGACAACCAGTTGACTTCTTCCAGAGAGACCTTCAGGTACTGGGCAGACTGGTCCGCTATTGGTGCAAAGGTCAGCCATATCTGGGAAGACACATTGAGAGTTTTATTCCAGAATGAGATCCGTCTACTATGACTAGTTACTTCCACAAAATTAATACCAATAGAGACTTATAATTGTGTTTTATGTATAAAAAATATCTTTAAAAGGATATAAAAATTACTTAATGCATAAAAACGACATGGTGTTAAAGAAGAAACACAAGTAATCACAACATCAATGCAAATCTGCAGCTTTGGATTAGTGAGTTCTGGGTCGTGCAGCTGTGATCACTTCCTCTAAAAACATCTGAAACATCTAAAACTACTTCTGGAGGCACTTTCCCTGTTTCACTGAGACCAGACCAGACAGGATAAAAGCACAAATGTAATTTTGTAGATCTGCACTGTGTGAAGGTTTGAGCTGTGACCCCAACCAATGCTTTAAAATGTCAACAGCCAGTACAAAAAATAAAATAAGAGAAAAGAAAAAGGTAAAACTGAAGGATGATTTATTTTAGCAGAATGACAACACTGAAATATCAGTATACGCTCTTTTGTCTGTCAGTTGATTTCCTTTAAATCAAATTAAATTAAATTAAACAGTGTCTCTCAGTTGCAAATCCATTTAAGGGTACGATAATCATACAACTAAAAACTAAAAATAGTGATTATGTTATGTTAAAAGTACAATGTAAATAATGGATCAAGGGATCCTCACAGTCTTTTGTTCATTCACACTTCTTGGTCATGTAATTTTAAGATTCCTCATTCTGACTGTTATTGAATGTGTGATGATATATAAGAACTGATCAAACACATTGATTATGCATTGTAAAATATAATGATGAACTCTCTAGTTAACAACTGTCAAAACATAATGACACTTTCACCCGTGTGTTTTATTAGCGATCAGTCCCACAGAAGCAGCTGCAGTTTAATATCAGATTTCCTCAATTATCTTATAGTCATGAGACCTCTAAATACTGCTTCACAAAAAGAGGAAATGGCGAGACTTTCTCAGCTCGTGTGAGAAAGAAATGGTGTATCCCAGCTTGTTGCGCTCTCATATGACACCACACACATGACACACACCACTCCCGACAGCGTAGGGTACAAACGGACATTTTCATGCTAAGGGCCAAAACTGGGGGAGGTGACGGTACTGTGATGAAGAAAAAGGCTGCAGTCTGTAGAAAAGTCTTTGATATTTTAGGGATGAGATGTTCGTACTTTCACCTTGTCAGTCTATAAGATCAGGTGATATTTATTAGTGTGGGTTTTACAATGGTTTTGCACCTCAGAGCAATTTGTACTTTATTCCATTTTATGGTTTAGCTTAATTTTAGAGGGATTTATTGCACTTTTTTACTAAACACTACATTTATTTCACAGCTACGTTCAACATCAAGATCTGATACATAAAATATGATATTATCAGTTTAAATAATATAAAAAATCATCGTAGATTAAACTGAATAGTTATCTTAACTGGACTGCATTAAAATGCTGCTTACATGTACACGTTCCAATATAACACTCAAGTTTTGCTGTCGACACTTATGTGCATTTACTTCAGTAAGATTCTGAATGCAGGACTTCTTGCAGGATCTCCACCATTAAGTTTTGTTTATAGGTTAAATAAATGTATATATTATTTAGGTGTAAATGGCTGACTGTAATAAAGTCAGGGCTCCACAAGAGATTTCACTTTTCTTAGCAGTATTTGCTGTAGAAGGTGACGGCATGTTTCATTTCCCATCAACCCGGAATGTGAACTGATCACAATCACCGGTGTTTTTATTTTTGGGGGGTTGGAGGAAGTGCAGCCTTTTCCCAGCATGCAAAGGATGACAGGAATCTTTCACAGGGATAACAGACAGAAAAACAAGTGTATTTACATGCACTTAAGTAGGTGGGTTACTGACTGCTTGCTTTATTAAGCTTATCTCTTAAATGTCATGTAAACAAGACGACTGCTTTCTCTTATTGGTGAAAGTGAAACCAGTTAACACAGATTTCTCTCTACAGATTTTCTGCACAGAGAAACCTGAAACCTGATTTCATGTGCAGGAAATGCCTGGGTGTCTAAATATTTCTCTTTTTTTACATGAGAAGTACGTGCATGACAACCAGATCATATACGCAGCAGTGAGTGCAGAGGGATTGAAGGACACCTTTTTAGCAGCAGTGCACCATTGACTACAAAATAATTAAATCCAAAGTCTAAAATTAAGAATAGAAGCTTCTACACGTCTAAATATGTTGATTTTTTTTACAGCTTCTGACACGGTGAAGAACACTGAATGCGACTGGTGCTAATAGCGCAGTAAACAAGCTGCATGGAGGGCTGATACACAAACACACAGAGTCGACTGAATGAATCTGATCTGTTAACTTAACTGAGACCACACAGGCTGCACCAGCACAAGTCTCTGTTTTGCAGACAATGAAGAAACCCTAATTTATGTCGAGCTGACGCGAGCTGGTCAGCTGATGTCGACACACAATGTCAGTCCTGTCCCCTTTCTGAGGCGTTTTACATTTCCACACATTCCTCCTTCTGTTATTCTAGAGACCTGTGCTGTTTGCAGAGGACAGGGTTTTCTTGACATGTCCAGTGATGATCATTTGATGCTTGTGTCTGGTTTCCCCTGCTGTTTGTATTGAAACAGAAAAAGTGGAACCTTTTTGTAAAACTTAAATGATAGAAATCTCTCTTTAGTGCTTAACTCTAAAAACTATGTTCATATATATCATAGATATTGGAGTTAGAAAGATAAATCGGCCAGGATGATATTAGCTTTTTACAAATCGACCGGTATCAGTTTATATGTCAGCTGAGAAATAACAAGAATCTGCAGAAGGTTTGAGATCTTTGCCAACTTTATTTTTACACTGTAAAATTTCCTGCGCAGGATGTATCTCAGTCACAATTCTTACATAAAAAAAATCATCCTTTCATGTGTAAGTTATGTGTTTATGAAAAAAAAATTACTTTGCAGATAGATCATTATTGGATTTTTTCAACTTCTAAATATTGATATCAGTATCTACTTCAAAAATACAATGTTGATCAGGTTATAGCAACATAATCCATTCGGTATGGGCTCATAAAAGTCACATTCAAACATAAAGCAGATTAGTTTGATTTGTGCTTATTATTACTATCTCTCATTCTTTTTTATCATTGTTTTAGTTACAGTGGTTATACTGTGTATAAGTTCCTTGCTCTCAATCTCAATCTCAAGGGTTTTATATTCATTTCTTTGTAATGAAAAATCTGGTGCTTTATGTCCTGCATCCAGTTTCAGAGGTCTTCAAACTTTGCCAAGAACAATTGGCGGTAAACAATGCGTTATAGTTCTCAAAATCCATGCTAAATCAATTTACAAGGGGAACAATCTACAACCCTCAGTAGGGCTGCTAATGTCACACGGATTGATGTCTAGCTGGCTCATCGTCTGTTATTTGCCACATCATGAATGACTCTCCAACAGCTGAGCATCTTTTGTGAGTGGGAACACCAATGCCGTGCAAACAAAAGGTCCCATAGAGAGGACGAGTCCTGTGGGAGCTGGCAATAGGTGAGGGAGGGGCACAGTTTGCATAGCTGAGAGAGGCACGCTTGCTTCCAGGCACACTCTGCTTTACAATGACAACATCCCCAGGGAATAGATATCAAGTTCCACCAAACGTAAGAGGGCACCACATGTCATCTACCTGCTGTGCTCACAACCACATCTGCTGTTTAACGCTAGAAAAAGAGGTGTCAGCGATGTCCATTAAAGCAGGGCATTAAGGTTGAAGTTAGTTTTTCCTTATATGTAAAATGTGATCACACCATTGTGAGCATGAAGACATGAAAAGTGTTCTTCACGTGGAGATACTGCAATTCTAACCTTTAATTGAGGCTTTAAAAGTATAATGTCAAGTGTGACTTGATCATTTGCACATTAGTGACAGTGTGCACGACTAAAACAACATGACTTTGTCATATTTAGTTCACAGAGGAATTTTTTTTTTTTTTTGATTGTTTTGGCAGAAATGGGCTCTCATACAGGACATTAAAAAAAGTAAAAAAAAAAACAAAAAAATTGTGATATTTTGAGATGTTGTGTTCTCACCTTAAAAACTATTATTTCGAAAATGAGGATTACTTAATGAAAGCTTCTTCATATTAACTTAGTAACTCAGTATCGAAATGCTTTGACAATAAAAATACACAATCAATCTGCACAATTTGCATTTAAGAGACTGAGTTTAGAGACATTGTGAAGTAGTGTGGGATCATGGGAGTTGTAGTCACCCCTGTTGCTGTCTGCTTCTCCAGGTTAGGATTCCTTCTGTGTCAATGTCCAGGAGGTTTTTTTTTTTAGCGAGAGCTGAATTATCTGCAGAGGTCTCCTCCTCTCCAGAACAAACAACCCAGGTGATTAAAACCAGTAAAAACACTGAATAAAACAGATTCATGTTATAAATCGTGCCAGTGAGTCGTCGCTGCTTTTTACTCGGTTTAACTTAAGATACAGACGTTGGGAAGGTTTTTACCTGGGGCCAAATTATCCGTAGACATCTCCTCCTCTCCCAAACAAACAGAACTGGTGATTTAGTTCGGTAAAAACACCGAATAAAGCAGTTTCAAGTTAAAAATCAGTGTTTCTCCAACACTGCTCTGCGAACACAGGACTGAGGCTAACATTTGCTCAACGTTTTTCTCTAATAACTTAAGACTTCTGATGACGACAATCCTTCACCTGATTAAACTATATAGTATATATATATATCCAAAAACTGTATTGTAAAAAACGTGACTTCAAACTGGATGAAAAGTTAATTTCGGCCATTTCAGTTAAACAACCACAACGTTTACGCATGCGCAAAGGGGATCTGACGCCATTGACAGGTGACCAACCAAAACGGGCCATTACCTGATTGAAAATACGGATTTTTCCATGTTTGAAAATAGATGGGAAACATTTGGGATCATGTGAGTACAACACTCAACAAAATAACACAGATCTAGACATTTTAATGCCTCAAAGTTACATATTATATCTTTAACTTTGTTGTAAAATGTCAGGTGACCATGACTGAAGTTACACACTTTACTCACCGTTGCGTTGGAGCAGTTTAACAAACACAGCACCAGCAGGACAAACCACCTCCTCTTGTAAACTTTAAAAACCAACAGCTTCCTCAGCTCTGGGTTTGGTCGTCTCGGTTCATCAGAGGAAACAGTCTGAACCTCAGAGGACACTTCGCCGCCATTCTCCATTAGTGTCTTAAGAGTTTTGTTGACAAATTTGCCGGTTAAACTGTGTGGTAGCGTTAGCTCGCTCAACACTGTACAAACATCCGAGGCATCGCAAAGTTGATGTGGTTGGTAAAAACCCACAGAAAGCGCTTTATGTCCTTTTTAAAATACGAACTGCAAATCCATTGTTGTCTTCTAGTGGATTATTAAAGCATTTACGTTATTAATGGACGCCGGGAAATCAGGTCAGAGGCTGGGAAAAGTCTTCAAACCAAGCATCGCGTCATGATTCAGGTACAGAACCGGGGAGTGTCATTGTACTGTACCGAAGATCTTCTACCGAGACAATGAACCACTCGGTTGCTAAAACAGCGGCCCTGGACTGCCTACAACTTTTGAAATTTTCCAACTTGCTGAAATTATCGACTGGCCTTCTATAGAGAGAAAAAAAAAACCCAGAAAACAAATGTGCACAATGTGTAATAGAAAATCATCCTTTGGTCTTTAAAATAACAGAAAACAGTTAAACATTCCCATCACAATTTCCCAGAACCCAGGGAGACTCTTCGGACTTCTTGTTTTGTCTGATCAAAAGTCAAAACTTGCACTACTAGAGTGAATCAAATTAAGCAAAATTAACTTCCTATTCCCAGAAAAATGTGCCTAATCCAGACACAATATATGTGTTTACTTTTATCAGGCCCTACTTCCACCTGAGCCCAGTATTGGTGAATTTTGTAGAGGACAGTCATTCTAATATACATGTTTTTCCATGGTGTTTATTTTTGACTGTCACAATAGGAAAAGCACATAATGAAACTAAAGTTAGCTGCTTCAGTTTCAGGGTCCTGGTGTGCACGTTGGCTCACTCCCGTTGGATCATCCCACTGGTGATTTTTCTTTATTGTGACTGGGAATGAGAACAGAGTGAGAGGTCTTAGGTTTTCAACTTCTCTGATTGACAGCACACTCCTCCCTCTCTTTAACCCCTTGTTTGTTTGGGTGTGTTGGTTTGCCTCTGAAGGAAGCTCCTAAAAAGAAAGTGATAGTGTGTGTGAAACAGTGACTCACCTTTACCTGTGTTGTGTGCATCAGCTCACATATCTTTCATCTACAGTAGTTCTTTTTCTGGGCCTGTGTGTTTTCAGTTTTTTTTCTCTTAAAGGCATCAAATAAAATATGAAATATATCAAATTTATATAATTTTGCTCCTATTCTTACAATTAAAAATAAATGCCCTGCAAAAACCTTCCTATAAATACAACTCTCAGATTATTTAAGAGGTCCAGCCCAGTGAGGCCTGATCAGCAGAGGCAATTTTCACACTTTCCAACAGAGAAAACGCATTTATAGAAAGATGTGATAATTAACTGATAAGCAAAAGATGCACAGTCTTTCAGAAAAGAAAGTTGAAATCATCCAATTCATAACATAATGGTCATATTTAAAGACTCCTCCTAATGCGCTGCATATATTATCTATATGCATGACAAAAAGTGTATTGACATTTATATTGCCTGTGCTACAAGAGTTTGAAAGAGCAACAGTGAATATGAAAACATGGGAATGATGAATTGATCTTATATAAATATATAGTTTGACAGTAAACGTTTTATGGAAATGCTTAATTTTAATTTGGCAAAAACATGATATTGACCATATATTTGACAAACAATTTATAGAGCATCCACAGGTAGAGTTACTATATCCTCCTTTAAATTGTTTAAGATTTGAATGGATGATATCTGAAATGGCATATTGCCAACACAATAGAGGGAAATATCTATAAATATAAATATATTGAAGCATTTTAATATTTAATACACTGCCTGAACTAGTGTTAAATGAAGCTATGATGATTGGCTTTTAGAGACCCTTTCTTGGCCGATTTAGTGCATGAAGAAGGTTGAGGTGTTTTATAGTCCTAAGTTTAAGTCAATACAAAGTGTCAGCGCTTGAAAATCACACAAATAAAAGTTACTTGAAACTTCTTCGTGCAAAGCTTACTGGCTTAGAAGCGACTCAGACTTGATTAAATTAATCTTGATCAAACCCCTGGGAGGTTTAAATTGAGTTATTGTACATCCTGCACAAAGAATATAAAGATCCTGGTGGAGAGCTACGTCTACTCTTGAAAAACTCTCAGTGTCAGACTTTACTTCAACCCCTGAATAGAAATGTGGCTGCAGCACTGGGCTGAATCATAAGTGGGGATGTCATGGACTTAAATCATCTGAGCATCAGCAGATGTTGGCCTCTGATTTTGGCAACTGCAACTTCTTTTTGTTTCAAAATCATTATTTCCAGTTAAGAGCGTGCAGCATGGAGTACTTCATGACAATAGCTCAATTTAAATCAACCAGTGCAGGATACATAACCTTTCAACCATCTGAACCATTTATAGGACTTTCCACAATTGAAAAAGCTGTTGAATATAATAGGAAGATGCCAATTTCTGTCAAAATCCATATTTTCTCTGTTTTGTGCTAATATTTACTAACAACTCTAAGAGCCTCTAGACATAGTGTCACTGTGAAGCAAGGCACAGCACAGTCATTAGGATTTATCCCCCGAGCACCATGAATGTCTTTACACTCATTTTTGTGCCAGTTCTTCCAGTAGGGTAAACGTTGAGCTATTTCACAGGATAACAGAACGCTTTGACCCGCTGGTGGCAGTCAGGGGTATAACGTTTCATCTCAGTCCATCCAGATGTTTCAGTCTGGACCAAAGTGGTGGACTGACAGACAATACAGTGTTAACAGCAATAAAGGACAGTTGACAGTACAGGAGGAAGATTAGGACAAATGGCAGGGACACAGTATCAACCAATGACCATATAAGGAACAACATGATTTAAAATACATAATTACTGTAAAAAAAAACGTAGGCTATTCATTCAATATCCTAACTTTGGATAGAAATACTTAATCATCAGTTTAAAAATGATCATATACAGGGGGTGGGAGTTCAGCTCAGAGGTCAGTTTCGTCATGCAGGTGTTCATTGATGTCTGCATGTAAACTCTTTGGTCCTGACTAAAATATCTCAACAACTATTAGATGAATCTCCTTTAAATTTGGTTCAGATATTCATGTTTCCCTCATGATGAATTGTAATAAATTTGACGGTCCCCTGTCTTTTCCTCTAGCACCACCAACAGTTTGACAGTTTTGGTTGACATTGTTTAAACACAGAAGAAAACACACAAGAAATTTATAACACAGTAATCAATACTCTTTTCTCATGTATCTGTTAAACTGTGATTTATCATTTTGCACTTCATTTCATTGTACATATAAATATATTTTTTTCTATTCCTATTTTGTTTGCATATATTTTGGTTTTAAGTGTATCATACTTTTGCTTCATTATCAATAAAGTACAATTCTTTTTTTATTTTAACTTATCATATTTACCCAAATAGTCCAATAGTCCATTTAATAGATGTTCTGGCATCAAACTGTATCACAGAATACATGTGTTCAAATTTCCCTTTTTCTGAGCACTTCAAGGACTCCATGATGTGCCACAAGTTGAGAATGAAATGTCATTATTGATCCACATCTGCCTTGTGCTTGTTGACTTTTGTATTAATATTAAGATTGATTGACTTTTGTGGTACTTGTAGTTTCTCTTGCTTGCATATATTTGACTGTTATGCACCACAACAACAACAACAAGGAAAACTCATTGTATGTGAAAACCTACTTGGTAATAAACCTGTTTCTGACACTGAAATCAATAACAATCCATTTTAATATCTTCTCTTGGTTCAAAATGACATATCTTGACAAATATTTGATGGGTTGCCATGAAATCAGGCACAGATATCTACACTAAGATATTTTTTTTATCCGTTTTTTCTTGTGGTAGTCAGGGGTAAAAATACTTTAAACATAATAAGAATTCCTACTGTTTTTGTTACATAGAATTGTATTCAATTAATAATTATTTGTTTAGTTGTTTAAGCAGAGAGACCAACAATTTCATTACAACACACATTAATCGACAGTGTTACCCAGCTGGATAATTTTCGTTGCAGTCCTATGGTGAGATGATCATTAAAAATTACATACAGAAGACAACACAATGCCATAAAGACAGACACATTAATAATAAAATAAAAAAAATAAAAAACGATTTTAGACCATTGATGATGTTGATGTAGATAAAATGTTAAAAGATGCAATTACAAATGGTAATATCATACACTGGCTGCATAAGCCATGCAACACAGAGTTGAAAGATGCAACTACACCATCATGCCACATTGTTAATATAGTGCTAGTGCATACGGCATACATATCCAGGTAACACGCAAAGGACATTGGTCAAGTTAGCAGCAAGTTTAGCCAGTAATAACACCAATAATAATACAATTAGCAGTGTAATATGGAGATTAAAAATGTCCCCATGACGTGACTCCGTGTCCCACACACATTGAACACAACACCCATCGATTGAGGCCTTTTATTTCCTTCAAATTAATAATGAATGACACACTCTGTGGATCAATTTTAAAAATTAGTTGCACTCATTCACCCCGCCCCCCTGTCTTCCCTTCCCACCCCCTCCACCTCCGGCCTTCCTCTGCGCATGCGCCGCGCTGCTCCAGGAGTGCTGTTTCGGCCTGTTCCGCGGCCGCTCGGTCATTTTCGCCTCTTTGTTTTACTGATAGTGGATTTAACTCGGATTCAACCCAATATCCAGCGGACCGTGCTGCTCCCGAACAGGTTAGTTCGTCCAAGTAGACTTGTTCCCTGCATGTCTCCGTCCTCGGCGGCTCTGTGGCCGGTTTACGGTCCCGGTTTGTGCCCCCTCCTCCTCATTTTTCGCATGTCTCTTTCCGCTGGGTGCTACGGGGCATGCTATACGTGTTGTTTTATGTGTCTATGTGGTGGTGTATGGCGGCGCCGGGCCCTGCAGTTGCACACCGGGGATGGGGGGTTTTAAGGAGGAAAGTGCATTGTACAAGCAGGTTTAAAGCTAGCCGGGATGCACACGGTTAGCCGTGCCGGAGAGGAGGCTCTGGCAGTCGCCTCGCTGCCTGTCTCGTCATGTTTAAATGCTGTTGTGTTGTTCCTCTGAAGCCAATTCTTCTTTCCCATTGAGCTGGAATGTTCTTGGGGGAAAAAGCTCATGGTCCACCATTAGGCTAACCCCCTTCCTCTTGCTGTGCAAAGTTCAGTACGTGTGTGTGTGCGAGTGTCTGTGTGTGGAGGATCTACATGAGGTTTAGGTTAAATGAAGACACAAAGTTGGTGCATTTTTTTTCCTCTTCTGGGTGGATGTCGTCCCTCGCCAGACTGCTGCAGCAGCAAGCCCTGTGTGACATTGTAAGGAGGGGGGGGGGGGAAGCATGCAGAGAGCAGCCAACAAGTCTGTGCAGTTATTTGGGGACAGATGCAGCTAAAATATTATCTGTACACAGCGAGTAACATGTTTGTGAGTGATGGGCAGAGCAGGATGAAACGAGGCTTCAGATTCTGGGGTTTCCTCAACTTTCCCCCCTCCCACCAGGGACTCTGCAGCCCAGGGAGCATGGTGCGGGTGATTTGCAGGTCAAAAGATGCAGGTGTTTTGGAAAAAATGGGCTTGAAAAGTGAAAGTTCTTCTAGCTGTCTGCTGTCTCAACCACATCTTAAGAGCTGCACCAGAATCTCTGTCTTATGAAGTCACTTTTGGCTCTAATTGATTTCTTAAAGCCCAGTTCCTGTCAAAAAGCGTTGCTTTGCTTATTGTTACTTCTCTTACAGAATGATGTGAGCGCATACCCCAACACAAAAGGCTTGTTTTCACATGTATCTGCTGAAGGGGTAAAGTTTCTCCGGGCTCACATTGAATCTGAATTTAACATGCAAACATGGCAGCATGAGTGTGACATTGCACTAAGTTTGGAAGACAGTGTTGGTCTGGCATGTAGCTCTCACACACGCACACACACACACACACACACACACACACACATACACACAAGTGTGATACGATGTGTGAAATCTCCAGAGCACTGAAATGGACTTTGTGGTCATGTAGGAGACAAATATTTTCATATTCATGGAGTCGACAAGGGAGAAGTAATTTTTAACAACATAATTGAACTTTTATGTGGGATAACCATGTATGGTACAAATTATCATTCAAAGCAGAGTCATTTTTTTTGTCTTAAAACATTGTTTGATTTTTCCTCTGTGTCCCCAAATTCTTGAAATATGATGGTTCCTGTTAGAATGCTGCATATAATATTTTCTCTCTCTCATATTTTCATCGGGTTCAACAAGGTTTTTAGGACTTTATAAAATGGAGATTTTTGCAGCACAGTTAAGCCCCATGTAACACTTAAATGCTGTAACCTAGATCTATGAGTGTTCACCAAGTCATAGTCTATGACTGTTCACCAAGTCATAGTCTATGACTGCTCAGTTGTAGCCCACACATATAGGTGTTTTTTGATTTGCAGATTACCAAACCTGTGTTTGCATACACTCTACACCACAAACCTCTATACTGAGCAGGTAAACCAAAGAGTATCAGACATTTTGGTGTTGAGTTCAAGCTAGGTCAGTCACTGTATATTGACGTTAAAGCTACCCCAGGCTTCATCATCGTGTGCGTGGTGACAGGTCCAAACGGCAGTGGAGATTTGAACCTCCATAACCTGACCAACAGGGTGGTTGTTGAAGGCCCTTGACTCACACGTTGCCTTCTAATGAATTAATTTGTGATTGTGAAAGTACACACGCTGTGCACAGTGTTTTCTCTGCTTTTGTGAGCTTCAGTAGCCTCAAATCCTGTAACACGCTGCTGCTAAACTGCACTCAGGGTGCTCGTGTTTTAACAGCCGAGCTGCTCTCTGATCCTTTATGCCATCAGAGAGGAAAGAGATCTGACGTTGGCGATTCCTCCTTCTTTTCCTGGGGCATTCACTTACTCTTTTAACATTTTGATTTTTTTTTTGTTTTTTTGTTTTCGCTGTCTTTGGAAAAGTGCTTCAGCTTGACTCCAGAATCTAAATCTATGGAACGTCAATCAGAAGTGAAGAGATGCTCTTCTTCTGGCACAGCTGCACTTTCTAATTTTAGCCGGTAAAACAGTATTTTTAAGAAAACGTGTCGAGTACTGTTGCAGTAGATTGAACCTCATCTTGCTTGGCTCCGCTGAAGGACCCCACTGGACTGAATGATGGTCCGTGGCCAGCTGAATGTTGCTTGGCCTGCACTTAGAGATCCCATATGATATGGCTGTTACATAAGACTGCACATTCTCTCCAAGCATCGGCTTTCATGTCAGGTTTCTGCTTGCTCTGCAGGGCAACCCCAAATTACCACAGCTTTTCTGGACAGCTGACCCCTGACCTGAAACTGAATAACATCTAATGAGCTTTCTTTTTAATATTATAGCAATTTCTAGTGCATAATGGCCATAAATTATTAAAGGGACATTTATTTTGACCCATTACCCCGATGCTTGCAGCCTCGCTCTGTTTAAACAATGTTAACGGTCCCATGGGGAAGTCTGATAAAGCTGTCGGCCCTACAGGACAGGCGAGCAGGATATGGCCTCTTAAGGACCAGAGCTGCTTCATGATGAAAAAACTCAGCAGTAACTTAAGCAGCAGAAGATGCATTTGTCTTGTTCTTGGAGAGGAAATTATCTCAGGCAACTTCCTAAATGAGCTACTGTGGAGAATCCCTCGCCGACAAATCAAGCTGCAGTTCACATAGTCAGCCCTGGTCTCACTATCTCCTCCTCAGCACAGTTTCTTTTGAACATTTGATAAGAAAGGAAAAATGAATCCTGTAGAAAAAAAACTCACAGGGCCATGAGTAAATCAGACGATAGTTGCAGTATTCTGCAACACAGTGAGGCCAAAATGATATTGGACAGGACAGTGCAGATTCAGGTAGAAGTCATTGATGGGTGAAGACTTTTGGTTATCGACACTTGCTTCATTGTGCTCCTCCAGATATGAGCGAAGTGATGAAAAGCACTCTGGGAAGTCCATTTTCTATTAAATCTCTGTGGGTTTAAAGGCCTGTCAGATATCAAAACTCTACACTTGGGTTTATGATATTATGAGACAGGATTTTACAACCCTGTGAAGTCGTCACAGCAACAATCACTTTATTCCCCATACATTTTTTTTAGCCTGGAGCCTTCAGCTTTGTGACCACTACTACATTAACACAGTGGTGCCATTGAAATGAACGAGAGGCTGCCTGTTTTCATGCAGCACCATTGTCAGTCTGACCATGTCCTAAAGGCGCGGTCACAGTAGTGTTTTTAAAATAGTGACATTTTGTGGCAAATTGAATCCTTTCAGTTGAATTGCTAAAATCAGCAGATTGGCTCGCGGGGGTGAAGGAAATCCACACAAAGCTAAATACAAAATTTGCTCACATTTGGGGTGCAAGTTGTTTTTTTTTGCGCCATTGACCAGTAGCATGCAGTTCTGATCTTTGAAGGAATGGACAGCCGGAGAGTCCAAAATATCCCACCAGCTGCCAGTTGGCAAGCTTAATATTTGGGGGAGCTCTTTTAATAACTCTTTATGAAGAGGATGCGCAATCCTCAGAGCAAAACGCCAGGGAGAATAAATGTCACACACAATTAAACACAGATTTGAATTAAATTACAAGAAAGTCTGCTAAAGAAAATACAAATGAATGCTTGTTTCCATCCACTGCTGTTATACAAATGGTTCAACGGTTGGTGGCGCTAATTTTTCCAGTCAAGGGCCATTAAACTGCTGCAGAAGAAGAGAGTGCAACAAGATGATGTAATTAAAAGAGCCCCATTCAAACCTCAAAATGATATGTATACATATGACTTAAGTTTGTTTCTCATATTAAATTGAGGAAGGTTACAGTGTCCTACTGATAACGACACCTCGACTTTGATACTTTTTTGATACCAGTTTAATCAAAAACATTTTGACAAAAGAAAACCATAAAACATATCTGCACAAATTTTAGTTCTATTTTAAAGCTCGGCCTCTTTACACACTCAAACGTGTTGGTGTAAATGAACAGCCAATCACCAGCATTATTAGATCTTTGTCCAAGCATGCCGCATGGTTATTGGCTCACTGATGCTGATGAGGTTCACTCATTTACTCCTTTGGTATCAAATGACGAGGCATGTTTCGACCCAGGATGCTATCAAACCAATTCGGTCGATTCATAAAAGTTTTGAAGTTCGATACTCAGCTCTACTTTTAAGAACTTGTGGCGTTTTTGTGACGCAGAGTTCGGAGAATGGGACACAATTTTTGAGTTTCTCTCCTCTCTTCAGTTTCTCTTAAGCTGTATTTAGATGGGTGAACAATAAAACTGTTAACTGAAACAAGCAATAATAAACAAGCCAAAGAAGTGTAATAGGCAAGCGATACTTATCAACGGAGGATTCAGACCATATGAGAAGAAAACTCTGAAATTAAGTTCTCAGAAACGTAATTTAGATGATTGGACATCAACATTGATTTGTTTCTCATCAACTATTTAGATCTGGGGGCACAAAATCCTTCACTGAAGAAAATGGTAACAAAAAAATGTTTAAATGAGACTTTTCAACAGTCGGGTGAGAAATTCTCCTTTTGTATCCTGAACATATACAGTTCACTAAAGCAGCATTAAAACCAGAGGACAAATACAATATACATGAGAGGAGATGAGTGTAGATGAATATCCCTCTGTCAGGTGGGACTACACTGGCTGCTCAGACTCTCCTCCTGATAAGATTCACAGCCCCGCTTGTGCTTTCACCGATTGTATCTGTTTTATGTCAACATCTTGAATAACTGGTTGTCAACAGGTTGTGTGAATTTAAATGGCTGCACGCTCGCCGTTGTGTCAACATTAAAAACAGCCACTGACAGACGCTGAGCCGTCTCCAGGTGGAGAAAACACCAGAAACCCAGAGGCGGCGGTCGGGCCTGTGCTCCAGATCCACCGGCTGACTGTCTCCGTTGTCTCATGTTAGATGTCTTGTCTGCTTCATGCTTCGGGGTTTGTTCAGACAGAGAGAACAAGGTTTGGCGTTAAGCCTAAATGACACGATCACACACATTAGTCTAATTTTTAAAGTCACTCCTGGTGATATATTGTGAGCTTGTTTGTGATGTGGAGCGGTGGCAGGCTAATAAACGAGCGGTGGAGCCTCCAGACGTCACTTGTTAGTGCAGGCATTTTAATGAAGACAGGTAGACGGTGCACATTAAGTGCTCGGATGCTGAAAGCTGCTCCTGAGACGTTTCTCTTTTAGGCTTTCAGGTGACGTAACCTTCCTCCTGTCGGCCATATCGGAGGTATTTAATTGCTGCTTACTGGTTTTCGAAATTTGGGACTCGGCTTTCCTGAGTACCAGTTACACAAGATGACCTACTGGTCTGGTTTTTAACAGATCACTTTATCCACTCTCTTGTGTACAGCTGAAACTAGCAGTCAATTAGTTGATCGACAGAGAATTAATTGGGAACTGCTCTGTTGATGGATTCATCTCTTTAAGTTATTTTTTTAAAATAAAACATAAAATTCACATTTGAATTATGAATTTTGGGGTTTTGGACTCTTGATCGGACCCAACAAGATATGTAAATATGTCAACTTGGGCTTTGAGGAAATGTAATAGGCTTTTTTTTTCTCCAGCTGTTTGTTCAGGTTAGTTTCAAGTGTTTTAGCTGGAAGAGCTGAAGGCAGGATGCTTTTAGCCTTTAGTCAAAATCAAGTGGGATGTTTCAGAATGTGTCACGCTCCTTTACAACACTGGGGTTCTGTCATATTTCTCCTTCTGTTTATGGACCAGTTCTTTATATATTTAGCTGTTATTTCACCCACAGCTTTCCCTGCTGGGAAGTTTATAATTTAACTGCCAAACCTGTAAAGCAGGAAGTCACCAAAACTGAATTCTATAACTTCCTATGGTGTGAATGTTACTCTTGCCATTTATGTCTCATCTTATTCTTGTTCCCCGTAGAGGAACAAATGCAGTTACTCCAATTTTTAAATGTGTATTTAGTGCTTCAACTAGTGTTTATTTTCATTATCTATTAAGAGTTTCCCAGAGCCCATGGTGAGTTCTTCTTTTCTTTTTTTTTTTTTTCATCTAACCAGCAGTCCCAAACCAAAATATATTTAAATTACAATGGTTTAAAACAAAGAGCAGTAAATCATCACACACAGCTGTTTAATCGTCTTATTGTGTCAGTTCTATAAATGATTTTTCAGTTTTAGTAGTTGGGTCACTAAACTTCCAGATGTCACACAAGTTGTTTAAGGCATAAAAAAAAAAAAAAAAACTTGAGACTGTATTTTCTTTGTTTCAGTTAACAGTAATTTAGTTCATTTTAAGACTAACTAGTTTACATATTGTGGTTTTTGATATTTTCTTAACAGTACAGGAGCTCCTGCCTACTCAGCTTTCAGTTGAATGATTCACAGAGAGCTTAGCGATGATTATTATTCTCCTGCCATGAATTAAGGTTAGCGAAAGAGAAGTAGACAGTGTTTACAGGACGGTCACGTAACACTGAGTTTGAGTGTAAAGGTTTAGCTCACCTCCACTATCATCTTGTGATGTTTGTCGTTGTGTCGTCTCCTCTCACACCGAACTGCCGTATTGTGGACAAAGCCTCTCTTGAAAGAAAGAGCCAAACAGACAATATAACAGGTCAGCTTTTATTTAGTGGTCTGTCAGCTGTTTGATAAAACGTGGTTGAGGGTCAGCGAGGGTCTGCGTTTGCACTAACTTCTCCTGAAATTCTGTAACACAGCGATGCACAAGTGACAGCACCATTTAGCATCTCTGTCAGTTTAACGAGCCCAGAAAGCCTTTGTAAATGAACATCGGTGGGCCAAATGAGGAATTAATTACTTGCTTGCCTTGATCTTCAGCCCGGCTTGTACTGTAAATGGGTAATAACTGTCATCTCTGGGTCCGTGTGCGACTCGCCCTGTCTCCTGCCTGCGGCCCGAAGCCCTGCAGTTTGTGGTTTAAAAGTGGAAAAGCCGAGACTGGACGACACTGCTGCAAGCCTGTTAACCAACAAACCCACGTAATGGCTCATTGCATCCCCCGTGTTGCAGCCAGCCTCGTCTCCACCACAGACTGAATGGTGCATTTGAATGTTTTATTTTTACACCGAGGGATGGAAACAGGAACTTCTCACCATTTTGTTTAGTCTAAAAATTCATCGTTTGGTTGGAAATGCTGTAAATTCTCAGTTCTTCCCTGATGTAACTGCAGTGCATCCACCAAAACGGACGTCCTCTAACATGGACACCAGATGAGGATTTATTATCTTAGGACAGTTATTCAGTGGAGGGGTTTAGTGTTGGAATGATGATCAATCAGATGATGAGCTGACAGCAGTTTGGATGATCAAAGTGAGGATTTCTGATGCTTTTCTCTCTGTTTTATATTATTGCAGATTAACTATATTTTAGTGGTTGGACAAAATGAGCAATTCGATGACCTCAGCTTTGGTTTTGGGAAATTGTGAGAGTCATATTTAACTATTTTATGACATTTGAATGACAATGAATAATCAGTTAATCACACTTGCTGGTTCCAGCTTCTAAAATGAAGGATATTCTGCTTTTGTTTGTCTTTTCATCATAAATTGATTATCATTGGCTTTTGGAGTGTTGGTTGATCAAAACAAGCACTGCCATTTTCTCATCCACAATTAACGTTCATGAAAAATAATCAGCAGATTAATTGATAATGGAAAAAGTCAGTAGTTGCAGCCCCATTTGTGACCGTGGATGTTTAAATTTAACTGACCTCTGATGACCTCCACTGGCAGAGCTGATCTCACTGTATAGGCTGGTGGTGTCTAGGACCCACCCCCACCACAAATCCTCTCTGCTTCCAGTGTCTCTGGTGTCGTTACCCTGGAGGTCAGAGGGCCAAGAGCTCTAGAAGAGGACCACTCTGACCTGTGTGTGGTTTCTATCGAACTGGTTTCTAAGTGATGTTAAGTGGTGTAAGATCAGGGGTGAAAGCAAGTCAGTTTTAAGTTTCAGAAATGGACGATAAAAGGTCAGAGTCTGTGAAATCTTAATAAATTAACATCAATATTATAGCATCGTCTGCAAGATGTTTTCTTCATCTTTCTGTTTGAACTACAGCTTTTTGAATATCTGGTGTACTTGTGAAATTCTGTTTAATTTGTGTCATCAGTTTGTGTTAAATAAAAAAGTTAGTTAGTATGAGGAGTGAAAACTGCATAGATAAAACCAGAAAAACAAAACTCCCAGTCGCACCAGTGGAGCTGCTAAGTTGCTAATTGTAGGTGACTGTGTTTTTTTGTTGTTTTTTTTAACTGGGTGTAACTAAGAATATGGAGGTGTTGAAAGCAAACACACGCTCAGCAAGCCCTCCCTGGGTAAATAAAGGTTTGAAAATACAGCTTATCACTGAGGCATTGTCAGGAGAAGTGGCAGGTCACAGACTCCTGCACACTGTCAGCGCTGAGTTTATGGAAGAGGTGGCGTTTCTGACAGGCACAGTAAGTTAAGAGAGTTTTGACACCTCAGTATTTTTTTTTTTTTTTTTTTTTAGGAAGTGACATGCAGTAGGTAATTACAAAAGTTGAGCCTTCAGCACTGAAACAATGTCATTTTAACCAGGGCTGAACATAAGTGTGGAAAATGTGTGTCATAGTTTTAATTTTCAAAATGAGACGGCAGACTGAAGGCAGGTAAATTTAATTTCACTGGTGGAGACAATAATGCATTTTTTTTTTTTACTTTAGTAATACAAAAATCTAACATAATTTGGATTAGTTTCGTATCTGTTAATGTGCAGGCATAGCTCCAACGTCCAGCAACAATAAACTACTTAAGCTGTTGCACAATTTCACCCACAGCGGCTATAAAATCACAGTATAATAGCTTAACCTGTGACACTTCATAATAATATTCAGCACTAAGTCATCAAGTTATGGCATTTGCTTTTTGTTGACACTACATCCAGGCTCCTTTCTCTCAGATAAAAGCTAATCCTTTGATCTTGTCCACCAGACAAATGCCTGTTTGAGTCCTAATCGTGCTTTTATGCAGATTATTCTGAGCGTGGCGGGAGGGAAGAGCTCTGTGCCTCAGGACAACCGTCACAAAATGAGAATGGCCTGTAAAAATCAAACTTGTGGCAGACAGTTAATTTAAGAGAGGCTGTAAAAAAAAAAAAAAAAAAAAAAAAAAAAATCACCCAGTGACTGACAGTTTGAAGGCACCCAGCTGAGTGTCTGGGTTAAAGCCACGGTTGCGAGGAGCTTCATGTTACATCCACAGCTTTGCAGCCGTTATCATGAATGACGATAAGTGATGCTGTGTCAGTCCTGGGGTGTAATCGGCCGACTCTTCATCCTGACTCCTTCAGTGATCCTGAAGCTGGAGTGTGCTCAATGCCTTGTTTAAATGCACCTAAATAGGGAGGAGTTTCACACTCGAAAATAATGGGACCGGTGGCTCAGTGCCACCGTCCCAGAGAAGGAGGTGCACAAACTGATCTCAGACGAGGTGTATGGTTGTTGAAGACATCTCACCGCTGCTGCCTCCCTCATTCCCTGCCCTTGGTTTCTTGGACTCGTCTCAAGGTGCGAGCGCAGAATTTCCCGCTGCATATTCTAGTGGAGGCACCTCTGCTGCTGTCAGAAGAAATTATTAGACATTTATGAAACAGAATATTAAGCCCAGAGAAAAACGAGCACAGCAGCAAAGGCCACATATTTAATGAGGCCAGTGGCTGTCGTTTAAAAAACCATATTGATAAAGAGATGAGATGTGCCAGGATTTCTCAGATTTAGCTCAGCAGGTGATTTATTGATCAATAACCGTCAAATCACGTCACACAAGTTTTAGAAAATGTAAACTTGAAAAATAATGGAAATGATTAATAGTTTATCATAATAGTTGCTGATAGGCTTGCAGTTCAAAGTTTAATTTGTCACATGCATTTACACTAAGCAAAACAATGAAATGAGGGTCACACTTTTCCCCCCTGATATTATGAAACATATTGCATATAGTGGGAAATCAAGCGATATTCAGTATTATCAAATATCGACCCAAGCCCAGTTGCAGAAGAATTTTCTGTCGATCAGTTTATCGATTAATCGAGTAATTGTTGCAGCTTTAAGTAGTTTTTGTCTGCCTCTTGTATCAGTAAAGGAAACCCTGCAGTGATGATAAAATCATGTCAGCTTATTGTGACGTCCTGAAGCGTCTCAAAATGACTCAAACTGGAAAAGTGAGACTAACAAGATGAGTGTGAGTGTGGTCCGTGTCGAGTCCAGAGTCATAACTCAGCTCTTAAAAATTTGTATATAAAAATTATATATAACTTTAGGGTGTATGTTATTTTATTTTTTTATTTCTCTGCGACGGCCAGAGCCGTGGCGTATTGTTTTCAGGTTGTCCGTCCATCCGTCTGTACGTACAGTATGTCTGCCTGTCCCATTCTTGTGGAAACGATATCTCAGTAACACCTTGACGGAATATCTTAAAATTTGGCACAAACATTCACTTGGACCCAAGGACAAACTGATTACACTTTGGTGGTCAAAGGTCAAAGGTCAAGGTTGCGGTGACCTCACAAAATGTGGTTTTGGCCTTTTGAATGCAATTTCTGTGTAACGCCTTGAGGGAATTCCTTCAAATTTGATACAATCGCTCACTTGGGCTCAAGGGTGAACTGAAAGGTCAGTGTGACCTCAGAAAACACATAATTTATATGACTCTGTATAAACAAGGATGTAACCTGACAATAGTGTGAGCAGACAACCACGAGGTGATAACTCTAGTTTTTGAGGAAAAATTACATTAATTTTCATACTTACATTCAGTACAAGTAGATCATTTGAAATGTAACTGAACTGTTTCCATGCAGCTGTGAGAGTTGGAAAATATCTGTTCACCCTTTGAAGTGGTTGATGCTTCCATGTGTCCATATTGCCAAAATATTTCACTGAACAAGAGGCTTCTTAGATCAGAAAAGAGGCCAGTTGGTTTCCCTCTAGTGCTACTGGTGAACTACACGTGTGTAATACACCAGCTGCAGCCAACCCCCCAAAAAAAAAACCCAGCACCATTTGGCCCGGCTGCTGGTGGTCCCGAGGATGATTATCTTGGATGGAGAAGAGCTGCTTTGCACCTTGACAACATGTAGCCAGGATTACGTTGTTCCACCAAAGCCTGGCTTTACTGCTGCAAATTGAAAGCAGAGCGGAAATATTTGACATTTCTTTGAGGAAACGACGGATGCGTTCAATCTTCTGACCACCCCTTTTTATTTAATCCACTCATGACAAACAGCTGTCTAGAGGTCGATGGTGTTGTTGACTGAGGTTCATTTGTAATTCGAGCTGCTTGTTAGTTAGCTATCTGCTACGCCGTGATAAATACTGGATTGTAAGACAGGAACTTCATAATCATCTTTTTCTATACTGCATCTTAATGATTACTTGCAAAGTGCAGTGTTATCTGACGGCCTTCATGTCTGTGATAATGAGTGTTCTTGGGTGTCATAAAGCCTTTTATCATCTTGTATTTCGTAGAACAGCTGCAGTGTCTTGAGAGCTTTATTTAATAATTTGACAGTTGAAGAAATTTTTAGTTTCTGTGAACAGAATAATTTGAGCTTTTGCAGCTGCGTTGCTTGTTATCCCCTTGTCTGTCCTCACTACGGGAGCTGCAGTCAGCACCGCTCATTACTTGTATTTAATGACTTAATTAAAGTTGACTGTTTATTGCTATCAGTTGTCTGTTTAGTGGATTGCATGCACGCCAAATTGACCACTGAGTAATAATGATTCTTAAGGCTTAATGGTGAAGTTGTCATGCAAACCCCGACAACGTTTGGACGTGATGTCTTCTACTTCTCACAGGCAGAAAGTGAGAACGGCACGTATCAGATTTGAATCAGCCTTTAACCACCGGAGAAGAAGTCGGTTAAGTTCATGAGATGTTATCAGTGTTTGCAGTTTGGGTTTACTGCAGCTAATAGGTGTGGTTGATTAAGGGCCCCAGCCGTTATCATTAACACATCTGTGAAGTCACATGATCAAGACGCTGACCTTTGGAAACATCCTCAATAATCCTTCATATTGTCTTTTTACTCCTTGATGTGAAGTAGTTTAGATGCAGCTTGTAGCAGGTTCACAGGAGCTGTCTCATCGGCTGTGTAAACACCCGGCGTGTAGCACATCGTTCCACAGCCCGGTCCCTGTGGGATGTGATGCATTTTATGTTTCCACTGACAATACTTGTTCATTTAGAATAAAGGGAAGGGGATTTATGTGCAGTGGAGGCACAAACTCAACCTGTGGAAAACTGAAAGAGAAGAGTTGAACTAATCGCAGTTAAATTGACAGGTGGAGTCTTTAAAGGGCACAGTACAGACTAGGGTTGGACAATCTTATTCTCTCTCGCTCTCTCTCTCTCTCGTTCTCTCTTTCTCGTTGAGTTCCCATTTCACTTCCCCTGTTAGGACCAAAAGTGATAGTTAAAACCATGCTAAGCCGAAAAGTGTCAGTGTTGCAAGCATTGGTTATATGTGTTGGGATGGTGGCGTGAAACTATGACGGGGCAATATACATTTTAATATTAATTTAATATTACTACTAATAATAATGAATACATTAATTAAATATCGTCTTCATATTGGCAAAGGCATAAGCTATCAGTGATCGCTCTGACTGCAGTTTACCGTCTAGCGGCAAAACCCGAGCAACACGCTTTAGAGACAGTAGTGAAATGTTATCACCTTATGAAGTTGTTGCAGTGTAAATGTGTTTGCAAACATTTGCCTACACATGTAAGAGATGGAGTAACCGTAGCATTCATTTCACTCTCCATTTGTTCTGGTGTCTGGCTCTTTAACTGCTTCATGCCTCACTGTATTTAGAATTTTGACTGTCTGCAGTAAAGTGCAGGTCAGGTAGTTTACAGTTGGTTAATTGGAGCTATTTAATTGATTAGTGCAGCTTCAACTACCAACGATATTAAAAGATTTATTAATGACGAACAAACATGTGGAGGTTGTACAGTTAACACAAACCCAACTGAAAGGGTAATGTAGTTGGTAAACAAAAATTAAATTATTGAAGTTTAGTTAATTAAGCTGGTATAAAACAATATAATTACCAGCACTCAATATATTTTCTAGCAGACAGGGAAAGAGAGGGAGAGGTAGAGAGTGGCCAGCATGTTTCAACAGATTTTTTCAGAGCCTCTGTTCCTTATTTGAAGCTTTATCTCTTTTGTCTTTGTGCTATCAGGGTGGCCAGTGTGCCCTGAGCCTCTGGGTGTTAAGACTGTTTACTCTTTGATATCGTCTGCTTACGTAAGGCTCTGCTGGCGTCTCTTTCTGCGCAGCAGGACCACCGCGCGCTCCGTTATAGCGCCCGCCTTTGATAGTTGGGAATGAGCTGCCCAACAAACCCATTTGGCCATGCTAATGGCACATGCCATTTAGTGGAAACATTTATCCAAAGCTCCTTGCAGTGTCATGAGTGTATGCGTACGAGTGGCTCCGATGGGAATCCCTAACCCTTTTAGCATGAACGCTGTCTCCTGCCCGTGGAGCCAGTAAACTACTAACCCACATAGTGTCACTGCTGTAATTTACCCAGCTTCCCCTCCAGGATCAATTTGGCTCATCCCTTTTGGAGCCGCACATGACTACAAAAGATGTTGGAGATAAAAACCACCACCAGTCCGCACAGTTTTATCTCCACACTTGGGAAATACACACAGCTCCTTGTAAATCTTTCGCAAACGCGTCTCATCCTACTTCAAGCAGCACAACATGTTTAAACACGGAGATAAGCATTCTGAATGGGCTTTAAACAGGTTGTTTTTCCACTGTCTAATCTCTGGATGTATTTGATTTTTTTTGTTGTTTTTTGTTTTTTTGGAAATCATGTTGGATCCTAAAAGTCAATAAACAGGAGCTCTACATTCTGCTATTGATTCTTCTAATCAATAACAGGATTATTCTGACCTTCATAGAAAGATGCTCAACCAGACAGCTGAAACCAGAGGAGGCCTGCGTCACCGCTGCGACCTTGTGCTTCTGGCATGGACACACAGGTTGATAAAGAAGAGACTGAGTCGTGACGTATTGGTTTGAGATTTTATTAAATAACATAACAAACCCGTTTGGGTGGATCGGGGAAACACAGGCCGAAGGACGTGGTCAAACTTGTGTGTGTGTGGATCAACATTAAGAGGAGTTCTGTAACTCTGCTCCTGGCCTGAGTTTAACACAGTTATGTCTGCTCACATCAAAATGCCTCAACTGAAAAGGAATGATTAGGAAGAAACACCTAACAAATTAGCGGTATCTATAGACTTAACAATAAAAAGTAATGTCGTCTTTCAGATATAAACTCAGTGATCACACAGATGTCGACTGTGGAGAGCTAGTGGCTGCACAACTTAGCATGAACGCTTAAGGTGACTGAGAAAAGGAAAAAAAGCAAGTCCTGACATTCCTGTTCAGCACTGTGCTGTAATCCCGGTGCAGGCTTTGCAAATGATTTTGTTTGATCCAGGTTGTGTAATTTTCTCATATCCAGGGCTGAAATTGTGCTGCAATGAACAATCCCCGTTTTTAATGAATAAAGTTTCGCCTATGAAATCTCAGAAAATAGTGAAAGTGTTCTAACTGCTTGTCTGAAACCCAGTGAGATATTTAGTTAAAGAACACAGAGCAAAGAAAAGCAGAAGTGGAGGAACTCTTTGGAAAGCTCACGGTAGATTCCTATTCACCGCGTCACGATTTGATTCAGTATCGATTCTTAGTTCATTAACAAGGAAAGAGGGGGTGGGGGGGGGACTATATTTTGGCTCTTTGTACAGAGCACTGTGGGACAAACCACTGACTTGAGATGCAAGTTAAACATAACTCAGCTAACTGCTCTTGATCAGTAACTAAAAGGAGAAGCAGAGGAAGGTGTCAGAGTTTTTTTTTTATTTGAACTGCATTAACTTACTGTGTTGTATGAAAAATAATGAAATGAAACAGACTATGGACGAGTTACTTTCTCTGCCTCACCGCAGCTGGTTGGAGTTTCCAGTCCGCTAACATTTGTATGCAGGTCGGTTCACCTTTGTCTTAAAAAGCTAATTATTTAGTCATGTCATCCAAAATGCAGCATGTTTTGGTGCGGCACTGATCCATCAATATAATGTTTATTAACTTGTTATGTGAAAAATGCATTTTGGGCATTTGTGAATCGATTCAGAGCATTTATCTTAACCAACTAATCTTTTTAGTAACTTTTTATCTAAATAATTGCTGATAATTTTTCTGTCGGTTGAATCATTGAAGCTCTAGTGACTTTAGATTAATAATTATTCCTGTTGGAATCAAACCTGTTGAACTTCACCCATCCTGTTGTATTAAAGATTAATCCTCGTCTCCACTCTTGTGTTGTCAGAGTCTGACAACAGTCCACATTTGTTCTGTTGGGGAGCTCAGCTCTTTTGTTCCCTGATGAACCAACATGAAAAAAAAAAATGTTTATGTACAGCTGGTTCCAACCACTGTCTGTTTCTTCAGATTGATTTTCACATCTGAAATTTTACCTGGAAAAGTGGAGTAAAGTTTTTCGTCTGGTGGTTTAACTTTGTATCTTGTCAGTGTGATCAGACGTGGGAATCTTGGCTCCTCTTGCTCGCTGCCTCGGGGAGAGACTTGCTGACACGGAGAAGTACTCCATGTACTGTCTTCAGTATCTTCCTCCTCACTGCTGCTCACTCTCAAACACTTTTAGCTCCGAGTCACAAAGAAGAAAAACATCTTTAGCCTTGACTACCAGCTCTGTATCATACAGCGCACGACTGCGTCAGGAGAACATTTTGTCACATCTGTCGACCTCCTCCGGTACGCGATGTTTAATCCGTCACTCTTCAGTTGAATTTACACCTCAAATTTGAATGTAAAAATGCTCTAAGTTTCTGCTTTGGGCCCTGTTCTCTGTGTTTTTGTCTGACCTGTGAGGCGTATTACACATTAGCTTCACTAACTCCACTGCTGGCCCTCACAACCTAAACTCAAAGCTCAATTATTCAAGTGTTGCTGCTTCTTGGCAGCGCGCGCGGCCTCCTGGCCTGCTGCAGTCTGCTTCTCTTTGGATCGCGTCTATTGTCTGACTGATTTCCCCAGGCACCGAGTCCTGGCAGGAGGATTGAGGGCCATCAAAGAGAATTAAGAGGAGACAATAACTGTGTGTGTGACGGTGGATGTGTGGACGCTTTTGTGCGAACTTGGACAAGAAGCGCATTTCCATTTTTTTTGTGTACTTTGTGTGCATTTTTTTGTTATGAGTCTAAGCGTGTGTGGCCTGCAAGTGTGTGTGTCTGTGTGTGTGTCTGTGTGTGTGTCTGTGTGTGTCTGTCTGTGTGTGTGTGTGTGTGTGTGTGTGTGTGTGTGTGTGTGTGTGTGTGTGTGTGTGTGTGTGTGTGTGTGTGTGTGTGTGTGTGTGTGTGTGTGTGTGTGTGTGTTTTGAAGTGAAGCCAAAGCCTCCACAACAAGCAGAGACCTCTCCTCCTGGCTCCGTCCACTGGTGCAGGCCTTCAGTGTCCGTCGCTCCAGCTGGCAGCCAACTTATACGGAGGCCAAACACTCCAATACCCACAGGCAGGCCAACAGGGGCTCTCTTTGTGATGTGTGTGTGTGTGTGTGTGTGTGTGTGTGTGTGTGTGTGTGTGTGTGTGTGTGTGTGTGTGTGTGTGTGTGTGTGTGTGTGTGTGTGTGTGTGCCTGTGCGTGTACTTATCAGCTACTGAGACAGTTGTTCAGCTCATGATTGACTGCAAATGTTGTTAATCTTCAGACTTGGCTGAATCCTCAGGACGTGTATCAGTGTGTTTGCTTTGGTGAAGGCATCAATTACATTATATTACTGGCTTTAAGTCGGTGAGTGCAGGGGAGGCTGCTGTGTGGCAGTAGCAATGTCTTGTCACTACACCACATTTTACAATCCGAATCAATGGTCTAAGGATGGAGTGAGTCGTTTGATTGAGGATTAGTGATTTGGCTGCATAAAGAAAGATGTCAGTCAGTTTTTTAAGCCTGTAAATTCACTTTTTTGCAGGTGAGCCGTTAGGGATGCAATGGTATTTAAATTTTCCCACTGGATAGTAAACTCAGGACAACACCAGTGTTACACGTGTCGGCTCAACATCTGTAGATTAGAAGTGTTGCCTCCAGATGTTGCCACCTTTTTTATCAGACAGTTTGCAGATTGACTCATCAAAGCTTTAAGGTTTCCTTTCAGCTCTGGGTTTAAATCTGAAACATTGCCAAATAGGTGCTTCTGCTTCCTTCTTTGACATCAAATTCACCATTTTGTTCAGCTCTCCTCTCACCACGTGGTTCGACTCCCACACATAGACTTTACTTGGCCCAGGGATATTAATGACCAAAGTGTATTTGGTGATGCATTTTATCATTTTTTATTTATTTTATCTGTCTGAGAGAACATTGCTCTATCCCTCATGTACCTGTTAAGTCGCCATCATAGTCTAATTTGTCTGAAAATGAAAGTAAAATATTTTTGTACTTACAATGACATAAAAGATCTTTTGTGTTTCGTGCAGTGTGCAGTGGATCGGGTCACTCAGCCTTCTCCTCACCCTGTTTTCTCTCACACACATTGATAACGGACCCGAGAAATCCTGTCGCACTGGTGGCCCGGCGGGTCATGGAAAAAAAATCCATTAAGTTTTTGCCATCCCGGTCTGTCTGTCTGAGTGTGCACTGTGCACGTGGCAGGACTGGGACCGCGATCACCAGCCAATCACAATATATAACCGGACGCTTTGAGTTTATATCTGTAACGTCTGACTAAGTATTGAAAACTACTTGTTTACAAATTAGTTTTTTTTCCACATCTGAGACATGAAAATGAACCAAATGGGTTTTATGTTTATTGAAAACAAATGCAAAAAGACAGCGGTGCTGGTGAGTGAGTTATGTAATTGGTGTGTACACCGTGTAACCAGTAACACTGACTACCACAGCAGCCTTATTAACCATCCAGAATTCGAGGGCTGTGTCCGTGTTTCTAACATGATTTGACAAAGTGTATTTAGCTCCACAACCTGACAATAAAAATGATTCAGATAAATTAGTGGCGATCTGATTAGCTTGTGATTCAACTCTGAGTCAATACTATTTGATTCAGGTTTAAATTAAACTGATTTTCTATTTTTTATTGCCTCAGAATGAAGGTAACTAAGTTTAGAAAATCAGTATCAGGTCTTAAAAGTTAACATCGGTACACAGAGCCGTGTGCAGGATTGCTTCTACTTCTTTCTGCACATTAATTGCGGGTCTTTCCTACATATTAAAGGAAGCTGACATTTACAACAAACCAATAGCCACTGCTGCTAAATCTCTGTCTGTGTCTCCCAGCTGCCACCGGCTCTGGCAGGTACACTGCAATTGGTTCAGACTTCCTGCGCTGCCATAAAAAGTGATGAAATGCCGAACGGGGGCTGTCAGTTCTGGTATTTCCCAGTGTCTCTGGCCTGTTGACAAGAAATTCGTTTCTGTTCCTGTTTCTCAAGGATTCTGGAGTTGTGTTTGTTGGCTTGAGCTGTTGCTTTGGGTCTCCTTGTGATTGTGGCCACAAAGAGGTTTTTACAACAATCAGTGCACAGGATACAGTTTGTCCAGCACTGAAATGCTGCCAACTGGATATTGTGCTCTGAATTTTACTTTCTGGACACAATTCAGTTCATAAAATAGCTTATTTTTCTTCATATAGTGATAAATATTTTTTTAAAAAGAGATCTTAAATTTGCTGATATGCTGTTGTAGCATTATTTTTTTTCCCCCCAATTCACCATTTTCTCACAGTTAATATAAATTTATGCAGCTTTTTACCACATGAAATAATAGCAGTAAATGTGTTCTTGTGGAGTATAAATTTGTGCTACTTGGCAGGGTGTAACCGGGAACATACTGGTGAGAAAGGTCATGTGATACACTCCCTCTCCTCTCAGAGGTCACGAACGCTGACAAACCTTTCAACCCGAGAGAAAGTCAGAGCATTTAAACCGTCACGTTTCACCTGCGCTGCTGTTTCTGCCTTTCAAAGAGGCAGCTGGACCAGAAACCAGATCAGTCCTCAAACTGTTTAACATTTAGCAGTAGCATTTAGCTCATGCTTCTACCCAGAGTGACGAGTTCAACAGGTGTGGGCGGGAGCCACAATTTTGCTGTGTAATTGTGTAAAATTAATTTTAAGTGGATTTAAAACATGCATTTTGATATGAATTGGCTCAGGTTAAACTAATTGTTGTGAATCACTCCCAGTGTTTTGTCAGTGTAGCACCAGTAATGTCATTTATCTGTTTTTTAGCCTGTTGTGACCATTTGTAAAGGAATGCTGGGAGTTATATTAGATCTAAAGAGAGAAACATGGATTTCATTAAACTGTTTTTAATTATATTTCAGCTCAGCCACTTACAGTAGTTAAGAAAAACCCCTCTGTCTTTACAGTTTCCTCAGGATCTTCACTCAGGCCATTGTCCAGTATCATCCAGCTGTGTAACATCACTTACTGCAGGCTGTAATATTATTCTGTCATGGCTGTCACATGACTGTCTCTCATAGCCATGCATAACCATTTAGCATCTTGTCTCATGTGAAATCACTCCCTCTTTATTTCTATCACAGAAACATCATTTGCAGCCGTGCTGCTGATATTTTCTTACATGTAGACGACGACTGCAACGTCAGCTTCATTGTTCACACACTTTGTGTGTAACTGGGGGAGTGAAAACTATACAATCCAAAACTGATGCTGACCTTAATTTCTGATGCTGACCCACTCATGCGTGTGCTGAACTGTATCTTGTGGAGGCGTAGTGTTAATTTGATGTGCATAAACAACACTCAAAGGAAGGAACTTGAATTAGCTAAAGCGCGCATGTGAACATGTTTAAAAGCAGGTGACTTAATAAAACCACTAAATTTTATATGCAGATTTCCAACAGAAGGCCTTGAAGCTCTTTGGTGTGACAGTCTGTAAACATCTTTTTTCTCTTTGGTAACATTTTCATGATTGAATGAATAAACATCCTCAAACAGATCAGATCAGTTAGCCTCATAGGCCAATTTATATTTTCATCTACTCTGATGAAATCTCATAAACCTGCACCTCCTCCTGAACAGGCGGCATAAATCAGGCTGAAGCATTTGGCCGATTGGTGACAAGTTTGTTTGCATGTCATATTACCACAGTCTCACTGTGGACATAGTGTCTGAGCAGCAACAGAGACATTTTTCCTTCTTGGATTTGTCTAATGAGAAGGAATGTGATTTTGAAACAAAAAAAAACATATATTGTGACTCCCTTTGGGGGGGGGGGGTTCTGAGCTCCAGGTTGGGAACCACAGGGTTAGAGGATGAGTAAGCTACAACCTCTGCAGCAGGGAGTGATGAGATATCTCAGATATCCAGCAAACATGTCACCATGAGAACTTCTCTTTAAGCCTCAATAAATGGCATCAAGCCATATGTTGGACGTTGAGATCATTTCTAAATATTCATTAACTTAAATCTTCAAGAGCTAGTATCTGAAGTTTCAGAAAGTGTTTTTCCTGGAGCTATTTAAAGAACTACATCATAGGACTCTAAGCATTAACATCACTGTGTGTTTACAGTCACATCCTCTTTACATTTACGTTCCACAGACTTTACATAATGTAACTTGTTGTTTTTCTTGCTGCTTTAATCACCCAAAACATGAACAAATGCACGTCAGCTGCGATGAGATTTCTGCAGTTGTAGAACCTGATTGATAAAACCAGAGCGGCTGGTTTCTGGAGGTGTTGGTGGTGTGAATGTGAATGAGTCTGTCTGTGGGTTTGTGGGAAACCGTTGCCACTCGGCAGATTTCAGTGGGAGGATGATGATCTGCACAGTCTCATGGTGAATCACTACTGCATGACAAAGAGGCCAGCGGAGTGGGAACACATCCACGAATCAGACGCCAGATTTACTTTGATGTGCTGATCTCACTTGATATCTTTCGTTTGGGTCATTTAAGATAATTTCTTAATTATTATTATTGTTATGATGTTTAAATTGTCCCTCTGTGGATGCTTTTTTAAGTTTAAATTCTCTAGCTGCAGCTCGCCATATGTGAGCAGTTGCTGGTTTCCTTCAACTTGTTTAATGTAAATTGAATTTTCTTTGAGTTTAAGACATTTGAAGGCATCAAGTCTTGAGTAAACGTGTAGACATTTTTCACTGCTTTCTGATATTGTATAGACAAAATGAGCCCAAAAAAAAAGAAGATTAATACTTGAATTGATAATGACAGTAATCATTAATTGCAGCCCTAATGTGTTTCTGTAAATGTTTCAATATAGTCTCAATTTTGAGCTTTAATCACAACATTTGATCATCTTTAACCTGATTAAAATTGTTGTACTCGTCTCTATTGAAATACATATTTCAGTATCAGTGAAAAAATCACAAACTGGAGCTGTGGTAAAAATGTGTCTGCTCTGCTGCAACCAAGATTAATATCTGACGTCCTGCTGAAGTTTATGTGTAGAGTCATTAAACAGGGCAGAGAAAGCAGAAGAGAGGCAGAGCGATAAACAATTCTAGTTTGTCTCCAGAAGGCTGCGGACACTGTGACCTGGTAAACCACAGCAACCACTTTAAACTTAACTATCAGCCAGTGACGTTTACTGACTTGACATGAGCAGATGATAAACCGCTCAGACAGCCAGGAAATTGGGTTGAAATTCGTGCTACATTACGATGGAAACCTGATTACAGTGAGGTTTAACTTGTAGTGAATGTCCTCAGCTGACCTGATACTGATTCTTTACAGTCACTTGCTTGCATCTTTACACAGACAACAGGACGTCCGTAATATCTGACTGACAGCAGGAGTTTTCCAGTGTGATGGTGAATGCATCCTTCCTTTGATGGCAGATGTCTGAGTAGTCTGCTTTGCTGACTTTTATATCGCTGGTAGCCTCAAATGACCCAGAATGCAGCAGCCTCAGTTAAGAACTGAACTGACCTGAACTGAACTCAAGACAGGATCTTTTTATATATACGATGCCTCCAGTCTTCTCCCTCCAGTCATCCAGCAGTGGTTCAGCAGCACAAACACCACTGCTGCAGAGAACAGACGGTGAACAAATATCTGTTGCAAAGAAAACATCTCCAGTCTGTCTGAAGGTAATTTGTCTTTACAAAGTCCTCAAAACCGCAACCATAATTTGCTGAATTATTACGCATGGGGCACTAGACGTGGGCCGAAATTCGATAATATTGAATATTGCAATATTTCCCACCATGTGCGAGTCCGACCCTCATTTCACTACTTTGCTTACTCCACTTATGTGACAAATGAAACTTCAGCTGCATCGCTTATACCTGAAACATAAAGTACAATAATATAATTATGTATTCACTTCCACTTGAAAATCGCCCAAGCCTGTGTGGCATCTGAAATAAGGTTGAAATCCCAAATGAAGTTCTTCTTCATCTGTTCAAACAAGAGTGTAAAACTGACTGTGTCACGTTTTAATATTTAGTTCATTTAGTCATATGAAATTCACACGGGCTCAAAGATACACCACATGGCCTAAAGAGTGTGGACAACAGCTGCAAGAATTAGTCTATTAATCGAGTTGTTTTATCGACAGAAAATTCATTGCCAACTATTTTTTGTGATTCATTGTTTTTTAGATATTTTCCAAGCAAAAATTCCTCTTAAAGCTTCTAAAATCTGAGGATTTGTTGTATTTCTTTCACACTATTTGAAAGTAAACGGAATATTTTTAGGCTTTGGACTGAAAGAAACAACTATTTTTATACATTTAATAAACAATATGATTAATCGAGTTCCATGAAGAAATAATTTTCCATTCGATGTGTAGTAACTGACCTCAACACCCTGAAACACCTTTATAGGACGAGCTGCGAGCCACACCTCATCAATCACCGTCAGCTGGAGCAGAGGAGTGGAGGCTGTTGTAGCAGCAAATTAACGCCCATTTTTTTTTTGGAATGAGATGCCAAACAGTCACACGTGGGTGTTATGTTCAGGTGTCACGGTATTTCTGGCCATGCAGTGCAGCTCATTAGGAGCGATCTGACTTTCCATCTCATTGTAATTTTAGCCGAACACGACAGATTCGAATTCCTCTAGAGAAAGTGCCTCTGCTCATTTCACCTCGTTTCCATCCCACATTTGCTCTTGTTGACATCATGAACTTTTCAAGCATAAGTTACAGCTTGAAAGCAGATGTCAACATGTGTTGACAATGGTTTTTTTTGGCCATATCTACAAACCTTTTAACATTTAGTTTTCAGTGCAGACGGTTTGTGCTCTCACACCTGTCTGAGCAAACCAAACAAAAAGAGGAAACGTTCCCGAGTTTAAAACAACTGTTTTGACCACGCTTGGTGCGAGCGAGTGACCTCAGCTCAACCCCGCCGACGCACGAGTATAAACCACTGCATCACAGAGGAGTCACCCGGCGTCATGTGACGATAACATCTGTTTGAAGCTCATCAGTGTGTGACGGCTGCTCTAATAGGCAGCAGTACAGTGTGTGTCCTCAGCAACCCCTGCCACATTTCATCTCTGTCGACTAACTGGGTTAATTTCACGGTCTGATGAGCAGACAGAGGCAGGTTGGCAAACTTAGCGTGGTCACCGGAGACTTTAAAGACTGTGTGTGTGTGTTTGTGTGTATGTGTTTGGAGGAGGATGAAGCAGTTGTGGGTGTTCGCCTGGCATTCCCTCGCCCATCGTGACTGGAGTGGTCGGACTCCTACAATTAACCAATGACTCACACAAAGTGATGGCACGACTCGTCACTGCTGCCCCGGCTGGGAGGCACAAATCTGTTGCCCTCTGTGGAGGACAGCCACAACTTTCAGGAACACTTGTGTAACTCGTGTGTCAAAGCGGTGATACATGAGGTCCTCATCTGTTTGTTTTTTCTTGCCCAGGATTCATTGCTGTGGTATTTGGCCTGTCAGTCAAACACTGTGGGTGGTACAGTGAAGTACTGTTTCCTTTGTAGTTTGACTCTCTTTAGGTTACTCACCAAAACCAAACCACATTTAAAGCTTTTATTTTAAGGAATAGTTCAACATTTTGAGAAATACACTTACAGAGAGTTAGATTAGAAGACTGATATCACTTCCTGTTTTTATGGTAAATATTTAGCTGGATTTAGCTAGTTAGCTTAACCCTACCAAAGGATTTTGAAAAGACTCATAAAAGACTAAAGTCTGACACCCTTTCACACCTAAAGAAAAAGTGTTTTTAGTCTATATTCAAGACAGGGGATCTTTTAGGGTCACTGTTTGCAAGACTAGATTCCTTTGAGATTATTTCCCATCATGCACACTTCCTGTTTGGTGCTAGAGGATTGTATTTGCACGAGCCAAGACTAAAAACTTGGGATGATATTAAAAATGTTTGATTTTATCGAGATGACAGGAGCGCACAACACAACTCTTGCAAAGCTCTCATGATTTTATTCCGTCGTTGGAAATTTGTCGGTGAAATTGCTTGAAAAGTCGTTTGGTGAAAGGCCAGCATTAGCTTAGCATAATGAGGCTAGCATGGCTCTGTCTAAAGGTACCAAAGTTCAAATACCAGCATCTCTAAAACTCACAAATCATTAAATATCTTGTGTATTTAACTTGTACAAAAAATTTGTGTAAATTATATTTGTGTAAGTGTAAAAATGTTATGGGGGTGTTTTGTGACAGGCTATTTCTTGGCCAGGACTAGCAGCTTCCTGGAGTCTGTGCTGGCTGCCTGGCAAACAGTCAGACACATAATCCCTGTAACACAGCGAATCGTTCGTACAAAGTTGTTTTTCCACTTTGGTTTTGATATGGATCAAACAAACTAGATATAGCATGTTAATTGGTGAGCTCTGGGGGTGCTGGTTGCCAGGTTTTGGGACCAGCTGTTACGACCAAACAAACCAGTTGCTGTCAGTAGCTTCGTATTTAATGGGCAGACATGAGAATGGGATTAAATCTTTCACCTAACTCTTTGCGAAGAAGCAAATAAATGCGTTCCTGAACTGAATTACTATAAGTTGTCAGCATTTGTAATATCCACTGTATGTACGGGGCTTTATTTAGGTTTTGAGGGCAGCCATTGTTGCCTGCTTTCTGACCTCGCTGCCACTAAATTACAACGCAGGTTACTAACTCTCCCCTCTCTCCTCTTTAGGCTCCAATGAGCGGCTCTTCATGATGAGGAGCTAACGCTGTCGGCCGCACAACCGCAGGAAGAGACGTGGCTGCTGCACCATCCACAGTCGACGCATGGCGGTATTAGGGGTAAGAACCACCCACAGAGTTCCTGTTGGTGCTTTCACAGCCTCAAAAACAAAAGGAAAATGAGTTACCGACACTTTGAGCCATTTAATGGACATGGGTCAATAACTGTGTTTTGTTTCTCTCTGGTGCTGACTGTCGGGCTTGGCTGGTAGACATGGTCTTGGGGTAAACTTCAGTAAAGAATTTCCTGTTTATCATTACGTGGATCCCAAATATTGATGCTGTAGCATAGCAGTGTGTTACTTAAGAATCATAATTGAGTTAATAAGAGAGAAACAAAAGTTTGAATTTAGCTTGATAAATACTGATTATGGAAGCTGAAACTACACCACTCCAATGTCCAGAGCTTTTCAATTTAAAAACTTGCACGATCCTCTGGGAGTTAAGAAAACATTTTATAAAAAAGTATTAAATATTTGCATATCGTCCATCTACAAAGATAAAGATTATAACATCTGCATTCATCAGGTGTCTTTATCTTCGTTGTATCTACCTCAGTGTCCAGTTTTAGCAATCAGTGTGGTTTTTCAGAACCCGTTGGAGCCTCGAAATGATGGATGTTGGCTGTCTCGGTGTCTTATTCACCGGACACAACCATCCATTATCTGAACTGTTAGCCGGGTGTAATTTCACATCTGATCATTTGGCTGCGAGACAGTGGTCAGTTACTGTGTGTTCACTCCACTGGAAACCTGGGTTATGTATCGTCTCTGTGGGGAACACGTGTATAATAATCGCATCTTATTATTAAATGAGCTAAACTGAAACATTAAAATTGACCTCAGAGTCTTTTGTGTCAAAGCTGCTCTGAAATCCAGAGAAAACAAACTAGTTAAAGAAGAGTTGATTTGACGGATGGTGGAGACGGAGACAGTCACTTCTAGAGAAGGAAGGGTAGAAATAAAACACCAATAAATTTAATGAATGGTCTGATAAACATATCTTTGGAGTCCTGGAGTCAGACCACGGCCGGAGCCAGGCAGCCGAGCCGTCTCCTCGGGGTGTCTGAGCCGATACTGAAAGTTCACCTCCACCGTCATCAAAAGAAAAGTTCTTTTTAAAAACACAGCTCAGACGTTCTTATTGAGTTTTTAAAGTTGTCCCTGCCAGAGATGAACAGAAAGGCCATAAACAACAGTCTGGTGTCGGGTTATGAGGGTGATGCTTTTTAAAGCGTGACATTTTTGGACATCTGTGACCTTTAATACTCACTGATTTCATCCAGTCACCTGAGATCTTTAGGCACAGCCAGCAGCTCCATGAGGACTGACTGTTACCTCTAAATCAGTTTGTTCCTCCACTGGTTCCTCAAAAGATTTTAGTACTTTCTCCTTTTATGTATTTTTTTATCTTGTATATAAAAATATTTGTGTAAAAATGATGATGACATTCTTTGTGCGTCTCTTCTCAGTCAGTCAGACCAATCACACGGATCCATAATGCAAGAATTTGTGGAGTGGATTTAAATACATCCAAAAAACAGAAGTCATCATAATCTCACCCAAGCACATGAACAGTCATTCATGACATACAGTACACAACAAACCTGTGTAATGTGCAATATCAGTAAAATGTTAAATGATTCATATCACATTTGTATTATTAAAAATAAACAGCTTAGATAAACCACACTGAGAAACTGAGCACACTTGTGATTTCCAGTTAATGCCAATTCCATGAACAAGGAACAGAAATAACCCATGACCCACCACGGCTTTCTCAGTTTTGGTTTTGCCTAATGCAACATGGCTCCACATGGTGAGGAACTGCCTTAGTAAAGCAGAGTGTGAGACTTGATGAAGACGGAGAGGAGACGAGAGCATCAGTGAGCCACTGAGCATGAGCTGAGACACAGCTGCAGCAGCGGTTAGGACGTATAAGAAGAGTCATACGGTCAAAGTGACGCCGCGCTCGATTCACTATTGACACAATCTCGCATTGAAAAACACAGTTAACTGCTTATGACTTGACACAAGTCCTTGAATTTTAATTGAAAGACTAGGGGAGACTGCTGGACTTCTGCTACCACCCAGGGGTGCCCCGTTTCATTTAAGTGCTATGTGGGCACAAGAAGAGCTGCAACGAGATCGACAGAAAATTAACCTGTAACTATTTTGATAATTAATTAATGGTTTCAGTCATTTTTTTAAAACAAAATTTCACAATTAATTTCACTATTCTCATAGACTTGATGATTCATTTAGAATATATTTGGCAGCGTAATCAATAATGAAAATATACTTTAGTTGCAGCCCTTGGCACAAGTCTTCCTCATGTCAGTTTATAATGCGATTTAGTGGTGAATACAAAAGTAATTTGCAATTAAGTCTTACCTGTCAGTTAATTATGAGCAATAACAAGCTCACATTTATCATACAAACAAAAAGCAGTTGCCTCGAGGTAAACCTGGAGTCGCCCGGGCTCCTGAGGGTTTGGGGCCCCCGGTCATTGTTTTCAGTGTCACTTGAACGATTCCTCTCTTGTTGATTTGTGTTTTCAGTCAGTGTCTCCTGTTAATGCACCTGTGTCTGAGCCTGTTATTTGTATGATGAACTTATTTTTCAATGAATCGTTTCATCTTTAAAATAACCAGAAAACATTAAAAAGAATTACAGTTATGATTTCCCACTGACCAAAGTGACATCTTCAGCTTCTTCTTCCAACCCCAGAGCTGTTCAGTTTACTGTCATGTGTGACAAAGAAAAGCATCAAATCCTCACATTTGTTAAGTTTGAAACAACAAATATTTTACATTTTCGCCAAAAAAGTGACTCACATTATTATTTGATTATCAAAATAGTTGCATTCTGTGTTGATCCACTAATTGATTAATCGTTGCAGCTCTAGTGTATGAGTTTGTCAAGTTGTAGGTGTTAGAGTGTGTACAGTATGAATTAATTGGTATTAATCTGTGACCTGTAGAACATCAACAGTGGACTGGGAGGAAACCGAGTTAACAGAATCAGCACATTTGGTTGTAACCTCACAGAGTCTCCGCCTCCTGTTGACAGACCTTCCGCACATGGGCTGAGTTTCTGTGTTTGCTCAGCTCGGTGAGAACTGAGTGGACTCCCGCTGACTTGAAATCACAGTTAGTCATTCACTTACTCAACACGCTTTAGCTTCTGTAAAGCAAATCACCGCTTTCAGCATCACGCGCCTCTTTCAAAGCATGAATCACCAGCCGAGCTGCCTGCCGCAGCCTGTTCTCCACGCTCGTCAGACTGTGATGGAGCAGGTATGCGTTCAGCTCAGGACTCATTGTATCACAGCTCACGGTCTCCACCTGTGGTTTGAAATTGGCAATGAGGCGTCACTGCAGACAGTAAATGACTACTACCTGCCTTCTATCAGTGATTTTGTCTCGGGTAAGAGTCAGAATAGAGAGCAGAGCCGTGATGAAGCGGCAGCATCAAACAGTCCACCAGTGCTGCAGTATAGACTCTTAAAAGTTTTCTTCAAAGAGGCTCAGAAGCAGAGGGTGAAGACACCGGAGATGCAGCAGCTGTGTTTGGCATAAAAGCAGGAGTGAAAGCTAAGTAGCTCCCTGAGCGCAATGAGAAGGGGCGTAGGAAACAATGAAGCTGCGCTGGCTGACATTAAACACTGCAGTAATATTCCTTGTTGTGATTATGAGTATATTACTGCTGCTGGCAGGATCGTACCTGCTGTGGCTTTTGTTTAATGGCGATATTGCCTGCGGTCTGACATATATATATATATATGTTTAGAGGTGAAGTGACTTGTTAAACTGGTTTATAATGTCCAGTGTGTTTGATTAACCTTCATATAATTGAGGATATATCTTATATTTGATGGAGTTGTGACAGTCTGTGCCTGATGCACTCACATGGGGCTGCAGGTAACGACTATAGTAATAATCAGTTAATCTGCAGTTTATTTTGGGTTCTATATTAAGGACAGGATGACGTCAGGACCCTCTGTAACTTTGTGATGTCACGACAAAGCCATCACCTTTCTTAGCCATGCCACAAGCCCCGCCCACCTGGACCCACCATCTGACCTTGCAGGATTTGTATTCTCTGAGTGTTTACCTGAAATCTGCTAAATTTTTAATCAGAAAACAGGTCCGACCTGTTACTAGAGACCCAGAGAGAAGCCTGAGAGAGGAGATGTAAAACTACACTGAGAGGGTTTTTGGTTCTTAAAACCACAAATATATCTTCTTATGGATCAGCACTTCAAATAAAACACAGGAGAAGTGGAAAATATCGAGCTTTAAAATGTAAGAAAATAGTGACAAAATGTCCATCGCAGTTTCTCAGTCTTTGTCAGACAAACGTAAATATCTGTTTACAGTGCCAAAAAAGAGAAAATCTGCGAACGTAAGAGGCTGGAACATGAGAATATTTGACAAATTACTGAAACGATAAATCAATCATCATAATAGATGTCTAGTCCACAGGTCACTTAGTAGGTGGACCGCAGTCCAGACCCTGACCAAAACATATAAGCCGTAAATTATTGAGAGTTTAGTCTCGTCGTAGAGACAACGTAAGAGAAAAAAGTGGGGAAAGAAAAAGAAAAGATCGTGTTAAAGTTGTTCAGTTGTTAAGACGTGAGATGATTTGGTTGACTGTTGTTTAACTGCTGGAGTTGACCATGAGGAATGAAAATGGAAAGACAAGCTTTTACTCAAACAATTTATTGTCTCCCCGACCAAAGTTTTAGCTTTAGGAAATTTTGGACCTCTTTGAGTTTTAATTGAATACCCCTGATGAAATGCGGCTATATTAAGTTAAGCTATAATTAAAAACCATTAAAGATTTTAAAATTTGTTTTTTTTACCGCGACATGTTGCAACCTGCTCACTACGTTTTCAGAAATGGTTTTGACCTCCTTTATTTTCACATCTGTGACATTACGTAACGTACAGTTTAGTCTTTTGGCTGTAATTGTAGAGCAGTGAGCGAACAGGAAGTGGTGCATTGTGATGTCTGCACACTTCAGTGGGACAATTAAGCCACTGCGAAGTTTAGACCTGCAGCCTTCTGGTGACGCGGTTACAACTCTACCTTCATGTCAGTCTCCCAGTCAAACAGTGAACCTGTGACCTTCCTTTAAAATAACGTCAAAAAAGAAACAATATAAGTTGTAGCTGAACAATAATTTTATAAAGAGGGAGAAATGTGGCACCTTCTTAGTGTTTGCATATAAATAAAGGCAAATAACAGAATAGTTTATGGTCTTTTGGATTCTTTTTATATCTATTTAATATCCACAAAAAAAATGTAGAAGCTTTTGCAAAAGAAACTATTATTAGTTGTTATATGTTATTATGAGGACATCATTCATATTTTCATGTGTAAATACTTTGAATTGAATTCCAATATCTGAGTCTGCTCAGATTGTTTTAACACGGCCTGTATATTACTCTGCTTCTACTTGTCTTACTGTTTTTTTTCTTCTTCTTCTTTTTCCCCTCAGAACCCCGACATGCTGACGAGGAAGATAAAGCTGTGTCACATCAACGCCCACATCACATGTCGTCTGTGTGAGGGCTACCTGATCGACGCCACCACCGTCACAGAGTGCTTACACACCTGTAGGTCCCAGCCAGCCTTTGTTGCAAATTTTCTTGTTTCTCATCAGTTTTCTTGTTTATTCGGCGCACACTTGGCTGCATTTGTCTCCCAGGGTTATCTCGGCTCAGGAGGTGTTGCCTCCAGGATTTATCCTCAATGGGAAGAATCCTGGAGGCAGAGCGATTCCTCTGTGATCCGTGCAGCTCTGTTCCTAGCTGCTCTTTGACTTAAAGCACTGCCTTCAGTCTGTGAAGTCTTCCTCACCACCACATATGAGGGCCTTCATCTGTCTGTAGCTCTGGCTGTATGTGCACTACAGTTGTGTGTGTGTGTGTGTATGTGTGTGTGTGTGTGTGTGTGTGTGTGTGTGTGTGTGTGTGTGTGGGTGGGAGTTTTAGACTTTTCAACCTAGAACTTGATGTTTCTTTCCTTTTCTATTTCTGTACAGCAAAGTCTCCCCCATAACTTCATTATAAAGTTCTCTCTCAGGTGAACAAACAGTCACTGATATTTAATCTGCACTTTCAGTATCTGTCAGATGAAGGTGCTTCATCATTAGCTGGGTCTTTTCAGTGAAGTAGAATAATACATTGCTGAATTACAATGGCTGTAATTTCTGTTGCCTAAAAGCTGATTGCATGAAGAATCTTTAGAGTTAAAAATACACAGTCTTTTCTTTAGTAGAAGAAGAATTTCATGAAATCTGTTGAAACAGAGTAAAAATCTTATTAAAGAAGTGTTTTTATTATGCAAAACCATCTCATCCTAAGTCAAGTTTAATCCCTCCTTGTTGTTGATGTTCAGTTAAGATTTATTCAGTGTAATTACAACATTTTCTGCACGTATGAGTGCAGTCTCAACAAAGTTCACTTGACTAATTGGCTGTCAGTTAGTACCATGTAGTTTCAGAGACAAAATGACTCCTGTTCTGTCATTATAACCAATTTACAATATTTACACTGGATGTGGGATTGACTGTTAAGATCCTTACTGTAATTCTTTTCCAAGACGTGCGAGACGTTTGTGCAACTGCCCACATATTCTTTTCTTTCTGGCTGGTTCAACAGAGGACAGGCAGCATGGACTTAAATATTAAATGTTCTTAAATTTTGTAGACAGATTTTAATTGGGTTAAATTCGATTTTTTGACGTTTGTTGCGGCAGTTTAAATCCCATCTCATTGCACTCATTGTTTTCTATTCTGACCTATTCTGAAAACTCCTTTTGTAAGTTATTTTTTTGGCCATTTTATGCCTTTATTAGATAGAACCAGTAGAGAGAGAGAGGAAGTTCAGGGAGAGAGTCGGAGAATGACATGCAGCAAATGGTTCGGCTGGCTTTTTTCTTTCTTTTTTTTTTTTTATTAAAAAATTTTTTAAATTAAAAGTTACCTATTTTCTTTATAGCTGTGTCCAGATTTAAGAACTTTACTAATTATTTCAGTGAGTAGAGACTCACTGAAAGGCTGTTGTAAATCTGTTGCAGAAATATTTCTGCTCTTACTGCTAACACTCGTAGAGAAGGACAGTAAACCTGCAGTGTAGTAGGCTTGGGAAATAAGTAATATATTATCACAGGGTGATATTGTTGGACAAACTGCCCAATATATTATTGTATTATTGTATTTTATATTTCAGGTGTAATTGATGCTGCCACTAAACAGCAGTTCAAAGTTTTATTTGTCACAGGCCAAGGTGCAAGGCGCAGTAAGCAGAGCAGTGAAACGCCTGCAGGGCAGCTCCGTCTTTAACAGACTGTTCAGGTCGCTGTTTGACATCGGTGACAAGCCGTGTGGAAAACCACCAGATATGATACTCAAATAGAGCTCGTACAGCTGTTGTGGTCGTGTGCTTTATGATGCATGGAAATAGTTTGCACCGACACAGAAATGATAACGCGTTCTGTTCTCTGTGTTAAACGCAGACAGGCTGTGCCCATAAACCATCAGTAATGAAATCGTTTTCATACTGTAAGCAAACAGATCCTACATTCTTCAAAGGGAGAAAGAGAGAAATAAAAATGATTTAACACTGGGCTTCAGTTCAAAAATGAAAACTTATAAACAACACATGGATCTGTTTTCTGAAGCTGTGAGTTATTATTTGAAATATGAACATGATTAACAATTAAAAGTGTTTTTGATGGGTTTGAACAGTTGAATAAACAAGCACTTTGGTTGTGAATTCGGATTAGTGAGCAAGAGATTGAAGGCTGTCCTGCAGTTGGACTCGAGTCGCTTTGTGTTTTGGTTTCTAATTATCCTTAAGTATGAATGAGTATGTTCTTCATACAGCATTTTTCAAAGCAGAAGTTACAAAGCACTTTGCAGGAGGGGGAAAAGACGTAGAGGAAATGAATGAGTTAAGTATGACGGTGAATGAAAAAGAAAAGATTTTGATAATGATTTTTATTTTTCTGTTCCAACAAGCTTTGAAAAGGACGTTACAGTAGTTGAGGTGTGATGTATACATTTTTTCAGTGTTTCTCAGCAGGAAAAAAGGAAGAGTGAACCAGTCATCCTTCACATGGGATCCAGAATTACCTTTTAGTTTTCTGTTGGATTGATGTTTACACAATTAGATTTGAGTAATTGGTAAATAACAGAATCTGGGCCCACAAACAAGCTGCCAGCTTTTCAAACTGTTACACTACAGAACATGTAGAAATGCAGCTGTGGACCATCTGAGAGCTGCCTGGCACTTTCATTGCTCTTGCGAAATAAGTTTTAGGGCAGAGCTTCCTCTTTGATTCCTCAACCACCCAGCCAGATATTTCCTGTATAACCAACAAGGCCTCATGGTGCCTCAGTCTTTCTGAAAGCATCGTGTGCTCGGTCCGAGATTGATGAGCCTCTATAGACAAAGTATGATGGCGTCTTTTTCATTGCCTGCTGAAGTGAAAAGAAAAGTAGCATGACCTTGAAAATATCTGTTTTGAAATGCCGTGTGTGTGTGTGTGTGTGTGTGTGTGTGTGTGTGGGGGGGGGTCACTGAGTTGAGCCTGATTACCACATCTGCAAGCACCCAAGTGCCCTTTAATGCTCACATGAGATGTGGTTAGAGGGCAGAGGCATCAAGCCAGATGCTGGTGGTTTTGACAAGTACACAGCTGATATTTAGAGGTTTTTGTTGTGAAATCATAATTGTCTGCTGCTGCAGAATAATGAAGGGGATCTGTGGAGCTTTGAGCCTGAGGGCGATCTTGCTGCTGCTGTGTTTTGAGCAGTTTAATCGAACTCGACGTGTTTATTCCTCGTGCAGCTGCGTTCGATGTTTGGGTTTGGTGAGAATAATCAAAGCAAATTGTAGCAGGGACCAATCAGTCGCTCTGTGGTTCTCCTGGAGCAGAGGGAAGGGGAAACTTTGTGTATATGTAAATTGTATTACTTATGTTCATAGTCGCGCCATTAGGTAGTTTTTAGTTTAGAGATTTGCTACAATCACAGGAGATACAAGGTGGAAACAAGTGTTGTATGAAGAAGAGTTCTTTAAATTAGAGAACATTGATAATGCATCTCTGATGGAGAAGGTGTTTAATAAGTGTAAATATGACTGGGAAAATAAGATTTGGACTAAACCACAGTTTGTTTTTTTAATCGATTTAAAGAAAAGAAGATCTATTTGTGCAAATATAAGAGCCGGTGTTCTGCCTCTTCTCACTGAAACAGGTCGGTACCTTGTTTGGAAGTGGAATTCGTCCCGTGTATGATTTAAGGGAAGTTGCAAACGAGTACCATTTCGTTTTTTGGGGTTTTTTTTTCCATTTACTGAAGGCAATTCCAGCTGACATTGGGCGAGGGCCGGGTACACCCTGGACATTTCACCAGTCTATCAAACAGCAGACATATAGAGACAAACAATCATCTGCGTTCACATGCAGGTTAATCGGCGAATTGCCCGTAGGTGTGAATGTGTGGACTGTGGGAGGAAGCCAGAGTACCCAGAGGAAAACACAGGCAGTCACGAGGAGAACATGCAAACTCCACCGAGTCTGCACTGGAAACCCTGACATGTCTGAGATGATGGGTATGAATGATTCACAAGGGTTAAAATAGTTGTTTGAAAAAGAGAAGTTTAAATAAGCATCTTATTTAAGGAATACGTGACAGTTCGGGAACAGAACACTGAACAGATGATGATGATGCTGATGTATTCATACATCTGTTTTTCTTTATCAGTGAATATCTGACCAGCCTGCAGGAACAGGTGTAGTGTTAGTGTTTGATGTGAACGTGTCTTATAATACCATGATGGCATGGTATATTCAGTTCAGTTCATTAAATTCACTCCATTCATTCAATCATCCCATGCCTTCCTGTGAGATGAACCCAGACAGTGTAATACGGCGTCTGTCCACTCGAGGGAGCTCTTCGACCGCAGGTGGGAGTGAAGACGAGTCGCTTTGATTCTCCCTCTCACTTTGAAAAAAAAAAAAAAGGGGGCTCCACTGAACAAAGACAAAGAGATTCACATCACATCAGCACTGCAGCTTCTCTGCAGTAAAAAAAAAAAAAAAAAAAAGTCAGGTGGAAATGTATTTGTTGGAGAATCATGTGCAGTGAATGAGTGGTGGTTTATTTAGTACATCTTAACGTGCACACGACGGGGGTTCATAAACCTGTCATCGAGCGTAAACGGCTTTCGCAGGATCAGATCATTCATCACAAGTCGCTCTGTCATTGCAACTTTCTTTGTGTCTGTTTCAACATCAACTTGTATTTTTTTTCCCCAAAACAGCTGTCTGAAAACATACCTACTACTGGATTAATTTATACATGTGTAGGTTGGAGAGTAACCACATGTCCTGTGTGTGTCTCTCTCTCTCTCTCTCTCTCTCTCTCTCTCTCTCTCTCTCTCTCTCTCTCTCTCTCTCTCTCTCTCTCTCTCTCTCTCTCTCTCTCTCTCTCTCTCTCTCTCTCTCTCTCTCTCTCTCTCTCTCTCTCTCTCTCTCTCTCTCTCTCTCTCTCTCTCTCTCTCTCTCTCTCTCTCTCTCTCTCTCCAGTCTGTAGAAGTTGCCTAGTGAAGTATCTGGAGGAAAACAACACGTGCCCCACGTGTAGGATTGTTATTCATCAGAGCCATCCACTGCAGTACATCGGGTGAGTGAGGGAAGAGCTACACACACACACACACACACACACACACACAGGTACAGTGAGCTGCTGTCTTTCAGTTCCACACTCTTCCATCCTCCTCTCTATCTACACTACCCTCCTCCTCTCTTGAGGTTTTTTTCTGAATCCTTCACTCACAAACATTTACTACACACACACACACACACACACACACACTGACATGTCGACGGCGCTCCATCACTGTGCAGGGAGCTGCTCGCTGCCTCTGGGGGCATCAGCAGTGCACTGGCAGTAAACAATAAACTACCAAGGAGCAAAGTGCTGCTGGCCTTTTTCCATTTTATTTTTATTCTTCTGCAAAAAGAAAAGACCCTGGACCTCTTTGGCCGCTCTGCTTAGAGTGGTCTCTATTTCTGTGTGTTTATATAAAGATTCACTGAATAAATTAGTGCTACAAATGATGCACTTATAACCCAAGCTCATTTACAATTCAGTTTCCTACATGAACTAAAAAATGTACAGTATGCATCGCAAAAAGTAGTATATACAGGTATTCAAAGCATAAGCAATAATAAAAGACTACACTGGATCACATGTTGGCAAACCATATACTGTATACTGCCCTTTTGGCCAGGTCTCTCCTGTAAAAGATAATGTATGTTCATTCACCACTAGGTTAAAGTGGCAATAGACCATTTTCCGGATATAAATAAGACCTTTATAATATTAATATATCATAGCTTAGATAAACTGAGCACAGTCGCCATAACTACTGACAGCTGGTCACCACTGCCGGTAGTGTTGACCCATATACCTGATAGCATTATGATACTGCAGTGAACCTCAGCAAACCCAACTGCAAAATGCTTAAAAAATATGACACCAGAACTGTTTAAAATCAGCTGCAAATCCTTCCCTTCAAAATAATCGACCACTTAAAGTGAAAAATTAAAAGTGGCCTTCTCTGTGCTTTTCTTGTTGACTTGGCACACACAGACCTCATCCGCAATAGTATGCATCAGCTAATTTGAACAATGAGCTTCGTGAACTGATTCCCTCTTCAGGTTAAAGTGAGGAGGCGTTTTAGAAGTCAAGTCTTCTTATTGTTGTTGTTGGGGTGTTCACACTGCCAGACTAGATCCTGCTCCGCGTGGGGCCGTGTTGTTCTTACCCCCTGCGAGTGCTCACGCATTAATGTCCGATTAATACGACACACAGGCTTAATGTGCGCCTGCAATTTAGTCATTACCATGTTAACTGTGCTGTCTGCACACTCATTGTTTTAGCAGGAAATGCTCCATTTCAAACACATTAGCTCTTTGTGCAGCTGTTTTGTTTTTTTGTTTGTTTGTTTGTTTGTTTGTTGTTGTTTTGTTTTTTTTGCCTCACTGTGTGTAGGGAATCGGAGTTGATTGGAAACATCACAAGTGATTTGAAGGCAAAAACGCCCCAACAGATGACAGATAATTCCCATCTGCACATCAGGAAGATTGATCAAAGTTGATGTTGGAGACTGAGCTCAAAGTCACAGTCAGACATCTTCCTCTCAGAGAATCAGCTCGACAGAACTAATCCCTCCACTCTCACTGTCAAGTGTGGCTTTCCTTGATGGTTTTAATCCATTTTATTTACACATGCTTGAAATGATTCTGACAATAAGACCATCACGGAATCAGACTGCATACTTCTGGGAAGGGAATTAGCTCATGTGGCTGTTATTTATTTTTATTTTTTTTTAAAAGATGCAAATTAGTATGAAGTTCATTTTTATTATGACCTCAAAGGGTTTTTTTTTCTTTTTTTTTTGATGTATAGAGTAGAGACAAGGAAGCTTAGAGGGACGTGGATGAAGATCTCGAGAGGGATTTAGACTCGGTGTTATGGAAACCAGAAGATGTATTAATAGACAATCTTGCCAAAGGTGGCTGGAAGTAGTTGCAGTTTCTCTTCTGTAGTTGTATGTGAATTTTATTTTGGGACTTTTGGGACTTTATCCAGAATTTTTCCAAATTCTGGAACCAGGGTACATTTACTTTGAAAGTGATGTAATATTAACAATCTTACAGCACTTTTTCCATTTATCAATTGCTTAGTCTAGTTGAGATTAAAATTTAAAAGGCAGAATCCAAAAACAGTGTTAAAACAATAAAGATATCAGATAAATTATGAGAACACAAGAGTTCAAAAGAGATCAGTCAGTCAAAATACTTTATACTTGTGGGCAGTTGCTGTACTTATAGAAAGCATGTGGTATTATTACAACAGTTGTATGTCTTAATTGTAATTTCTGTTAAATTATTACACAGCAGATCTCGGTGCTGCGCTCGTCTGTGAGAATGTAATGCCAGTTCCATCCAGCAGGGGTCAGTGTTTTGCTGCTTTTCGGAGCGGGCCTCCTCATCCAGGCCCTGGATACAGTGACTCTGTCACTCTCCCAGCAGACAGCAGGGGAGGAACGAGCACGTCACGTTTTTTTTTCGGAGGGCTTTTCCTCCACAGCGCTGTAACAAACTCAGTGTGTCGTGTCCGTTAGCCGGCTGCTGCGGCTGCTTGTCAAAACGCACCGTCATGGTGATGGCAGACCAGAGCCCACACTGTGCACCTGTGACACCTGCACTGCCTGACAGGGGAAAGACTATTTAACACTCTGACTGACGGAGCATATGCTGTTACTCCGGCCTCTGAGGGCTGCTGCCATTTGTCAGTTTGCTATAACACATTAGATTTTTCTCCATAAATGACGTCTTGAGAATAAAGTTTTTCACAGTTTTGGGATGCTCAGAGTTGTACTGTGTGTATCAGTGGGTCCCAGCCATCATCACAGGTTGCATACGTCACCAGTTTAACCAAAGACCATGTACATCTATTTGCAAGTAAAACGACAATAATTAGAGGAAAGTCTGAAAAAATAAGCCACAAATCTGTAGAAATTTCGTTTTCTGCACTTTTATCCTGTTGATCAAATCACGACGCCTCCGACTAATCCCGTGACCCCTGGGTGGGGTCGGACTCTCGGGTTGGGATGCAATACCAAGAGCATCACTAATATTTCAGATGTGTGATTCACATCTTTGTGTGTAAAATTCAGGTGCTGTTGTTGCCATAATGTCAAATCTCATTAACTAACAAGTTAACTAATTATTGTCTCGTTCTTTTTAGCCATGACAGAACAATGCAAGACATTGTCTACAAGCTGGTACCGGGACTTCAAGAGGGTAAGTGATCATGTATTGTCTTTCTTTATGATGCGGCCCAGAAGATATCCATCTAATAACCTTAAAACTTAAGCTCTCATTGTGCCTCGCTAATGTCCGACATCACTGTCTGCATGCGTTGACAAATTGGCTTGGCATCGCTGAATAACTCATATATTTTAATAAGATATTCTTTCCGTCATGGGTGGACCGAGACGGCCTAATGAAACAGGTTGCGGTGCACGCACACAATCACTCACACCATTGAATTTTAAAAGCCTGGTGGTGGCAGTAACCTTGAGGAAAAAGACGCTGCCCTCCCTTATTGTTTCCGTTTCTCTCTCTCTCCCCCTCTTGTGCAGCGGAGATAAAGAAGCAGAGGGAGTTTTATCAGAAGTTGGGGATGGAGGTGCCTGGAGACATAAAAGGAGAGCTGTGCAACATGAAGACTCATCTAGATCAGCGCAACGGTACGAACCGCACCGCACGTTGTTCTTTCCTCGCATTACTGTCGTGAAAAAAGACAAACCCAACAGTGATTGCAGTGAATATTTTAAACTGTAACACAACCAGACTTTCATCTCTGGAGCGGTGACATCTTCCAGCTGGTGGCGGGAGTCAGCGGTTGGTTCTGTCTGGTTGAATATGCAAATTGTTTTAGCGCCTGCTGAGTCTTGGTTTACCAGCTGACCGACCAGGTTGTCCCTCGTTCAACACGACCTTAAGGTGGCACCAACAGACATGCAGGGCCTCAGCGTGCCAAAAGGTCTTGTTTACCTTTTATTGTCAGGTATGAGTTACTTGTTGGAAGACTTACAAACGGCAGGATAGGTCAACGAAGAAACAAAGAAACAAAAAAACACAAACTGTTGGCGGCCCCACAAATGAATGCACCATCGGGATGGTGCCAGATTCACAAACTAATAGAAGCTGCCTCAGCTACAAGACATTGTAGTGTTTTATGTAAACTCACCCTAGATCTATGTTATTTGTTTGTTTTTTTTAAGGTTATGTTTTTCATTTAGTGGAGCTCATTGAAGCTGGATTTACACTTGACATGAGGAATTATGAACAAGTTTTTATAGTTTTATAATTCAGCAGCATTTTTTTTTTTACCAGTTGATAGCACCCACTGCAACAGATGTATCATCCTTTAATTGTATTCACTCCCACAGCAGCTGAATTTCATTCTTTGATTCACTGTGATGCAGAGCGGCGATGGCAGTGAAGTGCAGTTTTGTTAAATTTGTGTTACTGAACAGGAGACGATTACTGAGCCTTTTAAACGGACTGTTGTTGTGTTTAGACTCAACAGTCTCCACCAGCATCAGACACTTGTAGGAGGAAACACAGGCAGCTCAAGCTGACCAATCGGATCACGTGGTATCTCTGTTCACACACATGCAGCTACATGTTTGAGGAGGTAAACAGCAGCTATGACACAGCCTGACATAGCTACAGAAATTATTCATATAATCTTAACCCCTTAACACACAACTATAAATCAGATTAATCCTCTGGAGTAAGCAGAGTCTTTAAACTTCTCAGAGTTTTGTTTTGATTCATACAGAGGCTATCAACCAGAGACTGGTGCATGTGGTTTTACAGTAGGGATGGGGGCACTTGCACCAAACTTGAGCCATAAACTACTGAACAATTTCCAAAAGACAGCACAACAATGTAAAAACACTGAACTGCTAACATTGTTTTCCAGACAAACTTCAGCTCAGCACCGTGACTGTCTCACTCCTCTCATAGTCCTGTACTAAGAACGAAGCCCCCAAAACCCGTAATGAGTAACATTAGAAGCACGGCCATGAGTAACAGTGGAAGCCATTAAGCAGTAGCGATGAAGGCAATTTAGCTGTCCAGAATGAGTCCCTGGCCCTGCTTGTTTTGCACGACGGATTTTCCAAACCAGTTCGCTTCCGAGGGCTGGGCTGGTGTAAATGTGTGCCCAGAGGGCTGTCATGCTGGCAGGCCTAATCGCTCGCTTAATCCCCCCCCTCTCTGATTTTGGTAATTAAGGCTCAAATGGAAGTGGAAGTGCTCTCCGGCTTCCTGTGCCTCTTCGCTTGAAGTCAGGTTTAGCTACAGCACACACAGACATACACTTAAAGGATCATTTGCACAGATACCAACAGAAATAGAATTGAGATTATAGATTGTGTGTTGAAACGCATACAAATGTCTCCAGCCTTGGATAGTGACAAGAATATTTTTTTGACTTTTTTTTTAAATGAGAAGATTTGAAGAAAATCAAATGTGGTTGCTTGTCATTTGGAGGCTCACTGACCAGGACCTCAGTGAAGTGGAAAGTCCTCCATTCCCCCTCAGAGCAGGTCTAAAGGTTGACCTCCACCTCTCAGCTCCATGCACCGGAGGCTAACGGACATGCTAGGCTGAAGGTGCCATAGTACCATCAAAAATCATATCTTTTTTATATCTATATTTATTATTATATTTTTTTATATTTTTTTTTCAGTGAAAGTGAAATTCAAAAATGACCACTCCCACTTTAATTGTGACTCATTTCACAATCACAATATGACTTTTTTTTTTGACAACACTTGTGCTTCCAAGTCTCCGTTCCTCCCTCACAGCTCCAAAGCTCTTTCAGAAAGTGTACACTGAGGGAAACGTTGTGAAGTGGTGATTGTTTGGAACACACTGAATTTTTGGATCAAAGTAAATGATGCTCCAGGAGTAGTTTGAAAAGTTTCTATAGACATTTTAATTTGTATTGTTTTGCCATTATTTGATGTCGCCATTAGAATCCATTTGCAAAAGAGCGAACTGCAAACTTTTAACAGCCGCCTTCAAAGCTCATTGTTGGATAGAGAATATATACACATGTATACACTCTCTCAACCAGTAATAGCACTGTGACATTAAGGGATAACATGACACATACTGTAAATCTAAGCTCCATTCTCTTTGCTTTTAACTGCACACTCTGAGTTTCCTCGTAAGCAGCATTTGACACCTTCAGAAGAAAAAGCTGGTTTCCAGCAGCAGACTCATTTTCTCTAAATTACCTGGTTTCCTGAGCACTTAATGCATGAAAATGGAGGGACAGGGGGCCGTGATGAGTCTGCTGAGTGCACTTTCCTCTTTCATGACAATATAAACTCCCACACACAAACACACGAACGACTGCTTTACTCCATCTCATTCCCAAAGTAGCCTCATTTGAAAATGTTATTGTACATGCCTTTGTGATTTGATTGTATGTGAGAGGTCCCATCAATCATAAACGCGTCAGCCTGTGCATTGTTCTCCTCCCATGCTAGATTGTTCAACTGAGTGAAACAAAAAGAAAACAGGCTGCTCAGTTTTTTTTTTTAAGTCCCCAGACCCAAGCAATCATCCCATTACCTGACGCCAACACCTCAAACACAAACCGGGTCGTCATGTCTGTTGAGAGTCAGCTGAGATACTCAGGGGTTGTTTGAAGGTGAGACACAACAATAAGATCAAGCCCCCCTCTTGATAAGCAATCAGCGAGGCCGACTCTGGAGACAATCACCGCAGAGACACCAGAGCAAGCTCAGACCTTTCCCGGTAATACCCTGTGGAATTGGTGACAGTTAGCCCAAATGGAAAACGGTCACAGAGAGGTGAACATAATCCCATCTACAGTCTGAGCAGTAAACTGTCCACACAGCACGTTATTACCCACTGAATCCAGCAAGAATAGACTGGCTTTCTTTGTTTGTAAAGGTTACAGAAAAAGCAATATCTGTCTGTGCAGCAGTTTTGTCACAGCGCCGCAATTTTGACTTTGATAACTAAGTTTCATATCCAAAAAATTCAATACTACAATATCACAGCCAACAGGGAAATCCATAAAGAAATCCATAAAGAAATATAAACCACCACCTGTTCTGGACAACTTGGTAGCACCTGTTTCACGTGGGATTTTAAAAGTTGTTTAGTTGTCTGTCCACTGAGTTTATGGGCACGCAAGAAACCAGGAAGTCTCTATGGAGTGTGTCTGCAGTGAAACAGCATGACTGTGGAAACTCAAATACTTGGACTTGTTTGTTTGTTTCAGTTACAGATGAACTTTAGATCTTAGTGTAGGGCTGAAATGAGTAATCAGTTAAGAGGCTGGATATAAACCAGACTGGATGCAGGCAGGGATTCTAGGATACTACTAGCGATGTCTGCGTGTCTGATATTTGAAACACTTCAAGGGAAGGAGTTTAAGATGCAGTTCAACAAACCCCCAAGTTAGTTCTCTAGAGGGGATAATTAAAGGTCATTTAAGATTGCGAAGCACATTTAGTAAAGTCTTTTCTTGCAAATTATCTGCAGCCCATTATGGCAAATTTTAAAAATCTTTCTTTAAGCCTTTTACATAAACTGTAAATACAGTTGACCCAAGGTGATCTGTATCATTGAGACTTCTCTTGTATCATTCAGCTCTGTGATATATTATTGAACAGTACCTTACCTTTCTCTTCCACTGCTCTGAACACATGTGACTGCTGCTCTCTCTAAAACCTGCCTCCATATCTTCCTCCATTTTCCTGAGAAAGGCACAAATAACAAAACCAGATGAACTGAATTAAAGGCAGAGCTGACGCTGGCCCTAGAGTAGGCTCATCAGAATGGAGAATGAATGTGGGTTTGTTCTTGATAAGAAGTTGCTGTGTATTAGAGACGTGCCCTGACAGCAGATAAGTCATTTAAAGGATGCTTTGACACCCTTGGACATGTAATTGCCTTATAAATGGACCTCTGCAGGAGGCGTGTTTCTGTTCCAACAGACACAGGCTGTCTAAACACTGCAGACACAAACACGCCTGTTTCCCTGGTGTCGGACTAGTCTTGATTTCAACGCGGCCACCATCGATGTCAGTCAGAGCTCAAGTCTCTTCATTTCAGTTAATGAGCATGATGGGAAAAACTGGCTGATCGAGTTCTGGATTGACTACAACATAAACAAAAACATAGCGATGCAGCTGGAAACCATGTGTCCGAGGACTAAACGCAAACACCAAAGAAATGTCTGTGACGAGCGTTTGCTTGAAGCGTATATACTCATGCTTTGATCTGTTGCTCTGCTCCAACATGGCCGCTCAACACTTCTCCTCTTTTTGTTTTTTTTTTCCTCAACAGGCGATGCGAAATCAGAGGACACGGCCAATAAGGAGGCAGGAGAGGAGAAACCAGAAGAGGACAACGACTATCACCGTAGCGACGAGCAGGTAAGACTCCAGCAAATTGGGGTTCTCCTCTCATCTTAAAGTGACAGCCTCTCTTTTACTTAGTTAAAGGGAAGGTTATACTCTCGCATAGCACTAGTTGTTTCTCACCAGAGTTGTGGGGATCACATGACTTAACTTAAGCCAGACTTAAGTCACTCATTTGAGGACTTGAGACTTGCTTGACCAACACTGGTAAAAGTCTCGACTTGACTTTGAGTTAGTATTCGTGATTTGAGACTTGACTTCGACTTGAGACGTGACTCGAATGGACTTGACTTTTTTTTTATTATTATTATTATTATTATTATTAATAAATATTTGCATTTTCTAGATATGGAGAAGTTACATTTAGTTTTTGAAACATGTTGATTTCTAGTGCGACAAAACCTGAAAACCTATCCCTTTAGGAATAAACTAGTTTTAAGGAAATTTCAGAGGCAGTGCAATTAGTTTTTCTTTTTTTTTTAAAAAAGATTAGAAGAAGCAAATTAGATAAAATAATTACAGGTTACAAAACGGTCTGTCAGGAACAAAAGCACAAAGGAATAAAAATAATGTTGGTGATAATTGTTGGGACAATTACCTTAAAAGCCTGCATTTTAATTATTGCCTTTTATAAAAGTGGCGGCCCCCATGTGATTCACCAGGCTGTTTTACAATTACTGTGCTCTTTTGTCTTTGGGTTTGTGGCTGTTTGATTTGTATAGATCTATTTAGTGACCGATTCCACTGCGCCACACCGCCGCCATGCACTGAATGCATTTAAAATGGAAATGGGCTTTTCTTGATTTCATTTGTATTCTGGCACGTTCCCCATCCCTGCAAAATGATATTAATAATGCAGAGAGAGCGGAGGGATTGTTGTTCAGGAGAGACGGTATCAGGAACACAAGGCGCTTTCCTTTAATGTTACACAGAAAATCGCATTTGTTCTATTTTAGCTGTGGTTTTCGAAATAAAGGAAGCCGACAGGCAGGTTTTTAAGAACAGGCCAGTCGTCTCCAAAACCAGCAGCTCTGCTCTGCCATGTCGGAGGAGGCAGGCTGCCCCGATGAGGGTGAAGATCTTGCCCTTTTGAAATTTCAGCAGCGGTGCAGAATGCGCTCAGAATAGCTAATAGGGCAGTTTGTGTGAGCTGAATAAAGCCATGTCAAATATCATGGGGGGGGGGGCAGTGAGAGAGCTGAGGAATACAAGATAAGATTTATTTGCGACTGCAGAGGTCCCACATTCACTGTTAACTTCTCTAACTAATGCTGCAGGTTATTTTCTTTGTTTGGAAGAAGCTATAAGAAATTCTCTGGTAACAAGAAACCATACAGCAGATTTTGACTTATTGTTTATACCCCGGAGAATTGTGGTCCAAAAGTCTGTGACTGGGATTTTCAGACCCCGCTGTATCTCTCCCTCTATTGTATCGGGTTATGTTAATCTGTTGGGGGATACCGCATTGTTGAAAATCATTTAGCATGACTGATTGATGAGGATATTCAGTTGTTTTCAACAATTTTTGCATTAATGTGGTGGAGTACATCATTTGACAGGTATTTATTTTTATTATTTCTGAATTGGTTTTACAGAAGAATTACTATATCTAAATATATATCAATATAGTGACGTAAAATTACATATGTCCTTATGGAGGATTTGAGTAGATTCAAAAGCCTTTATTTGTCCTTGAAGGGAAATTTGCAGACATGTAGCGGAACACAGTCACAACAAGTACAATTCAGGAAATTGACATAAAGAAAAAAACCTAATTTGTTCACATTATGATACATATTATTAATATTTGCAGTATTATCATATTAGTAAGTGCAAAAATGAGCTGTAAATGTTATGATGATATTGATATGATAATGATATTAGAGCTGTATACACAGTATGCATACCAAATTATTTGGAAATTATAATATTAGTGCTCAATGTATAATGCAGTGTAATGCAAAATGAGCGGTATGCATTATGATAATAAAGATAATGATGATGAGAATGATATTAGTGCAGAAAGAATTATAATGCAGTTCACACAGTGTACATAAAGATGGATGGCAGTCGCATGGTAATTTGATGAACATTGATAGCAGCATCAGTCCAAGCCATGTGCAAGTCAGTGTGTGTGTTTGATCCATATCGCCCACGACTGCTAACAGGTTACTTTATGTATACAACTTTGTTTTTGTCAGATAACACAAACTTTCATTCCACTGTGGAACAGTAAAGTGAAGACGGATACTTGTAAAGATCCTTCGAAGCCTGTTTCTTTTCCCCAGAATGTAGCAAACAGCTACATGTTGTTTAGCAGATGATGCCATAATTACAGACAAGCTGTTAGAAAAAGCAGAGAGTGGTGAAGGGAGAAGATGAGAAAATGCAAAATGAGGTAGTGCCTCTCAAGAGGTTTATAGTCGTATGATAAATATGAGCAAAAGTGAAGAGAAATAAGTCAAAGCGTAGTAAAAAAAACAACTCCATAGGAGTGATACCAGCAGCTGCAAGAATAAACACGAGGGACAAAAATTGTCCCAGAAAGCCGACTGCCCCCCCCACCAAGCCGTCTTGGTGTCACTGAAGATGTAGAAGCCACTCGGATGTAAGAACCAGGCAGACCAACCGCCACGCATGGCCGATTTCCAGAACACGTCCCCGCTGTCTTCTGGACGACCTTTCAGAAGATGACCTTGGGGTGTGAAGCGGTGCCAGAGAGAGCTAATGAAAGCAATGACGCACCAAAACAAAAAAAACTGCAAAAAGAATAACAACAAAAGCAACAATTAATCAGACGAACCTGCATTATTACCAAAGCATGAAGCAGTGTTTGAGATGAGGTATGAAGTGTGGGGATATTGTCACCTTCAGGCTCTCGTTGAACAGATTGTATAAATGTAAGAAACTACAGCTGGTTTGGGTTTAAAGAGTCTTACTTTGTAGAAATTGGAGAATGCAGCTTTGCTTTAAATTATTAATCAAGCTTTGGATGCTCAAAGCTTCATTTATCAGCGACTTCCAAACTCAACACTCACAGACAGATGAAGCCAGACTTGCACACAGAACTACACAAAGTCTTCAGCAAAACAATACGGATAGAAAGACTCAGTAATGAGTGTTTTCTCTGCGTGGCATGAAAAAGGCATGTATGATATTTTCTTCATGCCTCAGTGTTGCATCAGTCACACCTGTGTGTGTGTGTGTGTGTGTGTGTGTGTGTGTGTGTGTTGTGTGTGTGTGTGTGTGTGTGTGTGTAGCAGCACTCTTTGGCTCCTTTAAGACGTTGTTGTTAATGTAATGTAATGTAATGAAACTGCCTCGCAGACTGCCGTCGAGCAGCTGCAGAGTCCAGATCACCACCAAGGCTTTTATTTCACATTATGATCCTCCCTCACAGCCAAGAGCTACTGGAAAGCAGATATAGTACAGTGTTGATCTGAGAACGGAGATGATTTCCAAGTTTAAGCAGAAAGCGGAGCAATGTTAACTCTTCCTGTCTCCAAAGAGAGAGATAAAAGAGAAGACAGGAGGACACCCACAAATGAAGAAATGCAAAGCTCCTGTCCTCCTCTCCTGTGCTTTGGTATGTGGGGGTAGAGGCTCAGTGGCAGTAATGCATTCTGACTCCTGCAGCCGTCGACTTACAAACCCACCTACCGTGTCACCTCAGGGGAAAAAACAAGTGCACGGGCCAATGGCGGCGACACTCAGTCGCAGGAAAGAAGCCAATAAGCCAAAGACAAACAGACAATACTGGTTGAGTGAGATGTGCTGTGGAAGCAGAGGTGGAAATCAGCACCAGTGTCAGTCTGAATTAACCAGACATCATAACACTGGTCTTCTATAATCCTGAAGACTATTTTCATGATAAATAAGGGAAATGAGAAACTCTGGTCATTTTTCCACAGTAAACTAACAGTGTTTGAGATGTTTTGAATACAGTGTGTAGTGGGCATCTCTGCTGTTTAACTGCCAGTTCAGAAACCGGTTTCTAAAACAGCAGCACTACTCCAGCTTCAGCTAAACATCTACAGCCAAGCTAGAAGTTGAAAAACTAATATTATTGAATAGATGAAAATGAAGAGACAAGCTAATCGTGGCTCCTCAGATACTGGGGCATAAAAAAGGCCAAATTTGCTCGAAGGCAAAATTCAGAAAACGCTTGTTATTAATGACACTGGTGGCCATTAAAAGAACTGTAGTCAGCATCCTGTTGCTCGTGCTCATGCGCAATCATGTTCATAGATAAGGTAACAAAGGTTACACTATTATAATTTGACTATAAACTATATTGGCTCTTCAGCTAGCAGCCCCCAGGTAGCAGGATATGTGAGGCTATAATTTAATTAATATATAATTAACGTTACTGAATGTTGAGAAACAACAACGTTAGACTGCAGATAATGGTCATAAAATCAAGTAACAGACGTTCTGTTTTGTGCTGGAGAGTTAGGGTTAGGGACTCTAAGCTAACAGCTGCAGCTATTACTCCTTTGGGAAGTCTTTAATTGCCTCTGCCAAGGAAGTTGTGTCTTCACCTTTGTATGTTTGTCTGTTCATTTGTCAGCAAGACACTAAAAGTACTGAAGTGACTTGTACCAAACGTGGTGGGGTATTTTCCTGGTCCACTTTCTTTAATTTTGTGAGAGAGGGCATTTTTTGTTTTATGACAAATAAATCATTTATGTTAGCAAACTACTTTATCTTTCCTTTTCTTTTTCTATTATAAGCTATTTATTTCTATTATGAGCTAGACAGACGTGTAGGTTGTTTGGCCTTGGCGGAGGTATGCATTGTTCTGAGTGCCATTGTAATTTCTAATAAACTGTGTTTTGTGTTTGACAGTTGATGTTTTGTGCTGATGTTTTCATGTCTGTGAGAGCTGCTGACATCTCGTGTGTTTGACACAGGAGGATATTCACCTTCTGCTCTGTGTTTGTGTTTCCTCCGACAGGTCAGCATCTGCTTGGAGTGCAACAGCAGCAAGCTTCGAGGTCTGAAGCGCAAGTGGATCCGCTGTTCAGCACAAGCCACAGTCCTCCACCTCAAGAAGTTCATCGCCAAAAAGCTTAACCTGACATCATTTAATGAGGTACAGATAATAACACGCTCCAGCAGCCCGGAAAGCAGTGTGCTGAGAGGAAACCACTGCTAGATCTGTCACATGCTAAATGTAGTTTTTAGTAACGGTATAAAAAATTAGAAACTACAAAGATTACAGGATGATAAAAGAAATTCATTTGCAGTTTGAAACTTGACATCAGTCCTCACAAAAGGATAAGAAATATGCAACATATGGAAGTGTGGAAATAATAGACAATCAGCTCATAAATGGTTCTTAAAGGATCTCGACTTGGTGGTTGGACAAGATGAAAGTGACCCGAGTTAAAAAAGTGTTTCAGCCCAACAGCATTTTGTGACAAAATAATTCCCGTGCTTAACAAATAATGTAGATACAATCATCCGTGCTTATTAAAGACAAACAAAAACTGCATGTTTTTTTGTTTTCCCAAAATGGATTTGTAGCAAGTTTGGAACAAATCTCTTAATTCTTGGCATTTGTTTTAACTTGTTTGAAGCACCAGCTGGGCGGTGTGGGCCATGAGTATCAGAAAGTTTAGTTAATCAGAAGATATTACATAAAGGTCAGTTAGTATACTTTCTGCACTGACTCATACAAGGGCCTTTTGTGTTTGTTACATTTGGCAGGAAACGAGCCCTTTTGATATCTAGATGTGGTAATTTTTCTATTTATTGTCTTCACCGCCCCGTTCGGAGCAACAGGGGGGAGGGTGGGCGATAATTTGACAGATGGATTTTTTTCAGGATGCCGTGAATAATCATCACAGTCGCCTTCTTGCCTTCTATTTTTCTATTTTCTGTGTGACTTTTTTTTTTTTTTTTCTTTACTGGCTGTCACGGAGATGAGTGGGTAGGCTCCATCATATCGTCGGCCTCCATAGCACAACTTTGGCGAGGCGGCCGCTCTCTCCGCCAGCCATTGTTGTGCTATCTATCGACTATCAAAAGTTGTTGTTCGAACCTATTCTGCGCCGAGCTTTACAACAAGTCGCTTTGTGAAAGAACAGCGCGCCATTTACTCATTCCTCGTGTTTGTAAACCCACCGTTATGGTCCTGTCACCCATCTAAATGTCTGTGCAGGAACTGAACGCGTGAATAAATGAATGAGTGAATGGAAGAAACGCCCCAACTGAGCAAACCGACCTCTTTAAAAAGAGCTCTACTTAATCTTCCAAAGTGAGTGTAGATGTTAAATCAAGTGTAGGAGTTGTCTTATGTGAAGCTCTACAAGATTCTCACATTTTAAAGCAGCGGTTCCCAAACCTTTTTGGCTTGTGATCATTTTTAACAAAGCAAAACCTTCTCACAACCCCCTTGTCACTGTAATGTGCAAAGCATCCATCCGTTTTCCTCCGCTTATCCGAGGTCGGGTCACGGTGGCAGCAAACTAAGCAGGGTATTCCCTCTCCCCGTCAACGTCCTCCAGCTCCTCCTAGAGGATCCCAAGGCGTTCACAGGCCAGATGGGATATGTAATCCCCCTCCAGAGACTTCTGGGACTACCCCGGGGTCTCCTCCCAGTTAGACGTGCCCGGAAAACCTCCAAAAGGAAAGCACCCAGACCTGGCTTAAGTAGAAGAAGAACTTTATCAACCTGTAAAGAATCTTGATCCTTCAGTTTATGTGAAAAATTCAACATTATTACACTTGGAGAAACATGGTTGTCATTACGCAGCTCAGATACACGATGTTCTCTTCTTTAATTGGTTCATTATGATAGTTTGAACTTTCCTGGAACTCTTTAATATTTCACAAAACATTGAGAAGTTAGAAAAAAATAATTTTGTTTAAGAAAGTTTTTTTTCTTCCTTGTTAATGACCTTGCAATCCCTCAGATTTACCTATGAGTCTTCATTTGGTCCTGAACCTCAGTTTGGGAACTGCAGTTTTAGAGAATACCTTCATCTCTTTCCAAATACAAGATAGTGTACAATAAATCCCTCTATAGTAAATAGGACAGCAACTAACGATTACTTTTATTATGGGTTGATCTGCCTTTTTGATTCAGCTATCAAATGTTTAATGGTCTATAAAATACCAGAAAATTGTGAAAAACGTCTGCACAGTTTCCCAAAGCCCAAGTTCACATCTTCAAATTGCTTGCTTTGTGGAAATCTAAAGACCGTCACTTTTCTATCATCGAAGAAAAACGGTGAATATTCACATTAGGGAAGCTACATCAAGCTGGCTGGCTGGTGTTCTTCCAGAGGTAGCCAGCAGGTGGCGCTGTGGCAGTGTTTGTCTCAAACCTTCCCCCTCTCTCTCTCTCTCTCTCTCTCTCTCTCTCTCTCTCTCTCTCTCTCTCTCTCTCTCTCTCTCTCTCTCTCTCTCTCTCTCTCTCTCTCTCTCTCTCTCTGCTTCCCTCTCTGTCTCACTGTATTGATTGGCAGATGCAGATGCGAGGCACTGCTCAGCAGAATATCAATGTTGACTTCACAGGAGAGGTAGATTTTTGGCGTGCCTGCCTCATGCTCACTATTGAATTTCTGTGTTCTCCTAAAAAGCCCCACTGCTGCACAGATGCCAGGGCCCACCTCATGTCAAAATGAGCTTCCCCCAGCTTCCTGTCCAAGAAATAGTGATGTTATAATTCAAGCTGAAAAATGAGAGCAGGGGGGGGGGATGGGGGTAATTGGTGGAAGTTCTGCATCACACCACTCGGATGCAGTCTGGAAACCTGGCTATAAGTGGCCTTAAACCAGTGTTAGTCATCGTGTGTCATGTTGTTTACTTCTTCTGAGGGAAATGGAGACTCGTTTCTCTGCTGTGAGGAAGTTCAAACCGTCCCTGGTTAGGAATTGTTCAATAATTTGCTCTTTTGATGTCTTTTCACAGCTGGACATTTTATGCAATGAGGAAATCTTGGGGAAGGACCACACTTTGAAATTTGTTGTTGTGACAAGATGGAGATTTAAGGTAACGCATGCTCCAGAAAGATAAATGTTGTGGTTTAATGTTGTGACAGTTTTGACTGATTCACAAGTATTAATGAACAAAATGTTTCTTATCCAACCTTAAAGTAAAAAAGCAAGACTGAGAGCTGTACAGTTGTGTTTTAAGGCTTTGTTTCCATCAATATTTCACCAAGTTAAGCCTACTGTTTAATTGAACTGCATCATTTGGAAGGCATCCTCACCAACTGACTATCTACTAAGCCCCGCCCCCTTTGGTTACCGTTGCTATGCTTCTCAAATTTTACATTCTAGAACCTCAAGTGTGCAGTTTACAAGGTCAACGGTGTCAAATTTCACACAAGGAATTAATTCATGGTAACTGTTGAAACTATTGCAGCTTTGATTTCAGACGAGCAAATTCTTCATTTAGGCAACTATGGTGTATTTTATCAGCTGTGGCTAGCTAGCTAGCTAGCTAATTAGGGCTAGGTTAATTATCTGTGAGTTGGTTGAAAACAATCTCTGGGGACAGTTTCACAAAGATACTTCAGACTAGTCTGGGGTGTTGGCTCGGTTTTAGACACTTGAGCAAAAATAAATATGGACGTATTTTAAGCCTAAAAAGTTGGCCACATTAGAGCTGTGTTTCCATGGTAACAATCACTGAGACCTGCTGACCAGTGGCACCAAACTACAGAAAAAAACAAGTAAATGTGGCTCATAATTTATTTGTTAACAGTATGGTGGAGAGAGTCATGAAAAGGAAGAGACGAAGAGTCGTTAAGAGACCGCCATAACCTGTTGAAAATATACAGCAGTGAGAACATCGCCAGAAAGAAACTGACCCGAGCCTGACCATGAGTTAGCAGAAGTACTGAGCCCTGCCACATTAAGGAGCCACAGTATGAAAGTAAAGTTGTAATTTACACAGAACTTAAAGCAAATAAGTCCTACTTGAGGTAATCAAGAAGTAGACGTCTGTCTGAAGTCTGTTGTGAAACTGGCACCTGGTTTACTTTTTAATGTTTCCAGCTGACTCATCATGAAATGAGAAACCAGCACAAGGGTCTTGATCTTACCAGAGCTCCATTCAACATGTGCAGAAATCCAAGGCTTGACAGGCATGCCATGCTTAGGTACCAGTGATAAGCTAATTGCTGTTTCAGCAAACAGTCTGTTTAAGGGTTTGATAAAAACTGCTCATACACTGAGGTTGTGTCTTTGTTTTTTCCTTCCAGAAATCCCCCCTCCTGCTCCATTACAGACCCAAGATGGATCTGCTGTAGCTAAAAACGGACAACGGTTGTTTCTTTCTTTTTATTTTTTGAATTTTGGCCCAGTGGCTGCAGACTGTGCCGAAACTTTTTTTATTTATGCAAAGACGATCAATCAACCAACAACACCAAGCAAACGCCCGACGCTAAAAGTCAGCATAAGCCAGCAAATCGGGATCTAACGGGGGCGGGGACGAGTACAACACAAAACTGGCAACCTCCAGCACAGACACTGCAACACTGGTGTGTTTTTAGGAACTAAAACAACCATTTTTTTTGTCCGCTACATCCTAGATATGTGAACAAAACAAAAAAAAAAATGAAAAAGAAAAAAAAAAACAAATGGAGAGAAAGCATATATTTATACTTTTGTACAGAAGAGACACATGGAACCAAGACACTACTGGTGCTCTGTTTACACGCAAACAAGATGTCGGGGATCACGTGACCGTCTTTTTGAGCTCCGTGCAGAATTCATTCTCCTGAGACAATGACTGAGAGGAGGATGTTTTTTATATAAAAAAAAAGGTGTTTTTTTTTTTTTCTTCTCTTTTTTCTTTTCACAATACACTCGACACATCTTGGGAGCACAGAAAGTTTATGGAAAAGGTAAAGGTTATATAACAGGCATCAATTTTAAGCTGTTTATCAAGTAAATTGTCTCTGAATCTTTTTTTTTTTTTTTTTTTCCATTTCCATTTTGTTGGCTTTGTCTAATTTGCTATTGGGTTATTGATGATTGTTAATTGTGAATAGGCTAAAATTTTTGTGTAGTAATTTATGTTCTATATACCAATATTGTACATAAAATGTCATTACAGAGAGAGAGAGATTGAAGAGAGTAAGAGAGACTTTAGACTGTTAAAAAAAGAAAAGAAAAAAAACAAAACAGAGAGGATCCCAGAAGTGCTATCTATATGTCCGGAGGTGATAAATTAGGATTTTTAAAGACAGACTCACTATCAGTATCAAAATATATAAATGCATCTTTATGTTGTCTGAGAAAGACACAAAACAAATATATCAGATCCTTTGCCAGTTTGTGCGTATGTGGGGTCTAAGTATGTTACATTGCTCTCATAGCATTACAGCA